>NW_025813481.1:1925000-2362500 GCF_021976095.1 Xenia sp. Carnegie-2017
GTTATTTTTCCCCCTTAATAAGGTAAGGTTCAATAAAACATTCACATTACCAACATTTTTTTTGCAACATTAAATATTATTTTCATTACAAATTAATTTACATTAATGCAACTGGAATACAATATATTTTGTGCTTAGTTAACCTTTTATTTCTTAAATGTTGAAATAATATTTTGTTGGAGGTCATGCAATTTACTGTTGATGAATCTTCATATATAAAGCATAAATGACAAAAATATTCAGAAAAATAAAGATATTGGAAATTCTTTCTTTAGCAAAGTGCATAAGCTTATACAATTCATGCACAATCACGAATTTCCTTTTTTTAATTTAATCACATGAACAATAATCTCCATAATTGTAATTGATGCTACATGTTATTTATTGCAACTTTGTTTCTTTTCCTGTAAACAATGAAATACATAGTGCATGCCCAGGGTACTGCATGTACGTCGACTTGACCTGTCTTATGTAATTATAAAAATACTTTTTATTTTTTTCTAGGTTTAGTATACCTTCTTTTTGGAGTTTTCATTGGTTAGTATGATCGTGCACAGCTATATACTACATATGAAAGATTATATATAATACATAAATGATGTGTAGTTTTACAAGTAAGAAGTTAATTTTTTTCCTTAACAAAGTAAGGTTCAATAAATATTTAGGTAAACAACATTCTTTTTGCAAAATTAAATATTATTTTCATTACAAATTATTTTACAATAATGCAACTGGAATACAATATATTTCGTGCTTAGATATTGTCGATTTCAGTTAACTTTTCAAATGGCGGTTGCCAAGTTACTTTCTAATGTTGCCAGTTACATTTCCAAATACGAAATATTCGATATGAACTTGTGAACTTAAGTTCACAAGTTGTGTACTGAGTACTGAAGTTGTGAACTAAAGTTGCGAAGTACTAGCAAACGCGAAAGGTCTTTGTACCCTGTAGACATTTGGCAATGAATCCGTTCAGTAAGCAAGGAAAAGCTTTACCAATAGAAGTGAGAAATGAAATACTTGAAATGTGGTTAAATAACGAGCGTTTGACAAACATTTCGAAACAACTAAACCTACCGTATAAGACTATATCAAATACAATAGATCTCTGGGTAGACACTGGTTCTATTGCACCTCGCCAGAGCGAACGTGATGTTCGAACCACGCGTACAGATGACGTTATTGCATACACTGAATATCTAAAATTAATAAACCATCTATTTACGCAAAAGAGACTTAACAACACCTAGAAAATAACAAAGTTTACCTTCCAGCAAACATACCTAGTAGGTCATCCATTAGTAGAATTTTGAATAAAGATCTTGGTTACTCTTACAAGATAATAAGTCAAATTCCTCGAGAGACAGAACGGCCGGCCATTATGGAGAAGTTAGAAGCTTACCTAGCAAATATTTCACTCATTGATTGCAACCGTATGCATTTGTTTGATGAGTCGTCTGTAGTTGTTACGATTGGCAACAGACGTCGAAAGCGCAGTATGCAGGGTACTCCTGCGTTTGAAATCCAACGATACGCTTCTACTGCCACATTTACTGTAAATTTATTACATAATGTAAACGGCGTATCACATTATAACACTCTTAGAGGGCTGTCAAACGGATTAGAAATTCTAAAGCTTTTCCTTGTTTACTGAACGGATTCATTGCCAAATGTCTACAGGGTACAAAGATCTTTCGCGTTTGCTAGTACTTCCAAACTTTAGTTCACAACTTCAGTACTTAAGTACACAACTTCAGTACTCAAGTACACAACTTGTTAACTCAAGTTTACAATTTCATATCGAATATTCCATATTTGGAAATATAACTTGCAACATTAGAAAGTTACTTGGCAACCGCCATTTGAAAAGTTAACTGAAATCCACAGTAACCTGAGGACAGTTTGATGATCGTAGGGCCATACTATTTATTAGTATTGATAATGTTTATTGTTGTTTATGTGTCTTTGTTTTAGTAAATTGAAGAAAGTTAATTAATTTTATGAAGTTTTTATGTCTATACAGTTATAAGTTTTTGACTTTAAGATAGTCAATTTGGCCTTTCTTGTGTTAATGTGAAAATAAAATTTGTTTTCTTTATTTGCAGTACTTTGGTATGCGGATGGTGTGTATGGTTATTCATGTACGGCAATATAACAATGTATTAGTAAAGAATAGTTTTATTAGTAAAAGTTATTTTTCTCCTTAATAATGTAAGGTTTAATAAAACATTCACATTACCAACATTTTTTTGCAAAATTAAATATTTTTTCATTACAAATTAATTTACATTAATGCACTGGAATACAATATATTTCGTGCTTAGTTAACCTTTTATTTCGTAAATGTTGAATTAATATTTTGTTGGAGGTCATGCAATTTACTGTTGATGAATCTTCATATATAAAGCATAAATGACAAAATATTCAGAAAAATAAAGATATTAGAAATTCTTTCTTTAGCAAAGTGCATAAGCTCATGCATTTCATGTATAATCACGAATTTTCTTTTTAATTTAATTGCATGAGCAATAATCTCCATAATTGTAATTGTTATATGTTATTTTATGCAACTTTGTTTCTTTTCCTGTAAACAATGAAATACATAGTGCATGCCCAGGGTATTGCATGCACGTCGACTTGACCTGTCTTATGTAATTATAAAAATACTTTTTATTTTTTCTAGTTCTAAGAAGCCTTTATGATGTATGTTGCATTGGTTAGTATGATCGTGCACAGCTATATACTACTTATGAAAGATTGTATATAATACATAAATGATGGGTAGTTTTACAAGTAAGAAGTTAATTTTTTTCCTTAACAAAGTAAGGTTCAATGAATATTTAGGTAAACAACATTCTTTTTGCAAAGTTAAGTATTTTCATTACAAATTAATTTACATTAATGCAACTGGAATACAATATATTTCGTGCTTAGATATTGTCGATTTCAGTTAACTTTTCAAATGGCGGTTGCCAAGTTACTTTCTAATGTTGCCAGTTACATTTCCAAATACGAAATATTCGATATGAACTTGTGAACTTAAGTTCACAAGTTGTGTACTGAGTACTGAAGTTGTGAACTAAAGTTGCGAAGTACTAGCAAACGCGAAAGGTCTTTGTACCCTGTAGACATTTGGCAATGAATCCGTTCAGTAAGCAAGGAAAAGCTTTACCAGTAGAAGTAAGAAATGAAATACTTGAAATGTGGTTAAATAACGAGTGTTTGACAAACATTTCGAAACCACTAAACCTACCGTATAAGACTATATCAAATACAATAGATCTATGGGTAGACACTGGTTCTATTGCACCTCACCAGAGCGAACGTGATGTTCGAACCACGCGTACAGATGACTTTATTGCATACACTGAATATCTAAAATTAATAAACCATCTATTTACGCAAAAGAGACTTAGCAACATCTAGAAAATAACAAAGTTTGCCTTCTTGCAAACATACCTAGCAGGTCATCTATTAGTAGAATTTTGAATAAAGATCTTGGTTACACTTACAAGATAATAAGTCAAATTACACGTGAGACAGAACGGCCGGGCGTTATGGAGAAGTTAGAAGCTTAAATAGCAAATATTTCATTGATTGATTGCAACCGTATACATTTCTTTTATGAGTCATCTGTAGTTGTTACGATTGGCAACAGACGTCGAGGGCACAGTATGCAGGGTACTCCGGCATTTGAAATCCAACGATACGCTTCTAGTGCTACATTTACTGTAAATTTATTACATAATGTGAACGGCGTATCACATTATAACACTCTTAGAGGGCCGTCAAACGGATTAGAATTGCTAAAGCTTTTCCTTGCTCACTGAACGGATTCATTGCCAAATGTCTACAGGGTACAAAGACCTTTCGCATTTGCTAGTACTTCGCAACTTTAGTACACAACTTCAGTACTCAAGTACACAACTTGTCAACTCAAGTTGACAAGTTCATATCGAATATTCCATATTTGGAAATGTAATTGTCAACATTTGAAAGTACGGCAATATAACAATGTATTAGTGAAGAATAGTTTTATTAATAAAAAGTTATTTTCCCCCCTTAATATGGTAAGGTTCAATAAAACATTCACATTACCAACATTCTTTTTGCAAAATTAAATATTATTTTTATTACAAATTAATTTACATTAATGCAACTGGAATACAATATATTTTGTGCTTAGTTAACCTTTTATTTCGTAAATTTTGAAATAACATTTTGTTGGAGGTCATGCAATTTACTGTTGATGAATCTTCATATATAAAGCATAAATGACAAAAATATTCAGAAAAATAAAGATATTAGAAATTCTTTCTTTAGCAAAGTGCATAAGCTTATACATTTCATGCATAATAACGAATTTCCTTTTTTTAATTTAATCACATGAACAATAATCTCCATAATTGTAATTGATGTTACATGTTATTTATTGCAACTTTGTTTCTTTTCCTGTAAACAATGAAATACATAGTGCATGCCCAGGGTACTGCATGTACGTCGATTTGACCTGTCTTACGTAATTTTAAAAATACTTTTTATTTTTTTCTAGGTTTAGTATACCTTCTTTTGGGAGTTTTCATTGGTTAGTATGATCGTGCACAGCTATATACTACATAAGAAAGATTATATATAATACATAAACGATGGGTAGTTTTACAAGTAAGAAGTTAATTTTTTTTCGTGTGATAAGAATTAATGCCCAACATAAAGTTCTGATTAGAGCCATAGAAATAGACCAGAAAAATTGTAAAATTAAATTTATTGTGACGTTTCGTCTTTACTCAAGACATCTTCAGACAAATAATAAATGGGATGTGAAGACAAGATATTATATTTACAAAAAGTGTTAAATTACTACTAAAGGAAGCGGTGTCGAATGATTGAATGAAAGAAATGCTAAAGGAAGCGGTGTCAAATGGATACATGATAAGGAAGTTAGGAAGTGAAATAAAGAGAAATTAAAAGAGGTTAAGTGGAATGGAGTTTCCTTGCACATTAAGTCAAGGCTTGTGTTTATTGATTAGAAGGCTTTCATGAATGGAGAGTTCATAAGTATCGTTGGAAGAGGAGATTATTTTAAAGTCGTCTAAGTTGGGTGTGTGTCCAGTTGTGTTAATGTGAGAAAGAATGCTTGATGATGCAGGGTGGGAAACTTCGTTGCCTGTAAGGGGGGATATTCCCAAGTGCTCCGAAAATCTGGTGTGTAGATGACGTGTGGTTTGACCCACATACGAGGCGTTGCAGCTTCGACACTTGAATAAATATACTACACCAGATCTCAGAGGCGTGGGAATTTTGTCCTTAAAGGGGAAGAAAGAAGAGATACGTTGAGAAGGGCGGAAAACAAATTTAATGGATATATGTGGGAAGGCTGCAGCACAAAGGCTATTGATTTGTGTGCGAATTTGAAGGGAGTGTATGCCGGTGAAAGGAAGACAGAATTAGATGGGCATTTTTTGAGCAGTCAAGACAGGTGGTTTAGGGGCAAAGGTGTTGTTAAGGAAGCGACGTGTGATTTGCTCAATTATACGTGAAGGAAAACCGTTTTTGGTGAGTGACTTTCTGGTAAATTCGAGTTGTGTATGAAAATTTTCGTAAGTAGAGCAAAGATTGAAGATGCGGTGAAGTAAGCAGGAGACTAATGAAAGTTTGTAAGTAAGTGGGATGAAGCTGTGGAAGTTAGTGATAAGGCCAGTGAAAGTAGGTTTGCGGTAGACGGAAGTGGTGAATTTTCCATTAGTACGAGAGATATCAATGTCAAGAAATGAGAGCTTTCTGTTTTGTTCGACTTCAGCTGTGAATGTGATGTTAGGGTGTTGTCGGTTCAGATATTCAAGAAAGAGAGGGACGTGATCGGAGGAATGAAATAGTAAAAAACAGTCGTCAACGTAGCGTCGGTAAAGTAGTGGTTTGAATGAAGAAGGACATTTATTGAGCCAGGATTTTTCGTGAAAGGACATGAATATATCAGCAAAGAGAGGGCCCAATGGACTGCCCATAGCCACACCATCAATTTGCTGGTACATTTCCCGTTAAAGATAAAGTGACAGTTCTTAACAGCTAGAGAGAGTAGTTTTTCAAATTCTGTTGCAGTGAGTCCGTTGAAGTACTGGTGGTTGTTAAAAATGCTTTTGGATATTATGTGGATGGTTTCGTCGACAGGTATGTTAGTAAATAGGGATACGACATCAAAACTAGCAAGGACAACATTACTGGAGTTGATATCGCAGTTTAGGATTTCTTCAACAAACGAAAAAGAGTCTTTGATGATGAGGTTGCTTATAGTGAAGGGTTTTAGGAGTGGGATGAAAAACTTTGCTAGTTTATCAATAGGTATATTATATGGCCTTCCTAAAATACATAAATGTAACATCCCTCTCAGACCCATTCTTTCCTCCATTAATCACTATTCGTATACCCTAACATCACATTCACAGCTGAAGTCGAACAAAACAGAAAGCTCTCATTTCTTGACATTGATATCTCTCGTACTAATGGAAAATTCACCACTTCCGTCTACCGCAAACCTACTTTCACTGGCCTTTTCACTAACTTCCACAGCTTCATCCCACTTACTTACAAACTTTCATTAGTCTCCTGCTTACTTCACCGCATCTTCAATCTTTGCTCTACTTACGAAAATTTTCATACACAACTCGAATTTACCAGAAAGTCACTCACCAAAAACGGTTTTCCTTCACGTATAATTGAGCAAATCACACGTCGCTTCCTTAACAACACCTTTGCCCCTAAACCACCTGTCTTGACTGCTCAAAAAATGCCCATCTAATTCTGTCTTCCTTTCACCGGCACACACTCCCTTCAAATTCGCACACAAATCAATAGCCTTTGTGCTGCAGCCTTCCCACATATATCCATTAAATTTGTTTTCCGCCCTTCTCAACGTATCTCTTCTTTCTTCCCCTTTAAGGACAAAATTCCCACGCCTCTGAGATCTGGTGTAGTATATTTATTCAAGTGTCGAAGCTGCAACGCCTCGTATGTGGGTCAAACCACACGTCATCTACACACCAGATTTTCGGAGCACTTGGGAATATCCCCCCTTACAGGCAACCAAGTTTCCCACCCTGCATCATCAAGCATTCTTTCTCACATTAACACAACTGGACACACACCCAACTTAGACGACTTTAAAATAATCTCCTCTTCCAACGATACTTATGAACTCTCCATTCATGAAAGCCTTCTAATCAATAAACACAAGCCTTGACTTAATGTGCAAGGAAACTCCATTCCACTTAACCTCTTTTAATTTCTCTTTATTTCACTTCCTAACTTCCTTATCATGTATCCATTTGACACCGCTTCCTTTAGCATTTCTTTCATTCAATCATTCGACACCGCTTCCTTTAGTCGTAATTTAACACTTTTTGTAAATATAATATCTTGTCTTCACATCCCATTTATTATTTGTCTGAAGATGTCTTGAGTAAAGACGAAACGTCACAATAAATTTAATTTTACAATTTTTCTGGTCTATTTCTATGGCTCTAATCAGAACTTTATGTTGGCATTAATTTTTATCACACGAATTCGATTTCCGCTCGGCAAGTCTCTCGCTACAATGTTAATTTTTTTCCTTAACAAAGTAAGGTTCAATAAATATTTAGGTAAACAACATTCTTTTTTGCAAAATTAAATATTATTTTCATTACAAATTATTTTACTATAATGCAACTGGAATACAATATATTTCGTGCTTAGATATTGTCGATTTTAGTTAACTTTTCAAATGGCGGTTGCCAAGTTACTTTCTAATGTTGCCAGTTACATTTCCAAATACGAAATATTCGATATGACCTTGTGAACTTAAGTTCACAAGTTGTGTACTTGAGTACTGAAGTTGTGAACTAAAGTTGCGAAGTACTAGCAAACGCGAAAGGTCTTTGTACCCTGTAGACATTTGGCAATGAATCCGTTCAGTAAGCAAGGAAAAGCTTTACCAATAGAAGTAAGAAATGAAATACTTGAAATGTGGTTAAATAACGAGCGTTTGACAAACATTTCGAAGCAACTAAACCTACCGTATAAGACTATATCAAATATAATAGATCTCTGGGTAGACACTGGTTCTATTGCACCTCGCCGGAGCGAACGTGATGTTCGAACCACGCGTACAGATGACGTTATTGCATACACTGAATATCTAAAAAATTAATAAACCATCTATTTACGCAAAAAGAGATTCAGCAACACCTAGAAAATATCAAAGTTTGCCTTCCAGCAAACATACCTAGCCGGTCATCCATTAGTAGAATTTTGAATAAAGATCTTGGTTACTCTTACAAGATAGTAAGTCAAATTCCTCGAGAGACAGAACAGCCGGACGTTATGGAGAAGTTAGAAATTTACGTAGCAAATATTTCATTGATTGATTGCAACCGCATGCAGTTCTTTGATGAGTCGCTTGTAGTTGTTACGAGTGGCAACAGACGTCGAGGGCACAGTATGCAGGGTACTCCTGCATTTGAAATCCAACGATACGCTTCTAGTGCTACATTTACTGTAAATTTATTACATAATGTGAACGGCGTATCACATTATAACACTCTTAGAGGGCTGTCAAACGGATTAGAATTGCTAAAGCTTTTCCTTGCTTACAGAACGGATTCATTGCGAAGTGTCTACAGGGTACAAAGACCTTTCGCATTTGCTAGTACTTCGCAACTTTAGTTCACAACTTCAGTAGTTAAGTACACAACTTCAGTACTCAAGTACACAATTTGTCAACTCAAGTTGACAAGTTCATATCGAATATTCCATAATTGGAAATGTAATTGGCAACATTAGAAAGTACGGCAATATAGCAATGTATTAGTAAAGAATAGTTTTATTAGTAAAAAGTTCTTTTTCCCCCTTAATAAGGTAAGGTTCAATAAAACATTCACATTACCAACATTGTTTTTGCAAAATTAAATATTATCTTTATTACAAATTAATTTACATTAATGCAACTGGAATACAATATATTTTGTGCTTAGTTAACCTTTTATTTCTTAAATGTTGAAATAATATTTTGTTGGAGGTCATGCAATTTACTGTTGATGAATCTTCATATATAAAGCATAAATGACAAAAATATTCAGAAAAATAAAGATATTAGAAATTCTTTCTTTAGCAAAGTGTATAAGCTTATACATTCCATGCATAATAACGAATTTCCTTTTTTTAATTTAATCACATGAACAATAATCTCCATAATTGTAATTGATGTTACATGTTATTTATTGCAACTTTGTTTCTTTTCCTGTAAACAATGAAATACATAGTGCATGCCCAGGGTACTGCATGTACGTCGACTTGACCTGTCTTACGTAATTATAAAAATACTTTTTATTTTTTTCTAGGTTTAGTATACCTTTTTTGAAGTTTTCATTGGTTAGTATGATCGTGCACAGCTATATACTACATATGAAAGATTATATATAATACATAAATGATGGGTAGTTTTACAAGTAAGAAGTTAATTTTTTTCCTTAACAAAGTAAGGTTCAATAAATATTTAGGTAAACAACATTCTTTTTGCAAAATTAAATATTATTTTCATTACGAATTATTTTACAATAATGCAACTGGAATACAATATTATGGTGTATGAAATGAATTTTTTGTATCTTTCCTAGTTTTCTTTGAAAGGTTTTGTCCAACAATTGTTCATAGAATGAGTAATTATCTACTCAACATAAAATCTTTGATTCTAATTTATATTACTCTGCTAAATATCGTTTAATCGTTTCAAAACTAGGCTCCAATAATTTTCAAGAGCCAACATTAAAAGAATCTGAAACTGATCCATCGATGAAAAAAGATAACGGTATTTATGCAGACTTTTGTTAATTAAGATATCATAGTAGCTATCACCATCCTTAGACGGGAAACCTAGACAAATCACTGAATCCTGGTTAGCTTGGATCATATAAACAGCTCTTAAGTATTTAAATTTTGCAATTTTAACTTTGTGATAACCTTCTGAATTTTTGTTTTTATTAAATTGGAAAAATATCAATTAATTTTAGGAAGCTTTTTATGTCTATATAGTCTCAGTTTTTTAACAATATAGTTAAAACAGTCAACTTGACGTGTCTTATGCAATTGCAAAAATAATTTTTATTTTTCTCTACTTGCAGAAATTAAGCGACTTAGCGAAGGTTAGTATGTTCAAAACAGACACTTACGGTGTTTGCACAGGCTGGCTTTACTCAAATGTAATCTTTATTGCCTTTTGAAATGTTAAGTACAAACAAGAATGCAATGTAACCATTGAGATTCGTTTATATCTTCCTTATTCACATACTTTTGTTAACGGTCAAAAATATGAGATGTAATGAAGAGTGAAATAACTCAGCAAGTATTCCTTTTATCTTGCTATGATATATTAACCGTGTAATGTAATGCATTAATTTCCAGCTTCTTACGAAAAGATATCTTTGCCATTTCCCATGAGTGACAACGACTATGACGACATTGACAAAACTCATTCTACAGCAGTACTAGGTAAGAAATTGTATTTTGTTAGCAAACATTTGGACAAGCATCTTACCTTCCCTTTAAAAGTCAAACACAAACATAAGAGTCGTTTATATCATGCGTATCATTCATACGTTTGTAAAGGGTCAGATAAGAGAGTTTTAGAAATTTTTATCATACTGTAATGTTATTTAATTGCATTGCAAGAAATTAGTTTGATTTATCTATTAGATGATGATAACAGTGAAGTCATCATTGGTGTTTCGCCTTCCGCATCAAAACCTGGTAAGCAAAAAATTTTTGTTAGCCAACATTTGCCCAAACATTTCCATGTTTTTCAACGCTAAACACAAACAATAATTTATAACCTGATAAATTAATTTTGAAAGGTATCGTTATATGTAGCCAACTAAAAATCTTTTAATTCAAAAATAATGCAAATGTTGTGGATCATAATCATGTTAAAATTTTAAACTTTGTAAACATAGAAAATTGATCAATATGTATAGCAAGTGAAAACTGGCTATGATGCTAAAAGTGAATTGTGAAAACCATCATGATCAACGTGTCAGTTACATGTATACGTTACACGTACATAAATGAACTTAAATAGAATATTGTTGAAAACATCCTTTAAAACATATTAATTGATTATTGGAAGCAAGTAAAAGCCAATAATTATGTTAACGAATACATAGTTTCATGTAGCGTTTATGTGGTAGCTAGATGCCCTGATGTTGGATCTAAGTTATTCGTTTCCTTTAACTTTTTTTGTGACAAATAACTGTTTCAAGAGATATTTATGATGTGTTATGAAAAGTAAATTATTAGTTTTACGGAAAAACTTGCAATAAAACCCACGTTGTTATTTTTCCACCCAAAGATTAGAAACCACAAAGTAAGGTAGTTCAACTCACTGGTTCAACTCCCTCTTTGCAAACACACGGTATTAGCATAACCATGCATGTAATATTTGCAAGACCGAATAACATACAATAAATAGTTACGTAAATGCAAATTCTAAATAAATTATGGCTCGCTGAAAGGTTTAAGAAGGAGTGTGCTACGTCCTGGGACCAGCTTTATTGTGTCTTTATTGGATCAAATATCCCAAAATTTTAGTCAGACCGACATTTTTCGTCTTTTTTTTTGTTTGTGGACCGACTTTTTATTCATATTTTACAAAAGCTGGATAGTGTAACATGTGATATGCACTTTTGTTTTCTTTATCATGTGTTTAGATGCAGATGATAATTTGGATGAACGCTTTTGGATGAACACGAGCTTTTCAGAAGGTAACCTTAAAAACATTAGGTTCTTTAATTCTCCGAACTCTTTTCACCTCGACAGATGCTTTCATCTTTGATTTTTCAATCTCAATGTTTCCGCATTTAAAGGAAACTGTCCTGCATATTTACATAAGATCGTTACACTAGAATATTTGCATAAGATCGTTAAATATAAGCAAAGCCGATGTGGGCAGCAAAAAACTAAAATGCATGCCAAAAAAGGTTTTTTATGAAAATGCTCTTTGTGACTTAGATATTGGTTTGAGTCGTTTAAAAAATAACAAGCGTTGTTTTTAAAATGTCAGCGTTTTGACAGATTGCTATTTTTAACTACTTCCGTTATAATGGTGCAAAAAAATAAATTTTAAAAGATTTACTCATTCCTATCATGTTGCCATTTTACGACGGTGAGATACTCAACTGGGAATCGAATGCAAAACATAAATATAAACTTTGTGCTAGGGATTAATGATGGTTGTCTTAATGCAGAAAAGAGTGTGGAATTAGGATACCTTTGTGAATTTTTGTTTATCTATCCGTGTTTATAAACCTGCAACATTCTTAATAAATCAAAGCGTTCTCAACTTTCACTGTGTTGCAACTAAAATAATTTTTTACTATTGCGCTTGCACACGACGATAATAAAATTTTTGTTTTCAAAATTGATTGTACAAACTATATGCTTGTCTACAATAACCTTAAAAATATAATGATAGCTATGTATAAAAATACTTTTATTTGTTTCCACATATTACATCATTACTCATGTGACGACCAATATCTTGAGCCATGGTTATTTTCCTTGTAATGAATACAGAAAAAAAAACATGTTATTGTTGAAGAGAAAAACCAATCAAAAATACTTTTTATAATGGAAAATTGTAATTTGTGGGTCTGTAATTTTTATATTTTCTTATATTTATAGTCGGTGTGGTATTATGCTGCGACCAAATCTTAAAAGCCCATACATTAACATTGTTCATAGTTCATGATAAAGAGCCCATTAAATTGTTTTGTTGTGTTATAAATGAAACAAAAAATGCTCTAGTTTCTTGTCACTATAACTATATAATATTTTAATATTATTTTATTATTTATTTTTCATAATGCAGAAGAGGGAAAACAACGTTTGGAAGGTTGGTATAACGAATTATTTTCAGTTTCGTAAAGGATTATGATTAATTTTTTACAACTCTCAATTGCTTGAGTTGGAAAATGCTGTGTAAATTTTTAATGACTATTAATTAGGAATGAAAAATTCTTTTCATTGCATGCATAAAAACGTCCGTATCTGAACGTAAAGTGCAGCATGTCTTAAGAAACCATTTTAACTATTTCTTATTGTTCCCAGTTAAAACAAAGTCAGTTATTGAAGGGATCATTGCTTTGTAAACATTTGTAGAGATCATTGAGTAAATTCAATTTATTTTAAGAGGATTTTTGGTCAGGACATTCAATTACTAAATTTCAAGTTTTATGTTAATGTGAAAAGGATGTGTGTTTTATCCTTTGCAGAATTGCTCAATCTAATGTAGCAGATCTAGCGTTTGTCAAAATAAATTATAGATGCTCAATTTTAAATTCAAAATATATTCAAACCAAAACTATTGAATTTGAATTTCCAAAAAATTAAACTTTATCAATGGACTTGCCTCTATGTATTTGGAAATGGAAACATATCCAAGCATGAGCTGCATCAATTTATTTTGACGTACCCTAGATCCGCCACTGGCTTTATTGAGTTAGAGGTTGGCATGGTCATGCAATGAACTAATCGTAGAACGTCGATTATTGCGCGTGAATTGTATGATGACCAACTCATTTCTACCGGAGTAATTGTTATTTCCATATCAAAGTAAAAGCATCCGTCTTTTCTTATCCAGAGAAAAACACAGCAATGTTATATGTTATGTGATATTGCCAAAACAAATAAAAATGTGAATTGATGAATTTATGGCATGAATTTATCAGTCCTTTAATCTTTCCTGATATACTTCTCCTTTAAGATCAAGAATTTTTGCGCCAACCATGGAAATGTTTTGATAAATCAATAATACATCAGAAAAAGTTTAAAGAGATGGAGGAATATGGACGCAAACATCCAGAAAAAGTTACACTGCTCAGTGAATTGCGTGTAATTTTCATGAAGGAGTTTTTGCTTGGCAAGGGAAGTGATGGAACCCGTGTTTACCTTGCCCTGGGAAATAATGGTTATGGAAAAGCAGTAAAGCGAATACACAAAGATAGCGGGAAAGACTTTGCTAATCGAGAAAAAGAAATTTTAAATATGTTGAATGCAAAGCGCTCAAATTATGTTGTGAATTTTTGCCATTTAGAAGAGAACCTTGAAGAAGAGTATTTGTACATGATAATAGATTTGTGTGAAGAATCGTTAGAGAGTTATGTGAAATCTTCTTCTTTGCAAGATCTTCAAAAAGTCGTTCCTACAATTCTTATGCAGATTTTAAAAGGTTTAGCTGATCTTCACAGTGGTCCGTGTCCTATTCTTCATCGGGATTTAAGACCAACAAATGTTCTCCGTGATGTACAAGGAAATTTTTTAATTGCTGACTTTGGAATAAGTCATATGTTATCTAATGAAACTTTGACACATCAAAGCATACAGAGAGGAGCTAAAAATTGGATAGCTCCAGAGTCATATAACGCATCAGATGATACAATTAATAAAGTTCGTTACAAAAAAGAGTCTGACATTATGGTAAGTTCTTGAAGTAGAAGTAGATGTCCAACCACAGCTCAATGTTTTATTTGCATTTATTTAAATAGTGCTATTTTGTAGTGACAATTATTTAAATAAAAATAAATTAATTTTTGTTAATCGTGTTACTGTTACAATTGTATGTTCCTTATTTAGATTGCTTTTAATACATATATATGGCTCCAATTCTATTTAGAGAACATTTTTTAGATTTTTTTAAGCTTCACATTTATTGTTGAGTTCTGCAAATCGCAAATAAATTTAATCTTTAAGGTTTTAGTATCCAACACTGACTGTTTATGACAATTTTTTTTGAAAATAGAATGCCGGAATGGTAGCTTATTATGTTGCAACAAAGGGAAAATATCCTTTTGGAATTGAACAGCATAGACTGGACAACATTTTGAAAGGAAACCCAGCTGGCTTGAACGAAATCAAGGATGCCACGTTTAAAGACCTTTTATCGTGGATGCTACAGTTAAAACCTGAAGACAGGCCATCTGCCAATGAGTCGTTAAGACACCCTTATCTACAATCAGACGAAGAGAAATTTAACATGCTGTGTGATATGGGGAACCAACTGGAGGTGAAACATTCACAAAGTCAAAATTCTCCCACTTCAGATGTTCATAAGCAGTTGCATGGCTCCACAGAATGGATGAAGCGTATCGATGATGAAGTCGTCAAAGATTTGATCAACTTTGAAGTAAACGACAGTATAAGAACTCTAAAGTACGAGTCTACATGGGCAGGATGCTTAAGATTTATACGAAACGTTGACCTACATTGGAAAAATAAGCCTCTTCTGCATCTATCACAATATGTAAAGCAAGGCAATTATAAAAAGTATTTCCTGCAACGTTTTCCTGAACTTCCTCTTCTGGTGCACAAAGTCATTAGGTCACTGGAAAACGAAATCTGTTCACAAGAATAATGAAGAACGTCGTGCATTTGTTCAGGAGTTGTTTACACTATCTACTCATAAGTTTTATTGTCTCGCTTTTAAATTTAATGACTTTTTATTTAAACACTTTCTCACTCGATACTGAAGTCTTATAATTAATTATGTAATATATACTGTGAAAAATTTTAATCTCCGCAAATGGATATGATTACTTAAAATATTTATAATGGGACTGAAAATATTACTAATTCGAATGTACAGTCATGTAGTGGCAAGGTATCCCTTGCAATTCATGGCATTCATCTTGTTAAATGAATTAAAATTGTATGTGGCTGCGACTCAAAATATTTAGGTTTTGAGCGTTGGAGATTTACCTCATCGCAGAATACAGCGAGGAGTTAAAATTGGTAACTCCAGTCATATGATCTATCCAGCATCCAATCATCAATGTATCTTGCTACAAGAAACAGTCTGATGTTATGATAAGTGTTTGTTGTAGACATTTAAATGTAGTTGAACTCTGCAAATAACAAATAAAGTCAATTTTTGACGTTTCAGTATCCACCGCCACTAACCTTGTAACTGTTATCATGTTTTTTATTGATTTTGGAATGCACGAATAGTAGCTTTTTATGTTGAAACAAATGGAAAGCATCGTTTTGTACCTGAATGGTTTTTATTTTTTCGTAAATATTTTCAGTATGAAAGCTAGTTGATATTGGCAAATAGTCGAATACAATTATTTAAGTAACACTTTATGCAATGAAATTTGTCAAATTTATTCAATGAAATACAGATGATGTTTCACTTCACTAAAAAGATTTGAGAAGTTTTTGACAAATCTTCCTTTTCCCTTTTGCTTTTGATTATTGAATATATCCAAGCTGTTTGTACACCTGCCACATTTCAACATCATGTCGAATGCTTTATTGATAATTCTCTGCTTTCTTTGTAAACGGAAAACAACCATAGATTTGCCATATTCCATTCTACAATCGGAAGATTTTTTTTGCAAGCCTGTTATGGTCATTCTCAGTCTTACTCGTGTTACAGTTCATTACCGTTTGCATCAAATTATCTCAAGAGATATTTAAGATATCGGAAAATAAACGCATAAACTGCAGTCCTGTGTTTTTCTACTGTAGAAGTCCAGCCAGGCATTTCTACGAAGTTGACCGACATTTCTTGCTACTCGGAGTGGACTTGGATGAAATCAAAGATGCCACACTAAAACCAGAAGACAAGCCTTCTGCAGACGAAGAATGTTATGTATAAAGTTGGAAAACAACGATCGATTAAAACAAATGTCTGTGTTAGATAAAATGCAAATTGAATGAAAGCTTGAGCGCTTTCCGGCACCCGTGTCATAATTACCAGATATTCAACATGTTGAATAATTTCGGTCAGGAATGAATGTTTCTTCCAAGTGCGCGCGCATGAAAAGCTATCGCTTCAGCAAATGTAAGTTTTACGCATGCTCTGTCTACGGTAATATTTGCTATTCAAGCAAAACGGCTGCTGTTTATGGTAAGTTTGATTCGTCAACAGGTGTAGAAGACAAAGAAATGTTGCTTTTGCCATTTTTGCGTTTGGCGAAGGCGTTTGATAGCAGCTAAATCAACTACATGAACAAAGCGTGGGATTTCTGGACGGCCTACACAGGGAGCTACAAATATTGTCCGTGAGCTGGACGCTAAAGATGCTGAGCAGTTTCGGAAGTATCGTAGATTGGATTAAACCGCTTTCGATGAATGAATTTGGTCTTCTAACATTATATCAGCTATCACGTTTTGTGACGCCATCTTCGTTTAAAGTATAAAATGAGTTACTTTGCGCATGCGTAAAGTAACATTTGGTGAGGCGATAGCTTTTGATGCGCGCTCACTTGGAGGAAACATTCATTCGTGACCAACATTATTCAACATGATGAATATCTGAAAAATATGACACGCTACCGGAAAGCGCTCAAAAATGCCGCCGAACACTGGAGGAACCTGCTTACACCAACTTTCACGAGTAAAGCTTAGCTCAGCCACAGTATAGTGAATATACAGTAGAAGCCACTCTATTGAAATTTTTGTGTCACGCATATTTTATTACACATGTGATTACCATAGTGGCGGCCAGTCAACTGCAATTTCTGACCAATAGGAATGATGAAATGGTCAACGGCAGCCAGCAAACTAATTAAATATACAGCAGCCAGTTGCGCAGCCATGGAGCATTTTCAACCCTGTGCTGAATTGAGCTCCGTTAAGTGAGTTGAAACTTCAGCTCAGTCTTAATACAAATCATTCGTTATATCATACGAGCGATTATAAGCCAAATTTTTTAACCCTGTGCTGAGTTCAAGCCCGGTGCTGAAATTTCAACCCTGTTTAGCTAATCGGGTTAAAATTGGAGCACCAATTAGGGGGCTGATAACAGGAGCCCGGGTAGCCGCGATTCAGCCAAGCGTTAAATGATTTTGGCAAATGGAAACGATTCAATACTTGTCATCAGATAAATCTTCTCAAGCAATTTCACAATATTCTGATTTAATAACTACGCAAAACATTTAAAATGAAAACAGTCAATTTGGCCTAATTTGAGAATTACAACAGGAATGAATTGCGGCATTTAACAAACATTTAACCTTGAAGTTTTGGTGCCTTTCAATCCCTCGAAATCATTTCACGCTTCACTGAAACCCGGTTAACTGGGATCATGTAAACAGCCCCTTAACGTTCTAATATCACCATGTGTCGAACTCAGCACTGGAACGAAAATTACCACCATGTAATCGTTTTTAACGTAGGGCTGAGTTTTTTAACCATATTTAGTCAATTTATGTCGGCTAGACATGATTTTTATGTTTTATATTTCTGGTGTCTATTGGATTAGATTCCTGTTAATTTCTAATTACTTTTTAACTAATTGCCAAAGGCTAAACTTTGTTTTGGAGGACCCCAAACAGATTTTTAGAGTTTTTGTATTTATGTAACACGGTGATTTGTAATTTTCAGGGTGCCAATTTAGCACCCTTTAGGGAAATGAAATATGGAGCTTTTGGCTGCGTACTTCTATTAAAATGGACGCCATATTGAAAAGCAAACAATGCTTTTTGTTTGAAATGTTACGCCACAGGATACAGCAACAATAGAAGATTTATTTTGTGGTAAATGATCAGTATTTGGGCATAAACTTCAAGAAATAGTTATTTTTGCATACGGCTTATGCTTAAGTCACAAAATAAATTTACAAACGTTACATGAAGTAGTGCAAACCATTAGTAAAGGAATCATGTTTATTGCAAGAACTACGGAAAAGTTTTGAGGATTATTCAACAATTATTTCTACATTATTAAATAATTTAATGTGGAAATTTTGTGCTGTTATTTAAAATTTGGAAGTCCCTTTGGAACTTTTCGAAGATAGATGAATGTTTTTTTTTTTATGTGAAGGCACAAGCAAAGTGTTAATAAAGGCAGGTAAAGAAAAAGTGAAAAAAATCATTGACACAGGAAAAACTAGAGGAGATTCCATTCATGAATGGTTAGAAAAAGAGAATCCTTGAAGGGAATCCTGACATTTAAATACAATGTTGCATGTCTTGTGTATCATCGTATACATCACTGACCAGTGGCGTGCGGTGACCGAATTTAATAGGCAAGCGCTGGGGTCGTGGTGTACGTGAAAATACCGAATGTAGAAGTAGAACATAAAAGGATGAAAATTCCTATGCTATATATTTTATAGGAACATCAATCTTATTTATACCTTACATCAGTTACATGATATCTACCGGATACAAATATCAAAACTACTACGCAAAAGGAAGCTCTTGTCAATATCATAATCTTGTATTACATGCTACAGATAATATCTTCTACATACATAAATTGCAAGATAATAGGCGCGAAATGTATTGTAGCAGTCGTGATTATGACAATTAAGAACAGCCAGTTTCGCGCACAAAATTGGCACGGTGTGTTACAAACTGAGGCCATGGCGTTGTTTAATGTTTCTATTTTGGTATAATGACGTCATGGCAACGTGTTCTCCCGTTCTTCAAAATGTGTTTGGCACTGACTCGTACGTTTCAGAATATCGGAGAGTCGTGTTTATTATTCAGTATCTTGTACCTTATATTTTTAGTCATTAATTTACGAATTTAACTACACAAGACTGACAAGAGCATAGTGTTTTGGTCATAATGCTAGTCATACTTTACCACAACACACGTTTGCGTGCATTTCGATATCTCTGCAGACTGCGGCCCCTGCTTGTTTACGCACATTGTGCGCAGAAAATAATAAAATAACCAGTAAAGCACCTACTACTTTGAATTAGAAATCAGAACATTACCTTTCGCTCTCAGTCATCTTTTAATAAACGATAACATTAACGGCGTGAATAATTCGGATGTCCAATGTGTTGAATATACGAATATTATTCGTGCGCTGATATGTGTTTAAAATTGCGAGCGTACAAGACTGTTGACCAATCGCTATCAAGCGGCGCCCTTAGAAGCGCCGCTTGCCTTTTCTCGATATTCCTCGAATAAGAAGCCTCCAAATCTAGATTAACGCATGCGCAAATGTTCAAATTGAGCTCCGAAGGCAAGCGCGCTTGCCTTGGTTAATAAATAAGAAATTTTTAAGGTGTATTTAATCCACTTGACTCATCTTACAAGTGTAGCAAAGTGAAACCGAAAACCACGACAGTAAATCGCGTATAAATAGCAAGCATTTCAACTGTAAAGACAATTTAGACAAAAGATTACATTGACATTGTTTAGAACAGAAAAATTTAAACTGATTTTGCTCAGAGATTGATCCAAAAAATTTTTGTTCGGTAAAATGCTTAGGCAAGCGGCGCTTGCCTACGCTTGCATGACCGCACGCCACTGTCACTGACCCATATAAAGCGTCATTTAAAGATTCAAAGCGTGAGTCAAGAAAAAACTGATGCTACAACTTGCTCGTTTGTTGTAAAACGTACACGACAATCAAATTCAAGAACAACGTTTTCTTTCCAGGAAGACTGTGTTTTTTGCGGTGAAAAATGTTTTATGCGAAAGGATCCCCGTCATCATAGTCGATGACATTCACTTACCTCAGAACCAAAAACTGGCCAGGATTACACAGCTTTACTTCTGATCAACAACTATATCGAGTAATGGTAAACATCCTTTTGGCGTATCCGCACATGTTCAAGAAATTCATCCGAGACATTGAGGAATGCATATGTTCGTGGGTTTTGTTGGATGCTCTGGATCACTTATGTCTGATATGGGTTTTAAAGAGATCCTTCAAGCGGCTTTTGCAGGTGTTGACCGTAAGCGTTCTGGTAAACGATTTCCTCAGAATGTCCGGACTCTGCGAATGCTTGCTAAGGAAATTTTACGAAATGTTATTAAAGATATCTAGTGCTTTGAGCACTTGACATTGGTAATGGAAGAAAAGGCTGAGAAAAGTAGGACAACCAAAATTTTGGTAGAAAGTTTCATTAAACCAGTGTTCATCATGATGATGTTTGTTCGGGCAGAGAAAGAGGGTGACTGGCCTTTACATCTTGGAGCAGTAGAGGCTATGATGCCCAATTTTTTGCGGGTGGGCATTTCAACTACGCAAGATATGGTTTATATAACTTGCGCTCAATGGAGCGTCTCCCGGCAGAACTTAGAGATAGATTTATGAAAGGGAAGCATGTAATACGCCATAAGCCTGGTTTATGGAATGAGTTTGGTCGGATATGTTTATCGAAACATTGTTTATGGGTTATTGTAATGGGCCAGGCGGCTAAATTGGTAAAACTTTAAACTCTTCAGCAATATCTCGTTGGGCATTCAGTCTTCATATTGCAGCCATCTGATTAAATGTGCTTCTGCAATGAAAGATGAAGAGGCATCATCAAACGATGTAGCTACCCATAACGAAGAAATGCCAGCACGTATATTTTCGGATGCAAAAAATCGACAGAAATTGAGGGAAAAGCTGCAATTATGTGTTGATCCACTAAATCCAGAAGGCCATTGTAAGAGTTTATTTAATATCGTAACTGGCAAAATGCTCCAGAATTTGTCAAGATAGATGAAGCTGTGCGTCTTGGAAAGAATCAAAATATTCCATAAATGTTCCATTACGATTCGTGTGTCTTTACATCATATATGAGTCATAAGATATCATTGTACTTTAAAATCTGGATATGACTGTTCTATGTCAAAAACAATGACCTTATTTTTAAAATACGGTGAAAGATCAGGAAATAAATGCAAAAGAAGTCATAAAACAGGTATGACTGAAAGAGTACATTTATGCAATATTAAAATATGTTTTGTTATCGGGTTAAATTACAGTAATTTAGAAAATGTTCATATGGCCTTTGTCAAAATCACCACAAAACCCGACAATCTCTCGTTCGCAGCATTTTTATTCAGTCAGTGGAAATGTTCAATAACAGCCAAATAATAAAATTTTAGATTCCTAACCTCTTTGTTTATAAAATCTTTGTAACTCATTTTGTATCTACATTTCTACAACATAGCATGCCTGTATCAGTAAGTATTATTTTCATAATTTATTTAAACATGTGCTAAAAGTAGAGGTGAGACAGTTTGGATGGCTGAAATCTAGAAATAGAATGTGTCAGCCAATATATGAGCTCGTAAATTAGATTTTCACCAAGAGTGCCAAGTTGACACTCTTAAAATTATGAATTTTATATTTTGTAAAGATACAAAAAGTGCAAAAACCTGCTTGGGGTCCTTCACAGCAACGTTCTGTCTTAAAGTGGCATTTGGCAACTGGACTATAACTAGAATTTGAATTTAGTTAATTTAACACGCACAATAAAACATGCGAGTAAACAGCCATTTTCATGTCAAGAACGCTGGTCAGATTAATCACCCACATGCCACAATGGCTACTCCATTTTCACATTCTCTGCATGAACGAAAACTGGTAGTAACTGTAACGTACGGAGCAAATGCCAATAGCAAGCTGCTGTAGACCCAATTTGACTTTATATTTTCTTTACAACCCGCCTACAATAATTCACTAATTTTCTTATTTACACTTCTTTATTGACATTCCTTTAAGTAAATTCTGTTAGTAACTTATACGTCTTTTTATGTACATGCACTACTCGTGTTATGGACGGTAAGACTTGTACATTATTTATTAACACAGGATCATGCACGTAGCCAGAGCAATAATTGGGGGGGGGGCAGGCATATTCATATACATTAATTTTATAATCCGTAAAAACAAATTTTATCTTTACGATAGAAAACATGCTCAATTGCATGCGCATATAAAATTTAAATAAAAGATTTCCAAATTCATTATTCACAAATTTTATTTTCTCTCCACCCACTCCCTCCTTAAGGGAAAGTATAGTTTTTTCCAGCTGTGATCTTTGGAAATGCTTCCATTGTTAAAAGATTATTTACATACGCGATGCAAAACAAGTCATACGTATTATTTTGATAGTTGATTCTCATCAGGCGAAGCAAAAACTTTAAGTAGTTGAACAAGCACTGAAATTATTGTAAGTTTTATTTTTATCGTATTCTCTTTATGATTTAACACTGGTACGCTTTGCCATAAAAATTTGCGAATTCTTTCTGTATATGTAATGACAATGCTCAAATTCCATTGCGTCAAACGTTTGACTTAAATGCGACAAGTTTGAATTTGTATGTAGTTTTAGTCTCTATTTATTTCTCCTTGTCTAAGATTATATTTTTAAAGGTATAGATTTTTACAAATAGCGAAAAATTTAGAAAAAAATTAATCAGACAGCAAGTACTAAAACAATTCCATACCATTGGGCTGGGGTGTTCGATTGTTACTCACTAATATATCGTTATTCTTATAAAATAGCGTTACAACAAGACCATTTTAAAGCTCTTATTATTTGGGCAACTTTGTTAGCGTGCATATTAAATATTTATTTTGTTCATGAGTGATGAGTCAAAAGGTTTGAATTACGTAGGCGGGAATGGACACGCAAGCAAATTTTTCAATAAAAAATAAAATTCATAGGAAGATTGCTGTTGGCGTTGTTTAAATTATTTTCATCAGCTTATCATTTAGATCTTGACTAATTTCCATTGGTACTTCATGATGATTTGGTTGAAAACTGGTAATCGCTTGAAAACTCTATAAAATTGAAATTACATGGATTACTATGCAGCATTTCAATAAATACGATATTCAAGTTTATCGTTTGCATTTTTCGTCTGTTTAACGTTTCAGAGGAAAAACTGTAAATCTTAAGTACATCATAACTGAAATAAATATTACTGAAAGATTGCCGATAAAAAGTTCGTATAACTTATCTTTGACATTGAAAATATTCAAAGTTACCGGTTCATTAAATGCACCATGCTAAGCAAACACTAAACGGAAAATTGAAGAATGATGAGAATATTAAAATGACTTGTTCTCTCACACTCGAATTTGTTTGCAATATCAATACGATGTGAATAATACATATGTCGAAATCAACTATCTCAAGTGTTATTAAATATAGATAAGTAGATTGCAATGCAGTTTTCAAGAGCTTAGCTTGTTTTTAATTTGCTGAAATTTAATCGTTGTTGCTAATACCTGTATCTAACATCTTAAATTTTATTTTTTAGAAATTATTGTTTTCCTATCAAAGTAAAAACAAGTTGCTTTTCTTTCTGTCATAATGATGATTAAATGTCCAAGCGCTTTGATAAAAAGCAAAAAAATAAAATTGTCAAAGCCAAAATGATTAAGATACACTAAACTTAATTATTTTTATGATGCTTCGTTATTGGTCAACGCTGACTACATCGTACAGTACAAAATTCTTGTATATGCATTCCACACACATCTTTATAGAAGTTCATTTCACTGACTTCCACACACGCAGTTCAACCAATAATTTAGTAGAACTACCGCAAGTTTTTTTCTTGAATTTATGTATGGCACTTTTCATTAATGAGATTATTTCTTCCTGAATTAAAGACTGAACATTTCTATAAAGCTATTTGCATCAAAGACAGAAGTGATGTATATTATTTCAAATTGTATATTTTAATTAGCCATGTATACATCTACATGCATAATGTACCTTTTAAAACATCCCATACAATTATCATACCGTCTTTGATTAGTAATTTTTATTGGTACGGATTTTTTAGTTCTAACCATTTTGTCATTCAAATGGATCCAAGCTACAACTCCTCAGAAAGTCTGGTCAGAAACTCAAGCTTTTCAGAAGGTAACCTTAAAAACATTAGGTTCATTAATTCTCCGAACTCTTTTAACTCGACAGATGCTTTCATCATTGATTTTTCAATCTCAATGTTTTCGCCTTTAAAGTGGAAAGGTCCTGACATCAACTTTTCCATTCACAAGAATTGAAAATTATTTAGCAGTGGAAAAATCAAAAAGCAAGCTGACGCAATTTCTAAAGTTAACGAGAGTAAATTAAGTGTGGAAACAAGGTGTTAATAACTTTTAAGAGGAGCATTCAGTCTAAACATCCCTCAACGTCCTTTGAACTAAATATCCCTCATCCGTGTGTTTGGGAGCAGGGAAATACGATGTTAATACAAATAAACTGAAGCAAAGGCAAACATGTTGTTATGTTATTATTTAGTAGCGAAATATAAAAGTCAGTTCACCTTAACTGCTAAAGAGGTGTAGGTATTTCAAATCTTGTCTAATAGTCACATTTTTTTGATGTGCATATAATTAGAAAATTAAATTTCTTCTTGATACATTGATTTATTCCTTCTAAATAGTCTACTTTACTTTTTAATTGAAGAATTGCTGTCTCAACCGTGGAAATGTTATGATAAATCAATAATGCATCACCAAAAGTTCAAAATGATGGAGGAATATGGGCAGGAAAATCCAAGAAAAGTTAAACTTGTAAATGGTGTAAAGGTTATTTGTTCTGAAGAGTTTTTGCTTGGTAAAGGAAGTGATGGAACTCGTGTTTACCTTGGACTCGTAAAAGATGGTTACGGAAAAGCAGTAAAACGATTGCTTCGAGATAACTGTGTGGAGTTAGCCAAACGAGAAAAAGATATTTTGAATGAGTTGAATGCCAAGCGCTCAAATTATGTTGTGAATTATTGGTATCTTGAAGAAGAACCAGGCACAGATTATTTGTATTTGATATTAGATTTGTGTGAAGAATCGTTAGAGAGTTATGTGAAATCTTCTTCTTTGCAAGATCTTCAAAAAGTCGTTCCTAAAGTTCTTATTCAAATCTTAAATGGTCTAGTTAACCTTCACAGTGGTCCGTGTCCTATTCTTCATCGGGATTTAAGACCATCAAACGTTCTTCGAGATGTGGATGGAAATTTTTTAATCGCTGACTTTGGTATAAGTCGAAAATTATTAAATGAAACTTCGACACATCAAAGCATACAAAGAGGAGCTAAAGGTTGGATAGCTCCAGAGTCATATGACGCATCAGATGAATCAATTGATAAAGTTCGTTACAAAAAAGAGTCTGACATTATGGTAAGTTCTTGAAGTAGAAATAAAGGTCCCTACCAAACACAACATTTGAATGTTTTATTTGGTGGGGATATCATTATCACTGCCACTGATATCATTATAACTTTTAAATAAAATTTTTGTTTACCTTCATTGTACAGTCATATAGTGGCGAAATACAAGTTGTACTGTATAAAATATAAAAATATGTATATGTATGATAATGAATTGTTAATATTGCCTTATTGGTTTTACGATTGTATGTCTCTCATTTAGATTGCTCTAAAAAATTTATGGCTACGATTCTTAATTGAAGAACATTATTCTGATTTTTTTCGAACTGATCTTGTATTTTTTGCAACTAACAAATAGATTAACTCCATTTTTTATTGAAAATAGAATGCCGGAATGGTGGCTTATTATGTTGCAACAAAGGGGAAACATCCTTTTGGAATTGAACGGCATAGACTGGACAACATTTTGAAAGGAAACCCAGTTGGCTTGAACGAAATCAAGGATGCCACGTTCAAAGACCTTTTATCGTGGATGCTACAGCTAAAACCGGAAGACAGACCATCGGCCAAAAAGGCGTTAAAACACCCTTATCTACAAACCGATAAGGAGAATTTTGATTTGCTGTGTGATGTTGGGAATGAACCAGAAATAAAGACATCATCTCCACATTCTCTTCCCTCAAATATTCGTGAGCAGTTAAATATTTCAATAGGTTGGATGGACCGTATCGATCCTGAAGTCTTTAAAGATTTCAATAAAGTATCCGACTCTACATGGTTAGGTTGTCTAAGATTTTTACGAAACGTTCGCCAGCATTGGCATGATAAACCTCGTCCACAACTGTCATCATGTGTTAAAGATGGAAACTATCAAGAGTATTTTCTTCAACTTTTTGAGGAACTGCCTTATCTAGTTCACAGAGCCATAAGATTGAGTGACTGGAAGGCAAGACCTGATCTAGAGAAACATTTTCCAAGTAAGACACAGAAATGAGTTTTCATTTTTGATGGCCAAGCTATAAATTTGGGGTCCATGACACTATATTTGTTATTTTCACTCTAGTTCTCCTCTTCATTTACTGTACTTAATGCATGTATGTTTTGAATTCTGTATATTGCCGTTGCAAACATTTGTTACACAGTGCACATGCTGTAAAACTAGATGAAGGCAGGGGAAAGAAACTCGAAGGTGTTATTGATTACGCTGATCTTAACGGTAAATAGCCATGTAACAACAAACAAATTCTGTGTACGTGTCACTTTTCTTAAATATTCTACCAAAAACCGTAATCTCTTCACTTGTTTCTGGTGCATCGTTCTCTAATTTTGTGCAACTGAAAATAACGGTTCAAGCATGTGTGATAGTACTAGCAATAGTCAAAAATCTTTAGACGAGATTAACGATTTGTCCGATATCCAAAGATAGTGACGAGTACCTACGAATCATGGTGATTCAGAGACTTTGGCATATTTTTATCGTATGGTAAAAAGAAGCTTATAGCTTATTATGTTGTCAAACTTGTAAAGAACACATATGCAATAAGTAAATATTGCGTATCTTTTGCTTTAAGTCAGCAAATGCTTTCACGTCGTATACATTAATGCTGAAATTGCGAAAAATGCTTGCTTAGAAAAAGAAGAGAGTTTTCGATTAGAGTTATTAATCCTTTTAGCAGCTCATTTCACTTATTTTATTTTCTTTGCATTATTTATCCTAAGTGTAAATGGTCAAATCAAATGACGAATGGAAAAACAAGAACATTATCGTTTCACTTTAAAGCTAAAATGTTCCACATCAACGAAGTTTTTTTATTGTCTGCAAAAGAGGTTTATGGGAAAGCAATTGGCGAG
Organism: Xenia sp. Carnegie-2017; assembly: GCF_021976095.1. Classification (NCBI taxonomy): domain Eukaryota; kingdom Metazoa; phylum Cnidaria; class Anthozoa; order Malacalcyonacea; family Xeniidae; genus Xenia; species Xenia sp. Carnegie-2017. The sequence continues at coordinate 1,952,741 of NW_025813481.1, forward strand.
AAGGAAATCAATGATACCACAATTCAAGATCCTCTTTTATGTATGTTTTAATTTGAGGCTCTTAAGCAAGTTAGATTAAGTAACCAAGTTGGATATTACATGGCCAGATTGCTATGAATTTTCATTGGATTTTGCAATGTTATATAATTAACTATTTCTGAATTGAAGATTAAATTCCTAAGAACGCAAGACGGGGTCGGCGGGCATATTTTTTAGCCAATAATCATTCGTAAATCGTTATCCTATGAATATTTATCCAGGGAGTAAGTTGTCGTATAGTAAGTGGTATAGTTAATTAAGTTAGTATTCTGTGCATTCTCTGTGACGATGGTGTTAGTATCAGGGTTGTAAATTGACACGTAAGTAAACCTTTTAATAAATATTACTTTTGGGAAGTCTTGTCTTGGCTTTATCTTTCTCGATCTTTCGGTTTGTCGTTTGTATGAGAACTATTTTGCGTTATTTGTATCAGCGATAGGTGTTATGAACATTAATGTAAATAAAGAAACAACTTCTTAGTTTCCAGCCGCTTAAGTTTGTGTTCTCTTCTGTGTGGTAAATATAACTAGAATATAGCGACTTCTATAAAAACATGAGTTCACGACTTTAAGAAGTATTCAAGATTGTAAAATAGATAATGACATAGATAAATACTTGACATGTGTGTAAATATAAAATACATGAATCAAAGTAGATAGAGTTCGTAAAACGCTGTAAGCGCTGCATGTGTGAAAATAAAATGGATAAGGGTCACTTGCTTGACAAATTAGCAGTCATTGATATATTATAATTTTGCCAAAAACACCCAAATTGTTTTTTCCTGAAAGTAAAAGCTAACGAGAATAAATGCACAAATATGAAGCTTATAAACATAACTAACCATGCATGAAACGTTAACTCTTATCTTGCATTGTAGCTTCCTCGTGAACATGGGTCACAAAGCTCTTGGAATGAAGAAAAACCATTATGAAAGAATTAGATTATAAGAAAAAGTAAGCTTTGGTTTTATTAAGTACATATAGTGAATGTAAGTTGCATTATGAATGCAAGCCATGTAAATTAGTTCTTAGTCATGCCACTTGTGCAAAGCAAAGGACTTGCTGTTTGAATTTAGATTCCCCACATTGTTCACATGTCTTGTGAATGTTGTAAAACTTATTTAAAGACATATTTATCAGTACTCAATCTCTCTGGTGTGATCTACAATCAAATAGAATTATGTTCGTCATTTCTTTGTGTTGTAAAAGTTTTATTAAATATTTATTATATCTTCTATATACTAACCTAAGGAGGTTTTACACAACACTGCTGGGGTTCAATGCAAAGGCTCCTTAAATAATGGGCATACTTATTTACATTTACGTATATTTAAATTTCGTAATGAATTCTGTTCACTTTGCCAGGTTAAGACATTGTCAAAATAAAAACTTCTTGTGTTAACTGTATATAGATTGGGTTTGGTTCATAATATAAATCCTAAGAGATTTGACTTCAGGTAGAGCGAAAGACTAGTATCCCGAAGGTGTGAGTTCAAATCTCGTCCAAGTCACATGTTTTTCATGTTCATATAAAAACCGTGTTAAGATTTATATTATGTATAGATTGGGTTTGGTTCATAATAGATATCATAGCATTTTAAATCTTTACATTTTATACAAAAAATCAGTTTGGGGCTCTACAGATATAACATGAAAATTTTGTGAGGTTTATCTACTCGCATGAAAACAAAGCTGTTATTTTGATCTGATGACATTTTGAAAAGAATCAAATGCTTCATAATCAAAATAGAAGAATTGCATACATGTGAAATCTTTAGCTATGTGTGAATAAGTTGTGATATTTTGTTTATACTGAAAATAAGATTAAAAATGCAACCAAAATCTGAAATACTAAAGCTAGCACAAAAGAAATGAGTAATCAAATTTAATGCACCTTGTTGTATAATTTTATGCACTAAAATATGTGACAAGCAAAGTTAAAAATAAAAATAACTTGTATACTTTAGTCAAATATGTTTATGGCAAGTTTTAATGAATTTGATTGTTGTATAGTATATTATGAAATGTAACAAACTGTTCAAATAAAGTGCAATTGGTATGGAAATCTGGTTTAATGTCCCCCAAATGGATGGTATCATATCACCCATCCACAATGTCAGGCTATGGTTAAGTAGCAGAGGCGTAGCCAGCTCGATAATTGGAGGGCAATATTCATTTATAATCTGTATTAAATTCCTTTGAAATCCATTGTTTTCTTGAGATTATAACATACATATATCAGTATTGGCTCCCCAATTATTGATGAATTAGTCTACGTCACTGCTACGCAACAGATAAAGCAATGGTAGAAACCACGAGTATCACGTGTGTAATTGAAGTGTAATCCCATATGTAATTCTCATCTGCCATACTACATGCTGGGACTGAACGCTCATCCCAAATGCATTTTGTAAGCAAAAATATCAAATTTTCCAGCTGTAAGATTTAGGTCCGTTGCCGCAAGACGTGACAAAAATATCTATAAATTTGTTTTGTGTTTATTGTGTCAAAACTTTGGAACCCCCTTTAGAGCAATGTTATGTTTTCACATGTCATCTACTTAATATGAAGTTCTCAAATATAGTGAGGGCCAAGTCATTGGTGATGGGGAGGGTTTGGTGCTGTAAACCTTGAGCGTTGCAGTCTTTAATTCCATGTACAAATCCCCAATTTCTGTTTTTAACACATATCTTTCAGTCTCTTATTAGTTACAGTTAACAAAAAATAATTTTGAACATTTACCAGGAAGAATTCGATTCGAATGATAATAGGAAAAATAAAAATAGTCAAATTCTCGGTATCGCTAGTATCGAATGAACAAAGATCTTTTTCTTGTTATTTTAAATAGTTGCATCTTAAATAGTTATGCAATCAAGTGTGTCATTGACACGCGTAATATCATTTACCATTTGAACATTTACCAGGAAAAATTCGATTAGAATGATAATAGGAAAAATAAAAATAGTCAAATTCTCGGTATCGCTTGTATCGAATGAACAAAGATCTTTTTCTTGTTCTTTTAAATAATTGCATCTTAAATAGTTATGCAATCAAGTGTGTCATTGACACTTGTAATATCACATTTTTCAATGAATTCTTGCATTTTAGATCAACGGACTATTCTAAATTCTAATACTGTATATCTTACATGCCAACATCCTTAAGGTTTTTTTCTTCTCATTCGGTGTTGTATGGTAGCGCTCTGTTTGATTCGGTTGTCCAAATTTAGAATCTCCTGTGTTTTTTTTTAAATCTAGTCGACTGCAATCAATGGTTAATCACAAACATTAAACAGTTATACTATAAAACGTTCCATTTGCTTTGATTACAATAAGCGGATTGTGTTTTGATTTATGCATTTAAATTTCTTGGTAGAGATTTGTACGGAAGAAAGTAACTTCCAATTACGTTCACATTGACAAAGACCCCATTGCCTTACTGAGTTTAAGATGTCTCTGATTGTGATAGCTTTATCATAATTGGTGAAAGTAAACCATTGCACTTAATATGTTTTAAATCAAGTTTATAAAGATAAAACTTGACGATAGTAGTCTTTTCTATACCTTGTTATAGCTACCTTGTTGCTGTGACAAATTTTTTGTGATTTTGTTGTTTTGTTGGGTAATCATAATTTTTAGAATCTGTGAATAATAACCTTTCCCCTAAGATGTAGCTACTTTGCTACTATTATGATAAATATTTTTGTTTCGACAATAATTTATAAAAAAGAAACACTCTTATTTGGCGTGCATCAAATGATTATCGAAGATTTTTGACGATTAACTTCATACAGTTGGATGTTTTAAAACATTGATACAAGTAACGTTTAACAAGGATGAGTACAATTTCTGAAAATTTTCTTCCTGCGTATGTTTAATTTTTATAAATTTTCATCTATGTTAAGGCTAATAATCACGGAAAGTTGCTTTGTTGACGTACGGCGTTGAAGGTTATGATGTTATATGTAATTTAAGCGCCTTAATGATTGGATATTAAAACTGTGCAAGAATTCTTTTTTTAATCTTTTCATTTCAACGAGTGAGAAAGACGAAGATTTGATAAATATGTATTTATGATTGCAGAATTTCCTAAGTTTGATATTCACCTTGGATAATACAGAATTTATAGAGTTGCCTTCAACGAATGAAAAGTTACTTCATGGATGACGGTAAGTTATATACAATCAAATTTATGCGAGACCCACGTAAATTATGTGTAAGCTATAGGTGCAAAAATATGGATATATTTACCAACATTTTATCGTAGAACATACATACACTTTATTGATCTTTTTACCTCGATAATCGTCGTCTAGAGATTTTATGTCTTTTTGCACCAACTATAGATATATCTTTAAGGTTTTTTCTGAGTCGAATTTTATTGACTAAAATACTGTCACACGTTTGGTGACTTTTCAATTGACAGAACGTTACGAGTCTAAAGGTGAAGGAACGGAATATTACGCCGACTTTGAAAGTAAGTTATACTATCAAATTTATGTATAAGGCACTTATAAAATGTATCTGCCATCCATAGTTATATACTTTCTAACATTCAACATATACTCCTTGATTATGCTTTTCCTTGTAATCTCGTTATCTCAGGATATTTTACGTCTCCTTGCGCCCAATATTTTTAAGCATTTTCTATTCAAAATCCCTTCATGAGATTGTTTGTGTAAGATAATAATAATATCCATAATAACTATAGAAATAGCTTAAGAAGCATTTGTGCAAACTGCACGATTTTTCAAAGCTATAATTTACAAAGTTTAGGTGTTGAAGAACACAAAATAAGTCAGTTTTAAGTTAATGTCGTCATCAAAAAAGAGCTTTTGACAATTCAGATGAACCTTCGGCATACAAGTTTCAGGCACCGCGGAGGATCGATAATTGGGGTGCTCATATTCATATATTCATGTTTTAATCCTTAGAAAACAATGGATTTCAAAAGATCTTAAGCCTGCATATATGAATATATGAATATGCCCCCCAATTATCGATCCTCCGCGGTGCCTGTTTATTATATGTTCCTTGTCATTTTGAGCAAAAACGCGACAAAGTGTTGGATATGAATAGATCAAAATATTGTATCATTCTGATTGTAAATTGTATTACAATGCGAAATAATATTGGTCAATTTTGGTAAATCTCAGCAGAAACAGATCCGTCCGCCATCTTTTCTGATTTGTTCCGCCGTTCAGTGGTTTTATTTGTTTGAATTTTGTTTCCTGAAATAAATTTAGAGGAGTTTGTAAAGATGCGTTCTGGCGGCCCCCATATGCCTTCTGGTAGAGGTGTCTCCCCTTAAATCATTCGTGGGGTATTCCCCCCTGGCTGTACCCCAGCCACAACGCCAATGGTTCGTGTTTCATAGATATACATAGGATCGATACATAGGCGTAGAAACAGATTTAAATTTGGAGGTGGGGTTAAAGTCGACGAGTATAGTATGTACTCCACCCTTATATTTTTTGAAGCTTTATTGAGTCTAGTAGAAACATTGAAAATGGAGAAAGTCATGAAACCTTTATAATTTAATTGTATTTCATTACAATACACAAAGTGCAAGTATAGTTCAAAAATCAATACATTGCACAAAACGAACGAATTTAACTAATAGCCTAAACGATTGGTCGTACTATTTGTAAGCTACGAATTCTAGTTCAATGTCAGACTAAGATGTTTTCACTCTCTGAAGAGTTAAAAATGGACCTCTGTTGTATACATTAAATGGGTACGAAGAAGTTTATGAGCTTTACTACACATACAAGGACGTACGTTTTCATAATGTCGCTTATCGTGCTAATTCAAGTGATATCCATAATTCGCATTTGATCTTAGCATAAATTTTGCTCGTTTGCGGTCTTTACTAAATCTGACAGTATTGATATTGTTTTCCTTCTTAAGTCAATTTCTACTTCGTTCTTGAACTTTCTGTAGTCTGTGTGATGGGTACATAACATAAAACCCCTATATGCACCTATGACAAGCAAGTATTTATTGAAGATGGCATCATGAGATGTTGAAACATGTTTATTTTAAAAAACTTGTCGTATTAATTACCGTTATCACTTCGCTTGATTTCCTTTTTCTACAAATATTTTCAATGTTTCAATTCAAGCATTCGTGGAAAAGTGTCTGCTTAAGGAGGCATATACAGTAAAACTTTTACTAAAATTATGAGAGAAAATACTTTGGATGAAATTGATAGTGGTGCAAACAAGGGTGAAGTTTAATATAACGTAAAAACAGACAAAGTTCATATTTTAGGCTTAAAAGATCATGGCTCTGTCGAAGAGAGTAATGTTGACAATAGAAACAGGTTACAAATGTCTCGTGAAACCCTTCAAAATGCTGGTGTATCAGCGAATGAAACTCGTGAAGCTAAAGAGAGTCGTGTGGACGACGTGATCCGTGTTTCCCACGAGAGTCGTGGAAATAACGAGAGACAAGTTGCTAATAAAGGTCGTGTTTTGAAGAATGGAAGTCTTCGGAGTTTCATGAAAACAGAAAAAAGGAAAGTAGTAATTTTAATGTTGATGATAAATATGGAGAATATGTGAAGCTAAAGTCTATTGCTCCACTACGTACAGAGAGGTTACAGTCAATCAACTTCTCTTCCAAGGAGACAGCTACAATGACATCACGTAGTATGGCGTCACTTGACAACCTTTCCAGAAACATAATGCCCAGTGATTCAGTGAGAAATTATACCAGCATGGGTTACAGTCAATATGGCGATGATGTGTCTAGTGTTGATCTTCAACAACCTGTTGTTGTTGTGAGAACATTTGATCATCCAGGAAAGTCGTACTATTACAGGTCAGTTGTACTACCGCAGGTCAGCAATATTATTATAGGTCAGTCGTACTACCACAGGGCAGTTATACTATTACAGCTCGGTTGCAGTACAAGTCACTGACTTAAATTCAACTGCACACGTAATCCTACTCTGTTATTTATTCACCTCCAATTTGGCTTACTATGCTTAATTTTATCAAACGCACACGTTGTCGTTCAGGGATGTATTGCTATCGCTAATTGGGGGGGCTCTTATTCATATATGCATGTTATAGATCCGTAGATAACAATACATTTCAAAAGATATTGTTCAGCATATCATGAATATATGAATAAGAGCCCTCCATCTAGCGATAGCAATTCATCCCTGTTGTCTTTTCCTTTGATTTTTAAAGTTTCTAAAATTACCATTGCTCTTTGTAGACGAAGGAGATCATTGCCAAGAAACCACTCATAACTCAGCTACAAAAAATCTTTTAAATCTTTGACGACTCGCAGACGAAAACCTTTACCATCTGCCTGGACAATAAACCTTCGAAATTCGCCGTCAAGACATGAAAATTATAAAGATGTTCACTCTTATTATTTACCACCTAGAAGAAAAGCCAAATATCATGGTTCAACTCGTACACGAGATTACATGAATCACGAAATGAAAGTTTGTGAAGCTAAATGTCATGGTTCTGGTAATAGTAAAAGATACATTGTTGAAAACCGTCCAAAACTATCCCATACTAAAAATTCTAAAACCTCGGCTTATTACAAAACTTCTGGTCGATCGCAATTCAGCTCACATTCAGATGCGTTAGAAGTAGATTATAAATCATCGCCTGTCCATCAAGACGAAATTAAGGATCAAAATTTTCAAGCAATTTATTCAGACAAAAAGTGGGAAGAGAAATCACATGACCCAGAAATCATGTCCATTGTCAGTGGCAGTGAATTTTCTGAATTCTTACCCACTCCTCCACGGCCTAGCGACAGCCAATCAGATATCTCTACCGATGGATATTCCCGTGGTAGTTATAAATCATTTAAAAACAAACTTGAAAGAAACGTTAAAGAAAACAGGGAGGTTGTTGTTGAAGACAGAAGTCAATCAGATCAAGAAAAACATAATGAATCATTTGAAGAAACTTTAGAGGTATTTATATGTAAAATAAAGTAAATGTATTTGATTTTTTTTGCTTATCCTTGCACTGCTATGGGTCTAATCTATTTACTTAACTTAAGTTTCAAAAATCTTTCACATCATTGCTTTAGTATGTCTTCTTTCGTACATTATTTTCTATTTTCTATAAACAGCGTTTACGAAATGACGAAACGCTTGAGAGGAATGGAAACAAAAGTAGAAAAAACGTCGGTTCATTTAATAAAGAGACGAGCAGTTCATTGTGGACTCATAATGACAGCGGTTTTAGAAAGAAACATCATGTGCCAATAAATGGTGTTCAAGTCCTACCACCAGAACCAGTTTTTATTCAGTTTGAAAGTAGCGATGGAGAAAGAAAATTGAAGTTGAATGTTTTATTAACAAGCTTTTTTAGACTTATAAATGGTTCACTTTATATGGTGAATTTACTATGTATGTAATGACTTTCTATTTATTTTTCATACATTTGAAGGACATTTAAATCCACAAATTATTCATTCTCCCCCCTCCCCCCATGGAGAACATAAAGCATTTTTTCAAACAAATGTACTTCCTACTGTTATTTTGAAATTTTTACATTGTTAAAATAATCTTTTTTATGACGACATTGCAAACAAGGCGTCATTATTGATGTTTCTAGTCTGACAGAAAACGTTATAGAAATACACTTGTTGAAATAACTATTGGAGACTGTGATCGAAGATCAGTGGTTTATCTGTAAGTTTACCTGACTTTGTTATATTGTATTCTTTACATGATTAAAGGCTGATATTCTTTAAAAATACTTGAGTTTGTGATTTCTTTTAGGGTGTATATATTAACAACGTTAAGAAAATTATAATGCATCAGACGTTAATTTTCATTGCCGAAAGTTTGTGTATGTAACTTATTTATATCTCCCTTTACAAATACTCCCATTTAGTGTAGAAGTAAAGATTTTCTACCCATCACGCAAAAAACATAAAGTTTGTAGGCAGTAACTATACGGACTAAAACAATTCTATAGCATTAGAGTGTTTTTTTTTGCTGCGTTTTTAATTACAATTAAACTTTCATACATACAGAATCTCGACAGTGTTATATTTAACGTATTCACGATGCTTTAGCTTTGTTAGCGTGTGTATACTTTCTCTTCTTCATGACAATTTTATGAACTACATTGGCGGAAGTGGACACGCAAACAAATTGTATTATGAGAGATATAATTCTTGAGAAAACTGTTCTATGTGTTGTCTAAATTATATTTTTCATTTATGATATATATATAAATCATTTTGCATTGATACTTTAGATATTGTCATTCGTGAACATTTTCATGAAATAATATAACAAGAAACGATTGCTTGTCATCGATTAGCTCATCGTACAACTGAAAATGTCGGAAATGTCTTGTCCTATGTCAGATACTTCTGTATATGAAACATTATTCTGCGTATCAAACATTATCTGGATTTTCCAGCATTTGAATTAAATTAGTCCCTTCAAGTTTGCATTCATTACCTATATTCGGAGGCGCATAGTTTCAGTCTAATCTATGTTTTAAAGAGTAGCTATATTGCTATAGTCTTTGTGAACGTTAAGTAAATTACAACTGTTGCAAATATTGAAGATTATCGATGATCGACTTCATATATACGTTAATGTTTGAAAAACGAAAGAAATAAAAGTTACCGGTTCATTAAATGCACCATGATTTTAAAATGACTTGTTCTTTCGCAGTCGGATATGAATGCAATATGAATACGATATGAATAATTTATGTTTTTATTAATTATCTTTTCTTTTATAACAAAGAAACGTATTGCAACGAAGCTTTCAACAGATTTTACACTGTCTTAAAGCTTTTGTTTGAGCTAAATTTATTTAATCTTTATCCCTAACATCTGCATTCTTCAAAAATTATCATTTTCCTATCCAAATAAAAGCAAGTTTCTTTTACTGCTGGGATAATGACGATAATAAAAATCATATTTATCGTTCAAATGATCATGACGTTTTTAAATTGTCGTTAAGTTTCGATTGTTTTCATAAAGTTGTCAAGTCTTTGAACACGCATGGTTTGTATGAAATGCTGTTAAGTGTTTGTTGTTTTTATACACTTACAGGAAAATTTTGCTATCTAAAGTTGGCAATTTTTAAACTAGCATGGTTTATTGAAAAAACAAAGACTGACATCAGTGGCGTAGCTAGACTAAAACAACTAGTCGTGCTGTTGTGATTGTAAACATGAATTACTAAAATGATTGGTGTTAACACATATCGGTGGTGCCATTATGGTTGATGCACTCCGAGATATTTTAAAATTGATCACATCTGAATTCTCAAAATCATTTTACATTTCAAATCAAATAAAAGCAAATCATTAATTTATTTCAACTAAATAATTTTTTTGAAATAGCTGTTTCGCCCAATGTTAGGGCTCATCAGCATGCCTAGGAATTACAAATGCCATTTACATCATAGATCAATGACAAATGGTTAACTTGTGAATCCGGCATGGACAGTCTTGTAAAAAGCTGAATGAACAATCTGGTTTTCAGGCGCCAGAAACTCGCCTTTCACACTTTTTTGCATGAAAACAAAAAACTTTGCATAAAAAGACTTTTTGGAACATTTCATGGAGATACAATTGCTCAATTTTGCATCTCATTCCAGTCGTTTCTAACCCTTTAGGAATATATAATTTGGTCGTGCCGGCCTGAGTGAGCACGACTAAAATCGGGCGAAAGACGTTGCTTGTGCTTTTTGGGCATTGATTAAGGCAGGCATCGGGCTTAAACACAAGTATAGTGTGTGCAATATGATGTATGTGATGAATAACCGACTGTTTTTTGTGTTTCCTCTAATGTACTTGTTTATGTCTCACACCAAAGGCATTTTCGAAACCATTTGCGTGTGAAATTTAAACTACGCCCTTTCAAAACTCCTCCAATCTCCGCCACCAAGGGTCGCCAGGTCACTATATCTTGCTGTGATCTTTTCAAATTGAGAAAATTTATGTAGGTATGAGGACTTGAAAAACAAATCATTCTTGTTGTTTTGATGCTTGTAGCCAGACGGTAGTAAAAACGGTGAAGAAGTCAATAGTGTTGAATTACTTGAAGACCGGAGAATTTTTTGTAAGTTTTGCAGACTTAGTTGTATTGTACTCTCGTCAATAGTCAATATTAAAAACCGGTACGCTTTAAAACGTAAAGTTGAATTTTGCGGATTTTTATTCATTAGAAAATTCATTGTGTCAGAAGTTAAATTTGATCACATAAAGCCTGTCTTTCTTCCTTATTTATGCGTCTATTTTCCGAGTACAAATCTTCAGATTATATTTTTAACAGGATAAATCTTTGCAACTCACTGGAATCAAAGTTAAAATTATTTAGGCAATAACAATTCAAACTAAAACCATTTCATAACAATTGGTGTATTTTTTGTACAGTTTTTATTCTCTAGTCAAGATGCCGACTTTCGATTTCCAAAAAACAAGGCAATAACATAGGTTTTTACTTTGTTAACGTGTATTCATGACAAAAGTGGTATGATATACGTGGCAGGAAGACAACACGCAAGCAAATTTTCTTATGAAAAAGAATATGCTTGGGAATGATTTCAATACGTAGAGTTTATTTCATAAAGGTGAAGCACCTTATTGACGAGAATTAGAAGAAACAACCTTTTGAGATAGTTTATCATTAACCAATTATTTATGCTGCATTATTGCAATCTCGAATAGATTAAATGCAACATTTATCAAATGAATATCTTTTGAAGCTTCCAAAGATTAATCGTGTGCTTTTTCCGTATACTATCTAAGGCCAACAGATTATAAGAATTTGATTCTTAGTGCGTCTTGTGATTCTCTTTTGACACAGATTCATCGCGCTGTAGACCTGAACTTTGGGGTTTATAATAAGTTTGTCATGTAAGTTGCAATTTACAATGCATTGTGACGTGTGGGTACCTCCCTATTTGGAAACTACATACGAATTAAGATTGGACTGCACCGAGGGCTTTGTACTACGAGACATTTTGAAATTTTTTGGTCCTGGTCAACCTCATATACGTCTATATTAAAGAAATTGGCGCCTTAATTTTTTTGTTTGGTTTTCTTTCCCAGAAAAATCATTCTTTACTACAAATTCATCAATAAAACGCTGAGGTTTTTTCAAAGCACGTTTCGGTATTGACGCATCTTTGTTTATGCATGCGCAATTTTGCTTAAATATGTATTAGACACGAGTTAGAGCAACTGTCCCAATTTATATATATATTTCAAGTTGTCGCATCTTGCGTTGTCTTCATATGCTAAATAATGTATTGTCTTGATGCGTGACTTTCGTGACTGTGGGAGTGGGGTTTCAACGTGCAATTACCGACAAACACGTGGTTGGTATATATATCTTGATGAATACTTTGCATGACGTTACAAAAGTAAGTCGTCCCAGACTTTTCCTGCGACTGACAAGCTCCATAAAAAGGAGCATTTTGCCTATATTAAACAGCCTTAAAAATGGAGCGATTTGAGAAACTTAAAAACGTTTTTACTAATACGGTGGAAATCACTCCTAAGTTCAATGTTGCTGAAATGGGCACTTTAATGAATTAATTAACTTACGAAACTCATCGGGGGGGGGAAATGCTAAAACATTCTCTACATACATGTTAGTCTCTACACTCTACATACATGTTAGTCAGATCGCTCATTTGCTTGCTCTAAACTTCCATAAATGAATTTCCTCTATTGTAATTTTGAAACTAAAGAGTGGACTAAATAAAGCTCATAATTTTGCCTTATATAGTTAAACAGTTTAACTTTGATGTTTGGCGCAAAAAAATAAGTACAATAAAGAAAAGTTTGCTGTTCACATGAAGAACACTGGAGAACTTAGATAAATTTTTGCATTACAACTAGAAGAGATCTAGCTTTCACGGTTCCAGCAGTTATGGGGATCTTGGAAGAAGGGAATTGTTCTATGAATAATGGCGATTGTAAAACGGCTATTGAACATTATAATAATTGTGTAGAAGTTGCAGACGAAGATAGCCTGAAAACGATAGCATATTTTGGTCTTGGTAATGCTTACACACTCTCAAATAATTGGGAGGAAGGATTGAACAGTTTTAAGCATTGCTTAAAGTTTTCGTCTAAAGTTGAAACTGAATATTTTGAACAACAAGTATACCTTGGCCTGGGGAGTGTTCATTCTACCATTAAAAGATTGGAGGACGCAATGAAGAAAAATGAAATGGAATGTCTCTGTCATATTGCATTGGGAGGATTGAACAAGTTGCTTGGAAATTATGAGAAATCTTTGGAGCATTATAGAAAAGGATTCTCTTTTATTGATTGTGAACACCAAGAAGAAGAAATTCAACCTCAACAACAGAAAGAAAATCAACAAGGAAATCAACAAGAGCAAAATAAACGGCGTGAACGACCGCGACGACCAAGAAAAGTTGGTGGTATTAACGTTGGTAAAGATTACTTGAAGAACTTGAAGAACTTGTCAATTGTTACTTCAGCTGGAATTGTCAGGGGAGTTTTGGCTGTTTTATGGGAATTAGCAGAATTGTTTGATAAACTTGAGCAATATAGGGAAGCAGCAGATATTTATGAAATATATCTGAAGATTGTCACAGAAGATAAAGATATAGAAAAGCATGAGAACGCTATGGAATATCTGATACAAATATACGAAGAAGAAGGACGTGATTTACACAGGGATTCAATGAAAACGAGATTACAAGAATTTCGTGAGAGAAAAAAGAACCAAGGTACAAAATGCTCATGAATTCAGCTTAATTAAGAGACAAATTTGCTAATTAACAAATACTATAAATTTAAGGTTGAAGATTGAAAATATCTACTTTGAAATTCACGTTATACTTGTTCGCTGTGGAAATGTTTAGCATGAATTCAATGCGGCATACGCACTCTTTTTTAACGTTTATGCAAAGTAGCTAATATATTTTCATTTAGTTACAAAAACTAGTGTTAGTTGTTGTTTTTCCATTTTACAAAACAATACCCTCAACAATGCCTGAAATTCGATGTAAGCCGAGTCACAAGAAATCATTAAGAAAAAGAACGAAAAATGTGGAGAGTTTGCACTAATGAGAAAGCTTTTTAGTAATCTGTTCATTGATTGTTTCTGTTTTACTTAACCTTAATTTTATACTTTTATCATTTTACAACTTTTAACAAACTGTACAGTCACTATCCAATTTCTCATTGTAATAGTCTATCTTTAACTAGTTTTATGTATTTATTATTCCTATTCATTTCTAAATTTGATTTTTTCCCTTCAGTTTCAGAACTGCATTTACAAGAATGGAAATATAATGATCCATCGATAAAACACCACGAATTATTTTTAAAAATGATTGAGTATAGGCGTAATCCTAATGTAAAAGTTGAACTTTTAAACGATGTTCGAGTAATTTTTTCAGATGAATTTTGCATTGGCAAAGGAAGTGATGGAACCCGTGTTTATCTTGGACTGAGCAAGGATGGTTACGGGAAAGCTGTGAAACGAATACTTCAGTACAACTTTATCGATTTTGCAAAGAAAGAAATGAAAATTTTTAATAAAATTAAAAAAAAGAAGTCGAATTATCTGGTGAATTATTCCTACTTCAAAAAAGACACTGAAACAGAATGGGTCTATTTGATACTCGACCTATGTGAAGAATCGTTGGAGGATTTTGTGCATTCTTCTACTTTGGAGAATCTTCAAAATTCTCTTCCCAAAATTCTCAGACACATTTTATTAGGATTAGTTGATCTTCACCGCGAGCCAAGTTCTATTCTTCACAGGAATTTGAAGCCTTCCAATGTTCTCTGCAACGCAAAAGGCAAATTTCTGATAGCTGACTTTGGTTTAAGCCGAATAATGGAGAATGGCCTTACGACACATGCAAGCAATGGTGATAGGGGAACTCCGCATTGGATTGCTCCTGAATCATATTGTAAAGATAATGAGTCGTTTGACAAATCAAGTTACAAAAGAGAGTCGGATGTAATGGTAGGTATAAAAATGTAACCATGTGTGAAATAAAGTTGAATTTTTACATTTCTATCAAACTGTTTTTATTGATTTTAGAATGCAGGACTCGTTGCTTATTATGTTGCTACAAAAGGTAAACATCCTTTTGGATCTGAAGAGTGTAGACTGCTAAACTTGTTACGTGGAAATCCAATTGGATTGAAGGAAATCAAGGATGTTCAACTTAAACATCTTCTTTCATGGATGCTACAGCTAAATCCCAAACTCAGACCATCAGCAAACGAGGCGCTTAAACACCCTTATCTACTATCTGATGAAGAGAAGTTTGATATGTTGTGTGACCTGGATAACCAACCAGTGAAAAATATATATCGTTTACTTCATCCTCCTAATTCAGATGTCCATAAGCAGTTGAATCGGCAAAGAAGTTGGAAAGATTGTATCGACCCTGAAGTCTTTAAGCTTTTCAATAAACGACACTATGACTCTACATGGTTCGGTTGTGTAGAATTTTTACTAAACTTTCACCAGCATTGGCACGATAAGCCTCCTACACAATTGCTTCAAAGCAATGGTAACTATAAAAAGTATTTCCTGCAAGTTTTTCCTGAGCTTCCTCTACTTGTACATAATATCATGAAGTTAATTGAAGGGAAATCAATTCCAGATCTCGAAGAACATTTAACCAGTAAGTTACTGTCAAAGAAATACTTTTTACCAAAATTAATTTACCAGAAATAAAAATGTACAATATCATATCACGGGGATTGGAATTTGGAAATGATGGTTGAAATAGAAAATACTGAATCCTTTCTGAAAATATTAGATCAAAAATTTGAGCCATGCATTATACTTCCCTTGAAGTTCAAAATTGATGATTTCTTTTTATAGTGTATGGTCTCTTATCTGTGGTCTAGTTTTACTGATAAAAAGTGAATACATAACAGATTGTTAGATAGGCGAGCATCGAATTGCTCATAAAGACTTAGAGTCAAGAGTAGAAGTTGAGATTTGAAATAAATTTGTTCTGTTGTACTTGTCACTTGAATATATAGCTGTAGACATGATAAACATGTTCTTCACGTTTTTTACACTCAAAAGCAACAAACACTAGGTGTAATTATATACGGCTTTATTTCACAATAAAAAGAACATGTTATGGTATCTGCTTATACCTTAATACTGCGGTCCAATCAATTGCGTAAATCAGAAAGATATGACAAGTAATTGCCACCATCCAAAGTTTGTGTGTAATGGAAACTTTCGAGTTTCGACTACTTCCAATTGTTTGAATGTTTTCATCATTAATCTCTAAATTTATTTTACATAATTTTAAGATATGCAGTTGCAAGAATTGAAACACCCTGATGAATCAGCAAAGCACAAAGAAATATTGTTAAAGTTAATTGAGTGTGGGCGTCACCGTGATAACAAGGTTGAATATGTGTACAATGTACGGGTAATTTTCTCTGACGAATTTTGCATTGGCAAAGGAAGCGATGGAACCCGTGTTTATGTTGGATTGGCAAAGGATGGCTGTAAAAAAGCAGTGAAACGCATTCGTCGAGATTGCATTAAAATAGGAGAGAATGGAAAGAAAATTTTGAATGAGGGAAACGCAAAGAACTCGCAATATGCTGTGAATTATTTCTACTACGAAGAAAACCTTAAAACAGAATATGTCTATTTGATACTCGACCTGTGTGAAGAGTCGTTGAAGGAATATGTGGAATCAGATTCAAATAGTTTGGACTGCCTTCAAAAATCACTTCCCGATATTCTTAAACATATTTTAAAAGGATTAGTTGATCTTCATAGTGAACCAAATCCTATTCTTCATCGTGATTTAAAACCATCTAATGTTCTTCGAGATGCACAAGGACAATATCTGATAGCTGACTTTGGTATTAGTGGAATATTGAAAAACGGCCTTAAAACACATGTAAGCGATGCTACTAAGGGAACTCACGATTGGATTGCTCCTGAATCGTACGTTGTTAATGAGGAGTCAGTTGATAGAACACGATACAAACCAGAGTCTGATGTAATGGTGGGTGTAAAAATATAACCATTAGCAAATTACTTCCAAACTTTTTAGAAATATTTTGTTGACACTGTTATGTTTTTATATATTTTAGAATGCAGGAATGGTGGCTTATTATGTTGCAACAAAAGGGAAACATCCTTTTGGACCTCTAGAGTATAGACTGAAAAACTTGCTAGATGGAAATTCTGTTGGTTTGGAAGAAATCAAGGATGATCAACTTATAGATCTTCTTTTATGGATGCTACAACGACAACCAGAAGACAGGCCATCAGCTAAAGAAGCATTAAAACATCCATATCTGCAATCTGCTGAAGAGAACTTTAATATGTTGTGTAATGGGGTGAATCAACTGGAGATAGAGATATGTGATCCTCTCAACTCACATGTCCATAAGCAGTTAAATGATCCAAAAAATTGGATGGACCGTATCGACGGAGAAGTTTTCAATAATTTCAATGACTTTGACCCTACATGGTTAGGCTGCTTAAAATTTTTACAAAACGTTTGCGAGCATTGGCAAGATAAACCTCGTCCACAACTGCCGCCAAGTGAATGCAACTATAAAAAGTATTTCCTGAAAGTTTTTCCGGAGCTTCCTCTTCTGGTGCACAGAATCATAAGGTATATCAAAAGGAAATCCACTCCAGGTCTGAAAGAACAATTTGCTAGTAAGTTAACCATTAAAATATTTCTTTTTCGTCAATGATGTAGCTAATCAATCTCTAAAATCTCTAAGTGTAAAAATGCAACCTAGTCAGTCAGCTATTCCCGTTATACAGTCGAAGTGTAAATTTTCTGCGTTTGATTTGTCGCTATATGTTTGTTTATCAGTGCATCAAAGATTGTCATTAGCAAGCTAACCATTTTAAAAATTTTATCTCCAGCATCCTCTTTGATGGTATGAAATGGTTAAAACGCAAATATATTTTTCACATATACTAATATTGATATGAGATAAACAAGTAGTGAGTGTTTGAAGGGACGGTGAAGCAACATTATGAAATGCGGGGCTAAGTCGTCAATTCTACTCTGGCGTCTTAAAAAACACCTCTCAACAACGACTTCAGCTCAGTCTAAATATATTTTTTGCAAAAAGTTGGGGCTTCAGCTCTCCCAGCCCCCAAGCTGTTAACGTTAGTGCAAAGCTTATGATTAACCGTAAGGATTTTTACAGTTAGACAAAGTACGACCCTCACACTCCAAAAGGTATTTATCTTGTTGATAAAGTTTTGAATGTTCCAATATCAGCAATGTACATGGCAATGAATAATGAACATTTCCTAAGAAATTTGTCTCCACAGGGGCAATACATCCTAGTAAATATGGTCCCACTTCGGAAATTTGGCCCCCTTTATAAACTTTAACATCCATTTCAAAATATGTGCAATTTTTTTCAAAACCAAGACCACAGGTGATCTAACATAATACAAGTTATGTAGATCTATACATTTAGTCACATAATATAAAACTAATCAGAATAACTAACGCACTTTAGTGATGACGTCATGTGAATATTCACGCGTCCAATAAAGTGCGAGTCAAAAGCAAATCAAAGACTTGAATGACTTACACATTTCATACTCACATTCTGCAAACGCATCCCCGCTGTGTTAAACCCTGTCCTCACTTATGCGGTTTCTGTTAAAAATTCATACTTTTTGATGCTTTTTGGCCATCCGTCCAAAAACACTGAAAAACGAACACGCTGCCAAATGAAAACGTATAGATTTGAAAACGCTCTCAAAAATGGAGTGATTTGAAAATGCGTGCGTTGTGTTTTAATGTGGACAGTCAAAAAACGGAGCCTTTTGAGAACGATGACGTCAATGACTATTTTTCTGGCATTTTTAAAATTCAATACAAATTTGGCGAGCCTGAGTGACGTGCTTTTGAGGTTGTATATTTGTTTAATCCTATTTTGGAAGTTAATAATTTAATTTCCTAGCTTTTATTGATAACTCATAAAAGGAGAATTTTGACTCTTCGAACATTGGTTTTTTCCAGTGGCTCACACAACCACTATCAAATAAATAAGCTACATGAATGATGTCCAGGAAGATTTTGGGTTTGGGTTTTTACAGAGCATATGATAGTTTTTGGTTTTGTATTATAAGTAAACGCACGCTTTCAGGGATGAAAGAAATTAAATGTTCCACTGACCAGTACGAGGTTTAGTAACGTCAAAGAATATTGAGGATGGACGTTTACGACTAAACATCCTCATTCCTATGTTTGCGGTAACACGTTAGTAAATATTTCTGTTGCAACAAAAGAAACTGAGGCGACCATATCGTTTGACCGATGTAGACTTGTATATTCGATTATCGACTGTTGGTATGATTGATTCTACTCTAATTGCTATCTCGAAGTACACTTTGGCATCAGTTGACCAAGTTTAAGGAATTCGTGCGCTATACTTTAGGTCAAACAGAAGATCATAAAATGAATGCTTCAAGAAGTGATATTTGTGGTGAATATTGAGTAGAGGCGTTTCTTTAGTTTTGTGCTGCAAAGGTTTTGTGCAATAACCTACGAGCTCTTATTTTCCAGAGCATAATGGTATTGCAGAGCGTTTGACAGAGACAATCACAGCATTGAATCGATCAGTGATGACGCTGTATTGTTGGCTATATAAACAGACAGAAACGCAATAAATTTCACTTAAAGTTCAAATTCTGGTGTTATATATATAGTTCAAGAAGATCGACGATGGCAATGTTCATTTTCTACTGGGAATGTTGTTCTGCGATTACTTTAAGAATATTTTCAACCAATTTGGGATGGAGAAATGCAAACGCATGTACATCTGTCGAACCGTCGAAAAAAATTTTAGACTTCTCAGACGATGAAAAGATTTAGTAAAAGTCTCTTTTGCTAAATCTCCCTCGGTTTACAAGACTTTTAATCACAAATATCCCTGCGTTTACTTACAATAAAGTTGCTTCTTATTTTCATCTCAAATAATTTACCAATGTACTATATAATATCACAGGGATTGGCATTATGATTGAATGTGGACAATACCATTGAATGAAAGTAATATCCGATCAAACTCGAAGGAATTACCGATCTGTCTCTTGGGTAACATTTCACTGCCCGAATTTAAGATTAGCCTTTTTGAAAAACATAAATACATTACCATTTAATGTATTGAATAATATACAAAAAAGTTGAGCCTATATTATTATGTTATTTGCACGTATTCGAATCTTGTGTGCGATGAATTACTTTCAGCTCACTTCCACATGTTTGATTGTTTTCATCCCTTATCCCTAAATGTAATACTTTTACATAATTTTTAGAATTGCAGTTGAAAGAATGGAAGTACTTTGATCAATCAATAAAGCACAAAGAAATGTTTATAAAATTAATTAAGTATGGATGTGACCCAGGTATCAAGGTTGAATGTGTGAACGACGTACGTGTAATTTTCTCGCACGAGTTTTGCATTGGCAGAGGAAATAATGAAACCCGTGTTTATCTTGGACTGAAAAAGGATGGTTATGGAAAAGCAGTGAAACGAGTATGTCGGGATAACTTGTCCAAAGAATTAGAGAACGAAACGAAAATTTTGAATGAAATCAAAGCTAAGAAGTCGAGTTATGTTGTGAATTATTACCACTTAGAAGTAGATACCGGAACTGAACATGTCTATTTGATACTCGACCTATGTGAAGAATCGCTGGAGAGTTTCGTAAAATCTTCTACTTTGGAGGATCTTCAAAAATCTCTTCCCGAAATTCTCAAGCAAATTTTAAAAGGATTAGCTGATCTTCATAGCGAACCAAATCCTATTCTTCATCGTGATTTAAAACCATCTAATGTTCTTCGAGATGCACAAGGACAATATCTGATAGCTGACTTCGGTATTAGTCGAATATTGAAAAACGGCCTTAAGACACATGTAAGCGATGCTACTAAGGGAACTCACGATTGGATTGCTCCTGAATCGTACGTTGTTAATGAAGAATCAGTTGATAAAGCACGATACAAACCAGAGTCTGATCTAATGGTGGGTGTAAAAATATAACCATTTGCAAATTACTTCCAAATTTTTTAGAAATCTTTTGTTGACAGTGTTATGTTTTTATATATTTTAGAATGCAGGAATGGTGGCTTATTATGTTGCAACAAAAGGGAAACATCCTTTTGGACCTCTAGAGTATAGACTGAAAAACTTGGGAGATGGAAACCCTGTTGGATTGATGGAAATCGATGATGTTGTACTTAAAGATCTTCTTTCATGGATGCTTCAACGACAACCAGAAGACAGGCCATCAGCTAATGAAGCGTTAAAACACCCTTATCTTCAATCTTATGAGGAGAACTTCAATATGCTGAGTGACGTCTGGAACAATATCAGACAATCACCACATGTTCGTGAAAAGTTAAATATTCCAATAAAATGGATGGAGCGTGTCAATGATAAAGTCTTGAAAGAGTTCACAACATTCGAAGACAATGGCAAAACAGTTAATAAAAATTACAAACCTTCATGGGAAGGTTGTTTAAGGTTCCTACGAAACGTTGGCCAGCATTGGTCTGATAAGCCTCGTTCACACCTATCACCATATGTTGAGGAAGGCAAATATAAAAAGTATTTCCTACAACTATTTCCTGAACTTCCTCCTTTAGTGCACAAAATCATAAAGTCGAATTACTGAAAAACAAGACCTGATCTCACGATACACTTTGTCTGAAAGCCGTAGAAATAATTTTTCATATTTAGCAACGTAGAAAAATTAGGGTTGCATGACGCTGTATAATATCTCAATTTTTTGGTATTTTTACTTAAGGTCTTTCTTTAAATATTGAATAGGTTTGTTTTGAGTACTGTATGAATGTTTTCTAACCCTCTCTACTTTAAATATATTACCGATACCGTTGCAAATATTTTTAGAAAACATTTTGTGAAAATTGCAGAAGTCAATGAAAACAAAAATGAAGACATCATTAATTGAAAACCCTGATAACGGTTAAAAAAATTATTATTATATGAGGTATTTAAAATTAAGCGTATTGATAAGATTCCATTGTGTTAAAGAGGAAATACTTTCACGATTTTCATAAAGGAGTTATATTCATACAAGACTAGGCCCATAGTCAATGAAGATTGAATTGTGCAAACTCAAAGTGTATTCCTTTGTGCAAGGGTAGACGTGTGTGAGATGCAATGATTAAAGTCTGACGTTTTAATTAAGCGTCAGGAAGATAATTTCTTATAACTGAAAATCTTCACAATTGATTTATTTTATGACGACATGCTACTGAAGATACAGTGCATTACAAACATTTGTGATTGTAAATCCATTATTATAAGTAGCGAGATGAAAAATGTCTCAGACAATACAGTCAATGACGTCGAGTCCTTGAAAAAAGACATTTCTTGCCCCGGGTACAACTTGAAAGAAGAAGTTCACAGTAAATTAAAGAGGTAAAAAATTTAACCAAATTACTGTTTGTCCCTGAAACAGTTTTGTGTGAAGCCTGGCTTCTGTTTGGTCTAAAAATAATTGGTAGGTCTTCATTTTTTTGTAAGAAATGCTTGCAACTGTCTTAATTGCTGCGAAATTTAAGATTTTAGAAATGCATTTTGGAGTAGCGTACCTAAAAGGCAGTAAGTGCTGCCTGTGTAAGTGTGAAATGCATGAGAAGTCGCTCGCATGACAAAGGAGCCGTTGGTTTAAAATTTTACACGAATTGTATGTAATTGATCCAAGACTAAAAACTAATGAGAGCAGATTAATATTTGAAGAGTACAAGTCAAAATTTGAAAACCGGTGTTTTTTCTTTTTGCTCAAATACATGCACTGCTTCAACAGGCATTCTTGATTTCTTTATTTGTCCATTCAGGGATAAACTCAGCTGGGAAATATTCAAATAAATTCGCTGTTTGTTTGTTATTTAAAAACAAGAAATTTGCTGTGACGTCAATTCCGTGCGTCTGTAGCTCTCGACCAATGAAATTTCTCAAATTCCTCTGGTTATTACACCAAATTTTTTGCAAATTGGAGAGTGCTGTATATGCAGCTTCAAAAACGTTATCATATTTTCTATGTTGTCTATAAGTTGCCATCATGGTTGCCATGAACAAGGACAAGGGTTTAACAAATAACTATTTGCAGACTTAATTATCTTATGCAGATTCCACTTAATGCATACTTAGAAAATTAAACGAGACTTACCTGAAGTCGAAGTTTGATTGAAATTCTATGAGTTACTGTTCAGGAACAAGGAAGTCATGTGAGATAGAGCGCGCGATATCAAGATCAGTTTTTAAAAATTTGCGAACGTCCACATAGATATTGGGAGGCAAGTAGTATTTAACATCATTTGAAAAGAAGTAAGTTAGTAGTTGGGTGGGGGACTTCCTAGTCCCTGAACAGTAACTCATAGAATTTCAATCAAACTTCGACTTCAGGTAAGTCTCGTTTAATTTTCTTATTCTATTTCGTTACTGTTCTACGTCACTAGGAAGTCATGTGAGATTTTAAAGCAATATGGGCATGAGCAATAACTAATAACAAAACAATATAATTGAAATTTCACATTTCATATCTCACAAATGGTAGAAAATAGATCATTGCCAAAGTTCTTCGCCTCAATCGGTTTATTATAAAATGTTTGAAAAGAGTATTCATTACGCCATGTAGCTGCATTCATAATAGAATCCATAGAAATATTCAATGCGTTTGCCGCAGACGTTGATGCAGTTCTAGTGCTGTGTGCACTGTAAACCTCAGTATTTATACCAGCATCTTTAACACGTATTTTAACCATCGGGAAATGGTCGCTGAAGTGACCGAATGATAAGGTTTTTGATAGCTCAATAGGAGTTGTCTTGCACCATTTCGTATGGGTGCAGTGACATTTAGATAATGGGACAAGTAATTGAATACACATAACCCAGGCTCTGGTGGATAAGCCCGAAATTCTAAAGGAGTAGCATGTTTACCAGGTTTAGATGTTTTGAGCAGTTGGTGCACATGAAAAACTATTCGATCTTCTTTCTTCTCCATATGAGAAATATCCAATGCATGAAGTGTTTGGCATCGCTGACCAGATAACAAAGCTAAAAGAATTACTGTTTTTAGTGTTAATGATTTCAAACTGAGATCTTTCGGAGGGTGGAGATTTCGAAGATGTTCGAATACCACTGAAACGTCCCAGACCATGGCATATCTAGGAAGAGCTGGTCTTGCAACAAATACACCTTTAACAAACCTAGCAACGAGTGGATGTGTACCAAACGAGATGCCACTTGGTAGCATTAGGATAGTAGATAAGGCGATCCTTGCAGTATTAATACCGCTGTAGGATAAACCTTCCTGGTATAATTTTGTAAGAAAATTAATGCCCTCTTCTACAGAGGACGCGACAGGATCAATATTGTTTGCATTGCAATATTGTCGCCAACGGTTAAGGTATGTAGAATATTGCTTCTTGGTACCAGTCCGCCAGGACTGCTGGATGATTTCAGAAGCCTCTGGTGAAATGCCTCTATCAGAGAGAAGTTCCCCGATAAATGGCAAAGTAGTAGCTCCAGTTTTGTATGGAGAGGATGTATTTGATCCGGATGAGCTGGAAGAGTTTAAGGTCATTCTTCCTCTAGGTAAAACAACAGGATGTGCTATTAGCATCTGCATTAAAGCTGGCCACCAACTTTGTGTTGGCCAGTTAGGGACTATGACTAGTCCTGTGCTTTTCTCTTGTACTATTTTTTGTAACACTTGCGAAATTATGCTAAAGGGCGGGAACGCATAAAATGTATAATTGGCCCACGATATCGTAAAGGCATTGACAGCTATAGCATACGGATCAGGTTGGTATGAAACATAGGGTTTCACTTGATTATTCAACCTTGACGCAAACAAATCAATGTTCGGAGTTACGTCTAGTTTTTGAATGGCACACGTAAACAGAGTCTTGTTCAACTGCCATTCTGTTTCTCTGCGTGATATTCGAGATTCTCGATCCGCAGTGACATTTTGTAATCTTGGAATGTGCGCTGCTGTCAACCAAATATCATACGAAATGCAGCAGGTCCAGACATTGCATGTCAACTTGTGAATAGACCTTGAGTGGCATGTGCCCATTTGATTAATGCAAGCTACAGCGGTAGTATTATCAATTAATACCTTAACATGCTGACCTTTTAGTTCTGAAGAAAACGACTCAAGGGCAAACAATACAGCAAGAATTTCCAAATAATTTATATGATTTGAAGGCTCCAAGGGCGTCCAGTTACCCCCAGCACATACACCATTTAGGGAACAGCCCCACCCTGTCAACGACGCATCTGTTAATATAGGCATATGCTAGGTTCATTGTGAGTAATTTGCCTGTAAGTCGTGCATATTGATGACTGCCACCACCGTAAATCATGTATGGCCTCTGAAGACAGGGTCATTGTCTTGTCAAAATTACCCCGGTTTAAGTTAAGGGCATCGCTTTTATCCATTTCCAGCCAGTGATAATGCAATTGACCGTACATTACGCCCGGGAGACACGAGGTTAGAGTGCCCAAAACCCGAGAAACATCCCTTATTTTTGGGTGAGAAGCTTGTAGCAGCTCATAACACATGCGTTTTATCTTCCCAGCTCGTTCCGTCGTCACAGATATTCGCATAAGAACTGAGTTTATTCAGAAACCCAAAAAAGTAATTACTTGTGAGGGAACTAAAACTGAGTTATCCGGATGTACGTAAAACCCCACTTCACTAAATAAACAGATGGTATCTCGAATATTCCGAACACAGGAAGCATATGTGTCGGATGTCAGCCAAGTATCATCAATAAATCCAACCGAAATATGTCCTTTTTGACGTAAATTTGAAAAAACAGGTTTGAGGAATTTCGTAAATTTTCGAGGGCAGATGGCTAGGCCGTTTGGAAAACAGGCAAATTTATAAAGTTGCCCTCTCCACCAAAATTTGAGAAAGTTTTGATATGCTGGGTGAATAGGTACAGAATAGTAAGCATCTTTGAGATCGATAGATGCCATGAAACAATTTGGTTACATGAGCCTAATAGCTAACCAAACACACTCCATTTTAAAATGGTGATATCTGACATGCCTGTTTAAGGATTTCAGATTAAGAATCATGCGAAAAGAACCGTCTTTTTTGGGGCAAGTGAAAATTGGAGATACAGATTCCCCTGATTCAGGGTGAGAAATCTGTAAAACGCCTTTTTTGCGTAATTTGTTTATTTCTAAATCAATATTGTTCATTTCAACCTCGGGTAGCTGTATTTGCTTGGGTAAAGCTCTTTGAATCGGAATTGTGTCAAATTCAATTTTTTGTCCGGACACTGTCTCTAAGATTTCCTTATCAGAGGTGAGTGTTTCCCATGCACTTAAAAAATTTGATATGCTGCCAGCCTGATAGGTCTCCAAGCTTTTATTCAAATACGCTATTAGCGTGGGTACAAAAGAAGAATACTGGTTGACCTGTAAAGTCTTAAATTTTCTTAAAAATTCAGTGTTTTCTACTTGCGATCGTTCATTGTGTCCGATCGTTTCTTCCCGAATTGGTTCCTTTTCGACCGATAGGGGGTGTTGCCCTGATGACGGGATAAAAAATAGCGCCATTGTCGTTTCCCTTGTTTGGAATGTTGCTGCCAAATGGTGTTAGAAGAGCTTGTTGTCGCGTTGCCAATTTTGTTGGATGTGCGAATGTGATTAATTTGGGTTTGCAATTCATCTCCAAACAAATATTTCGTAATGGGAACATGCGATGCGCATAAAGTACTAAATTTTCGATGGAGATTGGGACGTATAGCGTCACGTCGTTGTTGAGACAATTCAAAACTTACATGTCCCAGAATCGCTATGATATCAGCGTTCATACGAACAAGATTATCAATATTCAGTTCGCTGCTGTTATTGCGGCCAACCAACAGATCATTGGTGGTTTGTGCTGCTATATGACCGACATTCGTCAGGGCTGATTGAATTGCACTCAATTGTAAATCACGCCCTCTAGCTGTGCGGTCTAATTTTCCCCAAATTTCGGGGTTTACCTTAGGTACAATAAGGCGATCGCAGTTCTTAGGCCTAAAATATTTAGCCTGTTTTTCCTTCAATTGCTCGTCGCTCAGCTTATTCAGCCAACGCTGGTTGATAATTGAGGCGAGCTTCTCGTTGACGATTGGTGAAGTTTTCTCAGTTTCGTCTTAAGTCTGCGAAATCTCTTCCAGCAACGGGTCCACTGCTAGTTGTTCTACTTCAGAATTGCGCTTGGTCGAAGGTTGTTTGTTTTTGTGCCAACAAGACTTCACAATCTGCCTCATGCCCTGATTCAGGGATTAAAGCACTTGCTTTCCTCTTACGAGTAGATTTTACTGTAGAGGATACTGACGTTTGCTGCATTTACCTGAGTGATTCACTCATTGCAGTCATTGCTTCACTCATCCTACAAAGGGCGGTTTCCACATTCAAATTCTTTGATGGGACTTGCACTTCTTCGCTTTCTTCCATCATGTCATCTTGTTCATCGTGTTCAGCAAAACCTAGAAGTGCTGCTTTATTTCCGACATCATCTCTTTTCGTATACTCTTCACTTGTAGAAGCCATAATTCAAAAAATTTGTAGTATAGTGTGGAAAGGAACTTTTTGTAACTGATCACTGTGAAATCTACGCTCGAAATGATCTTGATATCGCGCGCTCTATCTCACATGACTTCCTAGTGACGCAAGCAGTGACGAAATAGAATTAATTATTTGTGCGGGTTCCCTTTTTTACGAATTACGGTGGCTCACAAGGGCCACCACACAAAATAAAAATATTAATACACACACAAAATAAAAATACACACACGAAATACATTATACACGCACAATATAAAAATACACACACAAAATAAAAATACACACACGAAATACATTATACACGCACAATATAAAAATACACACACAAAATAAAAATACACACACAAAATATGATTGCGGGCGCTTGCAGTGTCGGATGGTCTGACTATCATATTATCAGTTTGTAATCAGATATGTGTAATTCACTAATTGTGATTTTAACATGTGGTCGACTTGTCGTCGTATTTAACTGTTTTATTTGCGAAACATTCAAAAGCAAGCTCTTGCATAATCCTGGCATAATTATGTTTTGTGCCAACTGTGGTGCACAATCACTTGACGAAGCTTCTTTTTGTCACAAATGCGGTGTGCGTTTGGGAAGATTAACTTCTTTGCCAAAATGTTCTGAAGCGTCTCTTCAAGCAGTTGCCCTTCGAGCTCTGCAAGTCCGTTAACTTCAACTTCAAGTACCCCAAAGCTGTTTATAACTGGTACATGACAGGCTAGAGCAATAATGTCCTTTCAAAGGACAACACATTAACCTTAATTTTAACCAGAATACGGGGAGCAATATCGTAAGCAACTTTGAAATAATTGATCACAGTGAAATCAGTGAATTTTGTTATGTACTCTGGAAGTTGGAACCATTAGAACTTTGAAAACAAAAGCGATCAATTACGAGCAATTCCGAGTAAGCCGACACTGCAAGCGCCCGCAATCATATTTTGTGTGTGTATTTTTATTTTGCGTGTGTATTTTTCTTTTGTGTGTGTATAATGTATTTTGCGTGTGTATTTTTATTTTGTGTGTGTATAATGTATTTTGTGTGTGTATTTTTATTTTGTGTGTGTATTAATATTTTTATTTTGTGTGGTGGCCCTTGTGAGCCACCGTAAGGAATACCTGTACAATCAAAAACTTGAACATAGAACATAAGAAGTGCAATAAAATGAAAAATGTCAAACATAAGATGCGAAAGTTTATTTTCAATAATTTTGACACAGTGAACTCTATAACAACTTGAACAATACAAATTTGAACATAGAACATGTGAAGTCCAATAAAATGAAAAATGTCAAACTTAAAATGCGAAAGTTGATTTTGAATGATTTTGGCATGCACTTTAACGCCATAACGCGCGCGTACGTACAGTAGGGGGATTTAGTGGTTTGTAGGTGGTAGGGGAAACCTACAGGGAAAACTGTAAATTGTAGGGTGATCGTAGGGAGAAAAGAAAATCGTTTAAATATGAGCCTCATTTTTGCCCAAAATACTCTTTTCTTCCTGTGTTCTCACCATTTAGCAAGTAATTGTAACAGAATCTTTCTTTTGGCGCATTTTGTGACCATATATGGCAATAGAAGATCAGTGTGTCATTTGCGCCACCTGCATGTCATTACTTCCTATGCCAAATTCAAACTTTGTCGTCTAGATGTTCTTAGTTTTCGATAAACCTTTTTTTGTATGCATTTTTTAAGAACTGACTAAAAAATTCAATGGTCCGACCCGACGTAGGTATATAATATGTTGTTGTGTAGGGGAAAAGTAGTGGAAAAAAGGAAAATCGTAGTAGGGGGAAGTAGGGGGAAAATAAAGTTTTTTAGGTGAAATGTGCATACACAGAGTGGCAGCATTGAATAGCCCCTTTGCAGTGGCGTCACGCACGCTTTAGCAACTGTTGCTGGGGGGCATCTGGAGGACAACACATGTGCACGCTTTATATGTTAATATGGCTGGTAACGTAAAGTCAGCGCTTTTTAGGTCAAAAAAAGGTTTTTTGCCTGGATATATAGAAAATATTCAGTGTGAGGATAATAAAGGGTGTTACAAAATGAAATTAGGACATTGCAATGGAGATGATCCGTACAAAATACCAAAAAATCAATAGCTCGACGATATCGATCTGTGGCCTGCTGTCAGCTACATTCATGTTGGCATGTATTTATTATTTTCGGTCAGTCCGCACACGAAAGAGCAGTTAAAAAACTATAAGAGTCTTGATAGTTACTAAAATTTTGTGAATGGATGGGTGCGTAAAGTGTTGGTGAAAAAATATGACGATCATTGCTTGCTTATTGCTAAAATTAATGCTTCTCAGCTGTCACTAAAAACATTGCACATTGGCTGCACTCGTACTCTAATGAGACTGAATTCCTTGTTTCTTTTTTCACTACACCAGGTTAATCACTCTCAAAGAATGTCGGAGAAGCGATTTACTCCTTGGGTTGTTTGCGAAAAGAACGGCAAAGTTTTAACAGCGCACTGCGATTGTATGGCAGGAAAAAGTGAAAGCTGCTCTCACGTCGCTTCACTTCTGTGGGCTGTTGAAGTTGGTGCACGAAAACGAGATTCTTTAACTGTGACTGATAAGAAGGCATACTGGGTCCTTCCAAGTGCTGTCAAGGCTGTGCCATACAGAATATCAATTAGTAAATATAAGAAATGCGAAGGCAAAGTGCAAAGAAATCCAATTCCTGCCCCATCATCGTGAGAATTGGATGAATATTTTAAAACTATTAGTTCTTCCTCATCAAAACCAGCAATACTTTCTTTAATACATTCATATTCTGATTGTTATGTACCTCAAGCTTTGCACTCTGACTTGCCACCAGTCATGAGTGATCTTTGTTATCCCACACTGTTAGACAAATCACTTGAAACTTTGCTGGAATTATCAGAGTCGAAACTGGACTACCAGTTTCGACTCTGAAACTGGAGCTACACCACTGATATGTATATTAGACTGGATAACGTATCTCTCTGGATAATGTATTTGGAGCTACACCACGTATCTCTCTGGATAATGTATTTGGAGCTACATTACTGATATGTATATTAGACTGGATAACGTATCTCTTGCGAAAATTGAAGCCGAAAAATCGTTCATTTGATACTGGCTTCATGGGGGGTATCAGTCCCACTTTACTATACTTTTGTATTACAAAGTCACAGTTTTCGCGTTTTTATTTCTTTTACAAACTTCTGATTAGGGCAAAATATTTATGACATGTAGAGGAAAACCGGTAGAGAGTTTTAACCCAGAAGATATGTTTTTTTGGCTTTGTAACGACTGAAAAATAAAATGGCAAGTTGTATTGAAAAGTTGAAGGTTGAAAATTTGAAAGTTGAAGGTGACGAGAGCAATTTCAGCCGTGCGAGGCATTTTTAGAAGATGAATACTTAAATTACAAATTTACAACAAAGTAAGAACAAAGGTATTCACATCTTCAACATATTCATCGATATGGAAGTTGTTCACATAGGAACTGATTAAAAACTTTGCTTCGCTTTATGGCAACAGAGGTACTTTAATTCGCATATTTTGATGATGTACATCTCGTAAAGTTTGATGATACCGTTTTCAACGTACTATTGCTCATTAAAATGTCTTTCTGATTATTTTTCTTTGTCGATTTGTTTAGTTTCTTCTCTGATATAATAAAGACGTAATTTTAAATTATTATGATATTAGCGATGTGAATAACAAAGTGTTGTTAAATAAGTAAATTTGTAGCAATCTTCCATAAACATTGCAAATGAAATTTTGGTAGCAGTAGTAGGATTCTTTAATATTTCTATATTTTTTAAGAAGCAGCAGCATCATATAATCTCCAGTTTGTTTCGAAACAATGCAGGTCGACCTTGTACAATCTCAATTTTCTGCCATAATAAAGCCAAGAAAACAAACTTTTTAGGATTAAATATCTTTGCCGGTTGTTCTGTTCCTTTCACAAAATTTTCCTCGAATCAAAAGTTTGTAGAACGAATAAAAACGCAAAAACTGTCATTTTGTAATACAAAGTAGAGTAATGTGAAGCCGATACCCCCCACGAAGCTCATATGAGCCAACTTCCGGCTTCAATTATCTTACTATATTTTATACATGGTGCGCTATTCAGTGTAATATACATATCAGTGAGCTACACTGGCTGACCACCATAAGAAACACAAAATGTAAACGACGACAAATCTTGTGTATTTACGAAAAGAAATCAAGTTCATACAGCACACAACCAGCAGCTATGCGGCTCTTGAAAGAAGGGAATGGTAGCATGGATAATCGCGATTATGAAACGGCTATTGAACATTACAAAAAATGTTTGAATTCTACCGACGAAAATAGCCTGAAAACGATAGCATATTTTGGTCTTGGTAATGCTTACACACTCTGTGATAAAGAGGAGGAAGCAATAAACTGCTTTAATGATTGCTTGAATCTTTCTTCTGAACTGGAAATTAAATATTTTCAACATCAAATATACCTCGGGTTGGGGAGTATCCATTGTACCAGTAAAAGATTGGAGGATGGTATAAAGAAAGATGAAATGGTCTGTCTCTGTCATGTTGCATTGGGAGGATTGAATAAGTTACTTGAAAATTATGAAAAATCCTTGGAGCATTATTGGAAAGGATTCTCTTTTATTGATTGTGAACACCAAGAAGAAGAAATGCAACCTCGACAACGGAAAGAAAATCAACAAGGAAATCAACAAGAGCAAAATAAACGGCGTGAACGACCGCGACGACCAAGAAAAGTTGGTGGTATTAACGTTGGTAAAGATTACTTGAAGAACTTGAAGAACTTGTCAATTGTTACTTCAGCTGGAATTGTCAGTGGAGTTTTGGCTGTTTTATGGGAATTAGCAGAATTGTTTGATAAACTTGAGCAATATGGGGAAGCAGCAGAAATTTATGAAATGTATCTGGGGATTGTCACAGAAGATGAAGATATAGAAAAACAAGAGAACGCTATGGAATATCTGATACAAATATACGACGAAGAAGGACGTGATTTACACAGGGATTCAATGAAAACGAGATTACAAGAATTTCGTGAAAGAAAAAAGAACCAAGGTAGAAAATGCACATGAATTCAGCTTAAGACATAAAATTTTGTTCCTAATTCTTGTTTTCCCTAAGAAATATTTGATGTGGAAAATGCATTCATTTTTCAATGCAAATGCAAAATTTCAAAAGAATTACTTTTCATTTTTTACAAAAAGCAGTTTCAATTGCTGTTGTTCCAATGAAAATTAAAGTATTTCCACAGCTTTAGTAAAAAGTTGGCAATGTGTGTGTCTGTATAAGAGATTTTAAAAGGATTAGCTGATCTGTTTTTCTAATCTGTAGTCATATTGTATTATATTTATTATATTTTTGTTATCAACTATCCTACACTCTTGCTAGAACTGTTTTTTTGAACAGGTGGTTTATGATGTAGTGGTTTGCTTTTACTACTTTTAACAGATTGTACAGTCGCTATCCAATTTCTCATTGTAATAGTTTATCTTTAACTACTTTTATGTATTTTATTATTCCTATTCATTTCTAAATTTGATTTTTTCCCTTCAATTTCAGAATTGCAACTACAAGAATGGAAATATAATGGTCCATCGATAAAACACAAAGAATTATTTTTAAAAATGATTGAGTATAGGCATAATCCTAATGTAAAAGTTGAACTTTTAAACCATGTTCGAGTAATTTTCTCAGATGAATTTTGCATTGGCAAAGGAAGTTATGGAACCCGTGTTTATCTTGGACTAAGCAAGGATGGTTACGGGAAAGCTGTGAAACGAATACTTCAGTACAACTTTATCGATTTTGCAAAGAAAGAAATGAAAGTTTTTGATGAAATTAAAGAAAAGAATTCGAATTATGTGGTGAATTATTCCTACTTTATAAAAGACACTGAAACAGAATGGGTCTATTTGATACTCGACCTATGTGAAGAATCGTTAGAGAGTTTTGTGCATTTTTCTACTGTGGAGGATCTTCAAAATTCTCTTCCCAAAATTCTCAGACACATTTTAACAGGATTAGCTGATCTTCACCGCGAGCCAAATTCCATTCTTCATCGAGATTTGAAGCCTTCCAATGTACTCCGAGATGCACAAGGCAAATTTCTTATAGCTGACTTTGGTATTAGTCGAATTTTAAGTGACTCTAAGACATATTTAAGTGATGCTAATAGGGGAACTCAGTATTGGATTGCTCCTGAATCGTACGTTGTTAATAAAGAGTCATTTGTTAAAGCACGATACAAACCAGAGTCTGATGTAATGGTGGGTGTAAAAATATAACCATTTGCAAATTACTTCCAAATTTTTTAGAAATCTTTTGTTGACACTGTTATGTTTTATATATTTTAGAATGCAGGAATGGTGGCTTATTATGTTGCAACAAAAGGGAAACATCCTTTTGGACCTCTAGAGTATAGACTGAAAAACTTGGGAGATGGAAACCCTGTTGGATTGATGGAAATCAATGATGTTGTACTTAAAGATCTTCTTTCATGGATGCTACAACGACAACCAGAAGACAGGCCATCAGCTAAAGAAGCATTAAAACATCCATATCTGCAATCTGCTGAAGAGAACTTTGATATGCTGTGTGATGTGGTGAATCAATTGGAGATAGAGATATGTGATCCTCTCAACTCAGGTGTCCATAAGCAGTTAAATGATCCAGAAAATTGGATGGACCGTATCGACGGAGAAATTTTTAACAATTTCAATGACTTTGACTCTACATGGTTAGGCTGCTTAAAATTTTTACAAAACGTTCGCGAGCATTGGCAAGATGAACCTCATCCACAACTCCCGCCAAGTGAAGGCAACTATAAAAAGTATTTCCTGCAAGTTTTGCCGGAGCTCCCTCTTCTCGTGCACAAAATCATTAGGTATATCGAAGGGAAATCCACTCCAGGTCTGGAAGAACAATTTGCTAGTAAGTTAACCATTAAAATATTTCTTTTTCGTCAATGATGTAGCTAATCAATCTCTAAAATCTCTAAGTGTAAAAATGCAACCTAGTCAGTCAGCTATTCCCGTTATACAGTGAAGTGTAAATTTTCTGCCTTTGATTTGTCGCGATATGTTTGTTTATCAGTGCATCAAAGATTGTCATGAACAAGCTAACCATTTTAAAAATTTTATCTCCAGCATCCCCTTTGCCGGTATGAAATGGTGAAACGCAATTATATTTTCTTCCCTCAACAAGGCGAAAGTTAATATGAAATATTCATTTGATTCTATCCTTCTTGGTTCTTATGTTTTTAGTACATGGATATATGTGGTTGTTTAGGGCAATGCATTATAAAATGCAGGTATATTACAAATAACATTAAACATTAAAAATTCAATGACTGTGCAACTAATTACGCTTCGGGGATTTAGAAGTTGACGTAATTTAATCCCCTTTAATGCTTATTTTCATAGAACTTTATGTATACATTTATAATACTACGTGAATGCCAGCTTAGAAAATTCTTGCAGATATTTTGGAATATCTGAAAGTTGTCTTATAGGTTATTATCATTCTATCATCATGTCCATCATCATTTGCAATATGTTATGATAGACATGTTATCATCATGTCTATTGTCATTTGCAAGCGTCTCAATTCCTTTTGGATATTTCTTTTTCTGATTATTAATTAAAACATCTAAAATTTGCATGACCAATCCGATTATCATCTGTTATTATTGGTGACTAAATTACTTTGATTTTAGGCTTGAGTAAAACTATAAATAATGTGAAATAAATGAAGAAAGTATTAAAGGGAAAACATGCTATACTAAAAAGTAAAAGTACTGCGTACCATTCGAGGGCGCAACCAAATACCTATGGTTAACTTAATTTTTTGAAGATCCTTTTTTGATTTGGTAAAAATACGCTCAGATTTTTCCTAGTAAGACCATCTTACACAGCAGTCACGACGAAATCAGCATGATCAAGTTTATTTACAAATTATCTGACCTTTTGTCGTAAACAAACAAACATTTATAGCTCCGAAAAATCTGTTAAAAAGTTTAATAGCTAGATGGGAACTTTCTTTTTGTGTGGCGTTTAACAAATAAAAGCTTACATTTGTTGTAATAGTTTTTATTAATATTATCATTCTTAAATGTTTCATATTTACATTGCTTCAGCTTCTGAAGAAAAGAAATCTTTGCTATATCTACTAAATGATAATGGCAGGGATGTTGATATTGGTATAACGTCTTCTACATCAGGACCTTGTAAGTAATGGAATTTTATATGAAAATATTTACACAAACGTAATGTTTCTTGCCTTTTGAAATGTTAAGTACAAACAAGAATGCAATATAACCTTTAAGATTCGTTTATATCTTCCTTATTCACATTCACTTTTGTTAACGGTCGAAAATGTGAGATGTAATGAAGAGTGAAATAACTCAGCAAGTATTCCTTTTATCTTGCTATGATGTATTAACCGTGTAGTGTAATGCATTAATTTCCAGTTTCTTACGAAAAGATGTCTGTGCCATCTCCCATGAGTGACAACGACTATGACGACATTGACAAAACTCCTTCTACAGCAGTACTTGGTAAGAAATTGTATTTTGTTAGCAAACATTTGCACAAATATCTTTACATTCTCTATAAAAGTCAAACACAAACAATTAAGAGTCGTTTATATCATGCGTATCATTCATACGTTTGTAAAGGGTCAGATAAAAGAGTTTTAGAATTTGTCATCATGCTGTAATGTTATTTAATTGCATTGCAAGAAATTAATTTGATTTATCTATTAGATAATAACAGTGAAGTCATCATTGGTGTTTCGCCTTCCACATCAAAACCTGGTAAGCAAAAGAATTTTGTTAGCAAACATTTG
The DNA here is from genome assembly GCF_021976095.1 of Xenia sp. Carnegie-2017. NCBI lineage: Eukaryota > Metazoa > Cnidaria > Anthozoa > Malacalcyonacea > Xeniidae > Xenia > Xenia sp. Carnegie-2017. The sequence goes on from NW_025813481.1 coordinate 1,989,236, forward strand.
CCCAAACATTTCCATGTTTTTCAACGCTAAATACAAACAATAATTTATAACCTAATAAATTAATTTTAAAAGGTATCGTTATATGTAGCCAACTGAAATCTTTTAATTCAAAAATAATGCAAATCTTGTGTATTAAAATCATGTGAAAATTTTAAACTTTGTAAACATAGAAATTTGATCAGTATGTATAGAAAGTGAAAACTGGCTATGATGCTAAAAGTAAATTGTGATCCATCATGATTAACTTGTCAGTTACATGTATACGTTACACGTACACAAATGAACTTAAATAAAATATTGTTGAAAACATCCTTTTAAAACATATTATTTGGTTATTGATAGCCAATAAAAGCCAATAATTCTGGTCCAAAAAAAACAGAAGCTTTTCAGAAGGTAACCTTAAAAACATTAGGCTCTTTAATTCTCCGAACTCTTTTCACCTCGACAGATGCTTTCATCTTTGATTTTTCAATCTCAATGTTTTCGCATTTAAAGGGAAAAGATCCTGACATTAACTTTTCCATTCACAAGAATTTCTAAAGTTAACGAGAGTAAATTAAGTGTGAAAACAAGGTGTTGATAACTTTTATGAGGAACATTCAGTCTAAACGTCCCTCAACGTCCTTTGAACTAAATATCTCTCATCCGTGTGTTTGGGAGCAGGGAAATACGCTGTTAATACAAATAAACTGAAGCAAAGGCAAACATGTTGTTATGTTTTTATGTTATTATTTCGTAGCTAAAAATAAAAGTCAGTTCACCTTAACTGCCAAAGCGGTGTAAGCCTTATTTTCTTAATGTGCGTATAATTAGAAAATTAAATTGTTTCTTGATACATTGATTTATTCCTTTCTAAATAGTCTACTTTACTTTTTATTGAAGACTTGCTGTCTCAACCATGGAAATGTTATGATAAATCAATAATGCACCAGCAAAAGTTCAGAATGATGGAGGAATATGGGCAAGAAAATCCAAGAAAAGTTAAACTCGTAAATGGTGTAAAGTTTATTTGTTCTGAGGAGTTTTTGCTTGGTAAAGGAAGTGATGGAACTCGTGTTTACCTTGGACTCGGAAAAGATGGTTACGGAAAAGCAGTAAAACGATTGCTTCGAGATAACTGTGCGAAGTTGGCCAAACGAGAAAAAGATATTTTGAATGAGTTTAATGCCAAGCGTTCAAATTATATTGTGAATTATTGGTATCTTGAAGAAGAACCAGGCACAGATTATTTGTATTTGATATTAGATTTGTGTGAAGAATCGTTAGAAAGTTTTGTGCAATCTTCTACTTTGCAAGATCTTCAAAAAGAACTTCCTACAATTCTTACGCATATTTTAAAAGGTTTAGCTGATCTTCACAGTGATCCGTGTCCTATTCTTCACAGGGATTTAACACCATCAAACGTTCTTCGAGATGTACAAGGAAATTTTTTAATCGCTGACTTTGGTATAAGTCATATGTTATTATCTGATGAAACTTCGACACATTGGAGCATACAAAGAGGAGCTAAATATTGGATAACTCCAGAGTCATATAACGCATCAGATGATACAATTAATAAAGTTCGTTACAAAAAAGAGTCTGACATTATGGTAAGTTCTTGAAGTAGAACTGGAGGTACAACTACAGCTCAATGTTGTGTTTGCATTTGAATGTTGTATTTGGTAGGGATATCATTATCACTGCCACTGATATCATTATCACTTTTAAATACAATTTTTGTTTACCTCCATTGTACAGTCATATAGTGGCGAAATACAAATTGTACGGTATAAAATATAAAAATATGTATATGTATGATAATAAATTGTTGTTATTGCCTTATTGGTTTTACGATTGTATGTCTCATTTAGATTGCTCTAAAAAAATTGTGGCTACGATTCTTAATTAGAGAACATTATTCTGATTTTTTTGGCCTAAACTTGAATTTTTTGCAACTAACAAACAAATTAACTCCATTATTTATTGAAAATAGAATGCCGGAATGGTGGCTTATTATGTTGCAACAAAGGGGAAACATCCTTTTGGAGCTGAACGGCATTTACTGTACAACTTATTAAATGGAAACCCAGTTGGCTTGGACGAAATCAAGGATGCCACGCTCAAAGACCTTTTATCGTGGATGCTACAGCTAGAACCGGAAGACAGACCATTGGCCAAAAAGGCGTTAAAACACCCTTATCTACAAACCGATGAGGAGAATTTCGATTTTCTGTGTGATGTTGGGAATGAACCAGAAATAAAGAAATCATCTCCACATTCTCTTCCCTCAAATCTTCGTGAGCAGTTGAATCTTTCAATAGATTGGATGGACCGTATCGATCCTGACTTTTTTAATCATTTCAATAAAGTATCCGACTCTACATGGTTAGGTTGCCTAAGATTTTTACGAAACGTTCGCCAGCATTGGCATCATGAATCTCGTCCACAACTGTCATCATGTGTTAAAGATGGAAACTATCAAGAATATTTTCTTCGACTTTTTAAGGAACTGCCTCTTCTAGTTCACAGAACTATAAGATTGAGTGAATGGAAGACAAGACCTGTTCTAAAGAAACGTTTTCCAAGTAAGACACAGAAATAAGTTTTTATTTTCGTTGGCCAAGCTATAAATTAGCGGTTCATGACACTATATTTGTTATTTTCACTCTAGTTGTCCTCTTCATTTATTGTACTTAATGCATGTATGTTTTGAATTCTGTATATTGCCGTTGCAAACATTTTTTAGACAGTGAAGATCCTGTAAAACTTGAAGAAGGCAAGGGAAAGACAAGTGAAGCTGTTATTGATTACCCTGATCTTAACGGTAAATAGCTATGTAACAACAAACTAATGTTGTGTACGTCTTACTTTTCTTAAATATTCTACAAAACAAAAGAGAAAGCTATCAAGATAATGCAGTAAGCCACTTATTTTACTTAATGACTCATCATCCCATCCAGTTGGTTTTTCAAGTACTCCCTCAAAAATATCTAAAAGTTTTTTCATAGATTTTGTGCAATACATTGATTAATCTAGAGCGATAATACCATCTTGTTTCACCAGGGGCAGGAAACTCAAGTTTGTTTGATGTGAGAAAAGCTTTTCTTTTGGGCAAAGCATTGCTTGTAAATGTGCTAAATGCACCTATATTAATGAAAAAGATTTTAACAGGAGAAATTGATGAGGCTGACCGGCATAGGACAAGGTTCAAACTAAGAGCTGCACAATGAACAAAATAGGCAAAAGGATACTCTTGTCGAACCAATGCTTGAACACCATTGATATGGCCAGACATGACAGAAGCACTATCATATGTTTGCAAAACCAATTTTTCTTTTATATTAGAACACTCACCAAGTTTATCTTTGACAACTTGTGATAATGCTGTGGCATTTTTGTTCATACTTACATCCACAAATCCTAATTTCCTCTCAATAATTTCACTTGCTTTGTCAAACCAAGCAATAACACTTAGCTGCTCTTTGGTGGACACATTAGATGCTTCATCAACCTGAATACTCATAAACGTGCAATCATTTATTTCCTTTCTGATTTCATCTTCAATAATTGAATCGAGACAGCTGGTAAGATCATTTTGAATTTCTGGGGAGACTCCAGTAAATCTTCTGTCACCAATTATTTGTATTTTTGTCATTTCACAATCATGACAACGATATCAAATATGCTACAACTTGACAAGTATTTGATGTAGTTCAGAAGACCACAAAAATCTCGAAGGTTCTCATGATTTGTATACAATATTTTTTTCATTATTCATTTACGAAACGCGAGATGCATGTACAAAAACAAATCCTACAATTGTTGTGAAAAAGGCCATCACATGAAAGAAAGCAAAAAACTAATGAGAATAAATGATCTAACATTTCTCTCGTGATCCGTTGAGATAAAATTTGATACATTTTATTTCGTGCAGACTACAAACTTTGATCGAGCAAATCATTACACGACAGTTACGACGCGCACATCTGCATTCATATGTGGCCAACAAATAGCTCGTTCGTCAATAGTTAAAAAAGGCATCCGTCGTAGAAGCCGACAACTGGCAACCACAGTAGACTCGCTTTTATGAAATTTATGTTTTTAAAGTGATTTTCATCATAAAATTGCTTGCTAAATATGCGAAAAACACATACTTTTTCCTCACTCTTTCTCAAGGGGGGAAAGAGAAAGTGTGAGATTTTTGGAAAAGCAGTCAATTTCGGTAAATCTCAGCGGTAATGGAACAAATCCTCCATTTTTTTGGCGTCAGCCGCTAAATAAAGCCCAGTGAACTCAATATTTAAATGTCTAAGATTGACACGCAGTTATGTAAATCAAGATATTTTCCATGATTATTCTAAGAATGCTCCACTAGAGGTGTCTGAGAGTGAGAGATTATTTTTTGCTGCTCTCATCAAGAAATAATCACATAACCTAAAACAATTTTAGTCAACCCAAATATAGAGTAAAATTTTGATATGTTGTCTTATTATCAATTTTCTCAAATGTGGTAAGAAAAAAGTGCGCACGTTACATTTCAACTTTTAATTCTCCTAAACTAAGACAAAAAGGGAAAACTTTACTATGGGATATGCATGAATCAGGACAAAATTTACTTTTTGCATATTCATCTATGTCATCAGCAAACAACATCATCCATACAATTTTATAAATCGCTCAGCTTTAAAGTGACGCATCAAATTTAATAATGGGTAATTTTTAAGATTTCGATGGAGCCCCCGCAATTATTGTCATGGGAGGAGTCTATAGCAAACATATTAGAGAACATATCAGTTATGAATACCTTGAAAAACTGAAAGAATCAGCCAGAGAGGGATATGCAGTCTTAACGGTAAGTAACTCGTTTAAAAATTTCGTCAGAATTTTATTAACTGCATTTAACATTATGATTATTTTTATCACCTCAGAATGGTGGCACTGCTGTTGATGCTGTTGAAAAGGCAGTTAGTATTTTAGAGAGCAGTGACTTATTCATGATAGGTCGTGGATCTCCATTGAACAGTGAAGGAGAAGTTGAATGTGATGCATTGATTATGGATGGACACACTTTAAAAACAGGTTAAAATCCATTTGTGATACTTTAACTTTGAATTTTTTTGATAACAAATAAAACCAGAATGTATTTCCTGCTGCATCTTCATTAGAAATTGGCAAACATGATACATGCTGTTTACATTTTGTACGAAGCAAATCTCATGATATCACTCAAGAATAAACTTGGTACTCTTAAAATTGTGAGTAATCAGTGTAAAAAGCTTTTTAATTCTTTTCTGTTTATTGTAGGTGCTGTAATTTCTGGTCGAAATTTCAAAAATCCAGTTTGTCTTGCTCGAAAAATAATGAAAAAAACACCACATAGTGCTCTTAGTGGTGATGGTGCTCTGAAATTTGCTCAGGATAATGGATTGGATTGGTGCGAACCGAATGAATTGTTAAATGGACAGAGACGTGTTCCACCTAAATATTTCAATGATTTTGTGAGATATTTTATGGAGGAAGGTTCTTTTCCTGCTGATGCGCCTGAAATTAGACCTGAAGAAGTTGACACTTGCGATTGTGCATGTGCTGTTGCGATTGATAGAGATGGCAAGATGGCATGTGCAACGTCAACAGGTAATGACTAAATATTCAGGTCGTTTGTATATAAAAAATGATACATTAATTCAGTTCTACATCGCTATCTGCATGTCATCATATTCATAATTAATCATTATTTTAGGAGGTATTGCCGGCAAACTTAAAGGTTGTGTTAGTGACACTGCATTAGTTGGTTGTGGTGGATATGCAAATGATAAAGGAGCAGCTGCAGCAACTGGTCATGTAGAGAAATTGATAAAATTGAACTTTACAAGAAAAGTTGTAATTGACATGGAAGCAGGAAGTGCCCAAGTAATGCTGCAAATTATTAAAAAATTTTCATTGTTTCGATGTATTGTATTTTATGTACTATTGCCTTTTTTTGTATAAGGTTATGAAACTTATGACGTGGACAAAAATTGTGTGATTTATCATGTCCATTCAATTTTATCAACTGATACGTTGAACTTATTTAATTATATGATTTAGTCAAGTTTTTTTTCATTACTTTTCTTGACACAAATTCAAGTCGCTTTACATTCGAAAGTTTACTGATTTTTCTCACCCCCATGCAAATAGACTTCGTTTTGTTGTAAGGACCATGCCTCAAACTGTTAATCTTTAAGAAATCAACTTATAGATAAAAGAATATCAAACCCAAATTCAGTCATGTTTTTGTTTAAGATAATGTTGCTGTCGATTAATACGTGTACACGGCAGAACATTTGATTGCACTGAACATGCAATCTCAAGCTCTACTCTAAATTAAAAACTTATTTTCCCAACTCTTTTGTCGCTTCTCAAATCTCAACGAAATTCCTTTAACAAACAACCCTCTTTTTTTAACATTTTAAGCCTTAAAAATAGCTTTGTCGATTTCTGACATTTCTACCACAGTGTTCAAAGACTGGTCAACTGCTGTTTTTTTTTGATATCGTAATAAAACACTGTCCAATAAGAAATTTATAAAATTAAACTTCAACAATACAGTTTTAACCAATACTCTTTTTTGTTTTAACTTTTGTTTATTTTTTTCATAAAAGGAAGCTGTACAGGATGCTGTGGATGTGCTTAAAATTGGCAAACTTGACGGACGCGCAGGAGGAATTGCCATTGACAGACATGGAAATATTGGAAAGGCATTTGAAAATGACCTCATGCCTTGGGTTAGCATCAAAAATGATGAAATGAAATTTGGGTTGGAAAGGATGAAGAAGGAAACTATCCTTTTGAAATTATTGAAAACAATGGCGTTGTATAGTTTATGATTTATACATGAATTAATATTCATTCACAATCATGCACTGTTGAACTTTAGCATTTGAAACTAAATATTCACACAAACAAAAATAAACAATACAACAATTATAATCATTTATACACGTACAATAATCGGTTAGTCATATATATTCCTTCATTGTTGAACTAAAATATTTGAAACAATGCATTTTTAATTATTCACATGATACAAGAAAATCACTGTTGATTAAATTTCTTCACTTCAAATATTGTCTGAACAGGAAAGTGTTGTTTTTTTTCTTGTGTTTATGGATCACTCCAGTTTAGCAAAGTTTCTTTAAAAGTCAGTGTTACTCGAGCTCAATAAGTCGATCACCTTCCAATATTTTATCTCCTGGTTAACAGTTCACTTTTTTAATTCGGCCAGATTTCTGAACGCATAAACTATTTTGCATTTTCATAGTTTCAACAACACAAACCTCTTGACCTTCAGCTACTTGAGAAAGTGAAGTTTTTAGAGTATCCTAACCAAGTAATTGCACTACAATTGATTTCAATATTCAAAACTACCTCTTGTCCTGGTTCACATGTAACTGAGATCACTGTGCCTGGCATTGGTGAATCCAAAAATGGCGTCAAATCCTCCTGAAAATGAAAATTTACAAAAAATTTAGAAAAAGAATATTTAACCCTTAAATACTGGGTAATTGATACTATTATTTTTAGTTTAATTCAATAAAAGAGAAAATGTATAAAATTGAAGGTATAAATAGCTTTGTAAACCATAAAATCGATACCTTTGGTTTTTCTTTCATATTTCGTGAGTAATCATTCTGAGTTTCATTCATTACGATGACATCAAACTTACAATGGATGATAAAAGGTTTGAAAATAATAATTAGAACTTTCGCTTAGCAAGACTCGCGTTAAAAAATACCATGAATTAAATTGACAGTTATTATTCAACGTAATATCTTAATTTTGAAAGTCATTCATACCTTTGATCCATAATGTTGAAGTTTGATATTTTGACCATTTCTTGACAAACTCTAAAAATTATTTCATTAGATGTAAACGATAAGTTTACCTGCAAATTAATGCGACAACAAATTACCTGCAAATTAATGCAGCAACAATTTATTGTTGCTTCTACAAGATTTGTTGCAAGGTTAGACGAGGAATGGAATTTCACACAAGTTCCGTCGATATTCATCTGACATTTAAAGAACAAAAACATACATAAGACTAAAAATTTTCCCAAAAAGTGCACAAATAAGCAATTCATTCGTGACATAAATCATGAAATGCACATTGGAAGAAAACGTACCAGATAACTATCGACATTTCGATCAACATTCACTTTGTATATCTCATCATTTACCAGCACAAGAAGCGTCCACTTGCTTTTGTCTGTAGAACCAAAATTATTCCTGATACATGGAAAGTTGTAGGATATGTCAGAATGGTCAAAAATAACTTTTGAAACATAAAATACACGATAAAAGATGAAAGTTGGTTTAAATTATTTTTAGAATTTTATGTTGTTCTTCAAATAAACTATAATGGATACCTTGTATGATTCAAAAAGTGTTTCTGTCTATTTCCACGAAGTATGAACAAATAATAAGCTGTGGCTGTCAATTCGTTCACTTCATCTCTGTTCAGCTGTTTTCCTGAAAAAAGTAAAACATACCTTTTTTTATGGCGAACGTATTGTTCACAGTGAGCTCAATATTTGAATAACTGGAATGATAATTTAAGCCAAAAATTGAAACCTAAAAAATATTTGTCCTCGTCATTCGTCTCACTCGTGTTTCTCGCGTGTTTATAAACAATTTGTATTTTTTCGGATCCTAGATCTTAAGTTTGACCTCAGGTGATTTCATTTCACTAGTCAGTTTTATCTTCACGAAGAAAATCTTTTGAATTATATTTATTTCAATTCTGCATCATCCTCAGTGCAAAAGTATTGTTACGTCGATCTGCTCTTATGCTGCGGTTTTTCTTTAAAACATATCAAAGTCTTTAAGGATGTTCAATTATTGATATCGAGATGACAACCATTTAGTATTTCAAGCACTATCAAATCGATTAAAATGGCAATCGCTCTGCAAAAAGTAAAAATGCGAGTTATAGACTCAATATTTTTTATGAAACTGGTATTCAAGTTTCCAATTTCTTCTGAAAAACAGATCTTTAAATCCACTGAAATGACAAAAAAAAGACAAACACTTTCTGACACCAATTGATAATTTACCTTCCGATGTATAAAAAATTTTTGCTTGAATATTTTCTCGTCATATTTTCTTATTGTATTGTCTTTTTAGCATACATTGTAATTTTCAGTTGGCTTTTCCTCGTTACAAGTTGTAAGCTACAACGAACTCACTGTAGTAAAGTTTTAGCTGAAAAAAATAACCTTTTACGAAAAGTTGGCCTCGTTGGCCTGAAAAAAAGAGTTTTCAACGGTCCATTTTTTGTCAAACTATTTTGTCGAGATACGGGACGATCTTGTGGTTGTTTATCCGGGAGAAGACTACGAACATATTCTATTGCTAGTCTTGTTTTCAACTTGCAATGACTGTTGGGGTTGGTCGTCTAAAGAAAACAAAACAGAAATTTTATTTTGTAATTAGCAACCTGGTTTGTCGTTTGTTTTTATCTTTTCTTTGTACACTACACTTAAATGTGTAATCAATCATCAATAACAAATGATTGATCATCGTTTTCTGAGACAAACCGTGATCGACCTGTAATTCTTAATACTGAAGAGTATCGTAGTGTAAATGAAAATACATGCTCATTTTTTAATCATATGTTTGTTTGGTCGTATATTGTTTCGTGAATGCTTTAGTTTAACATTAAATGGAAGATCACGTGAACCAGTTTTTGTCACCAATTGTGTTTTTGATGGCTCAGCTATGACCCTCTCTTTTCTTGCGTCATTGCAAAGGTATTTACTGGGTTGCTGGAAAGAAGTAGAAAATTATTCTTTGATATATGTTTTCTAAAAACTCCACGAGAACATAGTCAAATCTATTTTATAACATTAGAACAAAGTAAATACTTTACAATGCCAGACTGCGAGTTTCAGTTTGGTGGAAAAGCAGCGGATAAAATTAAGTGACATACACTTTGTTGTTAATGATAAGTTAAAAAAGATTTCATACAGCAATAGAATCAAGTTGCTAGCAATACCTGATAATGAAATGAACTTTGCAAATAAAGTTTGTATTCATCGTTCATTTCATACTTTGATACTTCCATAATCATTTGTTACAATAAGTTGGTATAAAAATGAATGCATCAAAATTCTTTATTTTTTACGGAAATTCACTCTCCATTTTTCTTTCCTTTTCATAAACACAAACATGCTAGTAATAAAATAACACAGAGGTTTTTAGTTTCGTTGGTACAGTCAACTAAGTTGATATTTTGGTTTCCAGAGAAACGAAAGAGCTTCTCGATCCGTTCGTAGCGAGTAGAATGAGACTTATTTATTAAACTCAGGATTTGAACAAAGTTATTTTCCTGAATGCAGACTATGTTTAAGTTTTTAGCATGTTTGTAGATTCAGGAGACTCTGTAGCATGTGCATAAAAAACTGAAGGAAGTCACGGTCCATTCCTATCTGGAAATACGTTTTTCTAAACAAAATTAAAATCGACTAAAACAGAACATCTCTCCTTGTACCTAGTGCATGGTATTTCATCTGTCGTTATATTTTATAACTGTTTGGGACTCTTCCAATTCATTGACCTGTTATCAATTAGGATCATGGGATTGAAACCAAAATCTTCACGACCATAATTAAAGATAAGTTAGGTAAGCCAGCTGTGAAAGGCCGTTGAGTCTTCAGTGGTCTGGGGACAAGTAAGATGATTACATGAATCTTGATTTTTTTTTAATGGAAACATCGCTTTTAAATGTTGGTTAAATGTTGGCAATAATATAAATAAATATTTACGAAATGAACTTACATGAAAATAGTTTTATAACCATTAAGCTAGTTAAGTAAAGGAGAAATACATTTTTATAGGTTTTATTATCTGTGGATTTTACAATGATTCACAGTTTGTTTATCATCAACCATTCAGGGTGAGTCGGTAGTGACAGTATGTATTGGTTTTATATTTGTTTGCTTTCAAAGCTCTTCTGTTGGTTTTGTACGTATCAGCTTGTGAATTTGTGAGAAGTACTTTACAATTATTTGAATGAGGTAAAATGAGACTAGTTTCAGTAAGATATTAAAGGAAAGCTTGAACAATGTCAGAAGCCAGTGAAGGTAGATTATGAGAAGTATCATGTGACAGGATTAATACCCAGAAAAAATAAAGAATGTCATAAAAATTGTGAGATATTACCTGATATCTGTAATTTCAATAGTATTGAAGTCAGTTAGATGATGCCATTTTGATGATTACAGCTTCCTCAATTGTTTAGTTATCACAACTTTACACCAAATGGGTTACTGTGAGTCACTAGGTCATATGATGTTTTTCATGTACATTTAGGGATACATTTCTGGAAAAACATTGGAGTGTTTTTGGACGCTCTGTTTGTGATTATTTCTTCAAAGCTCAAGGAAAGGTAAATGAATATATGTGTAAATTGTTGTTTGTGCTTGTTTGGTTGAGAAGTTTTAAGGTACTTTCATGAACAGTTTTCATGTTATATTTGCCTGATAAAAATGCTCCTAAACAAATTAAATATCATGTTTTATGTTCAGGCTACTTCTCCAGAAGACATTCCTCCTGTAATTGCAACAGGATCAGTTATCTCATCAGTATATTTTGCCATGATCTCTTCTTTGTTTCTGTTGTTGAAAATGAAGGTTTGTGTTTATATTAAGGTTAGTTAATGTTTTAATGTTTATTTTGAATCAATTGCCTCTAATCCAATCAAGAGATTGATTGCTAGTTTTAATTTAAAAAGTATGCATTACATTGCAAAGAAGTGTTATCACTCAACAAAGGACATTGCATTAGGCATTCTTAGTGGTAAATAAAAATAATTTAGCTTTCATATCATCAACATGTGGTGAACACTTTAATGATTATTATTATTGATGAATTGAAAACATTCCTTTCCAGTTCCACCTTTGTTTGTGATCGAATTTCTTCATCGAGTGGCGGACTTGATCAAAGAATATTTCTCTGACTGTACTGAAACAATCATTAAAGAAAATTGTGTCATTGTATATGAGGTTTGAGATTAGTATATTTTGTAGAGAATCCAGCTGTTTGATAGATGAATTTCAATTTTTTTCTGTTGTCTGTGATGTAAAATATGATATTATATCTTTATAATCTTCAGTTATTGGAAGAGATGTTGGATAATGGATTCCCTCTTGCTACAGAGTCAAATGTCCTTAAAGAGTTGATAAGACCTCCTAGTATAGTTAGAAATGTTGTTAATGAAGTGACTGGAGACAGCAAGTAAGAACTTTCCTTATACTAAACATATGAGCCATGTTTTTATGTAGTGATCTTTATGTTGTTCATATAAGGATCAGATATAAATATAAAGCAAATCCATAAAACCACTAAACATTTCTATATTTGTATTGTTATTTATATGCAACTTACTACAATATTTAGTTAAATTTGTTTTATTTTACACATTTATGATCATTCTGGATATAATTTAAGTTAAATATTTCATATTTTCGTAGTATGAGCAGTCATCTCCCAACTGGCCAATTGTCCAATGTTCCATGGAGGAGAACTGGTGTAAAATATGCAAATAATGAGGTATGTAGCTGTATTCACATTGTTCAATTAAGAAATTTGAAAGAAAATCCTTTTTTATTCTTTGTTTTAGTTGTAATGTGATGAGTGAACTTTTTTCTTTTGTTAATTAGTTGTAATAAATATTGCTAATTAGTTGTTAGTTCTAATTATTCATAATTAGTTCCAATTAATTCTAATCATCACAAATTAGTCCTAAGTATTTCTAATTAATTTTGTTTATGATGTATGACAAAAATATGTTTGTTGTTTTTGTTTGATGTTAAATTAAAACTAAGGACATGTACGAACTGAAAACTTATGGCATGTTTAAATTCCTAAAATTTTCTGTTTTGTGTAGGGCTCCACCATATTTTCAGAAATACAAGGAACTGTAAGTGCTTTCCTTTTTTTATACTTTGTTGTATGTACTCTCTAGTACAACATTTGAAAGATTTTTTCACCTTTTTTCAACTTTGTTCTTTCAGATTGACTGCAACTGTAAATTATCTGGCATGCCTGGTATATTTATGATACTTTGTTATGTCCCTAGATTAAAATTGATTTTATCTGTAGATTAAAGATTTGTATTAATTATAGATCTCAACATGTGTTTTACAAATCCTCGTATCCTTGAAGATGTCAGTTTTTATCCTTGTCTTCGCTTCAGAAGATGGGAGGTACGTAAGTGTGAATGTTGAATATGGATTGTCTCTGATCGAAGTCAACACAAATTATTCATAATATGACTAATAACGATTGTTTTTTTACATTGAACACTTTTCTTTCAATCTTGCACTAAAACTGCGTTTGAACGCGACTACTTCAAATGTCTGTGTATTTTAGTCTGAACGAATTTTGTGATTCGTCCCCCCGGATGGTCGTTTTCGTTTAATATCATATAACGTGGCAACCGGGTGGGTGTTTTATCAGTTATATTTTTATGATGAAATTATCTATTTTGATGGTATTTTTTGTTTTTTTGTTTAGAGTAAATATGCTACCATTGTTTGCAAAGCCTCGTGTCTTGTTTCAAGAGGTTTATCAACTGTTGAAATTATTTTAAAATATTTGTTTTTTATTGATTTGCGTTTTAATTCGTACGACTATTCAAAACATTGATTTGATGATCGTCTTTTTCTTGGTTGTTTCAGGGTGGAAGTGGAAGATTTGAATTGTCGATAAGTTCAAAACCAGTTATGGGTAAAAATGTATGTATTTATAATCATGTCAATTTATTAAACTGCTGTTGCATCTTCTTGCATTTATAAACTTAAAGATATAACCTAACTAGTCCATTTTTTTCATACGTATTATCTCAAAGCATTTTATATAAAACTAACTACATCGTCCTAACGTACTCATACCAAGTCAAATATTGTATACATTAACTTTTTCAAAGTCTTTTCACTCATTGTTTCCATATTTTATTTAGATCGAGAATGTTGTCGTGACTGTTCCATTTCCTAAACAAGATCTGAACCTTAACTTGACTACAAACGGTAAAAACACTCATAAAATATTAAACATTACAGTCTGATGTTTCATTGCTCTTCATTGACGTTTCCCATCAACATTTATGACTTGTGCTCCATATTTTCAGTTGGTACCTATTCATTTGATCCAATCAAAAAAGAGCTTTCATGGGAGGTAGGTTCATGAGGAAATTGTCACGATCACGTGGTTATGTGAATCTAACGTTACGTTAAACAATTTTAGATCGGTAAAATACAATCTCAGACATCGTCACCTAACATCAAAGGAAATGGAGGTAAAACTTCTTTTTCTTTTAATTTTTGCCCGTCTCTGTTGATTTACAGACGTCTTGCCATGTTTTTCAAGAAAATATTTTCAAATTTTTGCATGCAAAGCAAGAATCCCTTTACAACATTTTTTGCTCACGAAGTAAAGTAAGGTCGATCTTCCCAGTAACCATTCCTTGGTCACAAAGTAAGGTCGATCTTCACTGGTCGCTATCACTGTAGTTATATTCTTAAATTGTATTCTCTTTTCTGATAATTGATACTATCCCCCTTCCATTTTGGTATTCACCTTTAAAGATCTGATTTCCTACCATAATTAAACAACGTGTGATGTGAGAATCGCTCTGATCTTTTTATGAAACTGCTCTCGTTTCATTTCGTCTTATGTTACTTGTCGTCAAATTCTTGCTGTATGTTCGTTTTCTGTAGTTTACTGCTTCTTATCATAATCTTTGTTTATTTTTCTTGTTTTTTTTTTTATGAAAAGAATTAATGCATATCTCTATAATCTTTTAATGTCTTTCCTTTTGTCTAATTTCCAATGTTTATATTTTAGATATCTTTAAAAAGCGATGTTCCACCTTCGTAAGAAACACCAACTGAATTCGTAAGTGGTTTTTTACTGAGTAACGCATATAAAACCAGTTATAATTGGATGATATACTAAAATAATTCCCAAACCAAACGTTCTCTACGATACAAAGTTAACATAACTTTCCTCAGACATGATTTATTTATCAATACTCCTTAATCATAAACATGCAACAGCCTGCAACACTACCATCATAAATTTGTAGAAACCTGTCTCCCTTTCGCCTTCTTTCATCGGTAGCATTCTTTTCTTTAGTTAAATTTCAAAATATATTCATTTGCCGCTTTGGGATTGAAAGTCGGTAGACTAGATGTACATGGAGAGGTAGGGACAGTTTGCATGGTTTGTTGTGTATGTAGGGGTACACTTTGCATGGTTTGTTGTGTATGTAGGGGTACACTTTGCATGGTTTGTTGTGTATGTAGGGGTACACTTTGCATGATTTGTTGTGTATGCAGGGGTACACTTTGCCTGGTTTGATGTGTGTGTAGGGGTACACTTTTCAGGGTTTGTTGTACAAATTGGTGTTCATTTTAATCTTGAACAGATGACTTGAGTCCAACTAATGTTATATGGTTTCTGATGTAATTTAGAACTACAAACTATGAAAGGAGTCAAGACACAACAGCTTGACGGTATAAGATAAGAACATAAAATTTTGTTAAATAAGTAAGGACTTTAATTATATAGTAAGTAAGGACTTTAATTATATAGTAAGTAAGGACTTTAATTATAGAGGGGGACACGTAACAGCTGAAAAGCTGACAAACCTGTGGCACAACACAACATTTACGCATGGTTAACAATTCGCGAATCTCCTTCCTAATCCTTCGACAGAACAAATTTTGATTAGCTTTCGAAAAGACAGTTCAAGTTGTTGTGTTGTTTTCAACATGTATGCATGCTTGACAAAAAAAAGTATCGTCTACTGGGACTGCAGTTGCAATTGAACTTTACCATGGAAGAAAAAAGCAATGTTGTGAATGCAATCGTTAACCATGTTGAACGATAAAAATGCGTCAATGCAGCAATACTGTACAGGCAAAAAAATTATGTTATATTGCAGCACGTTATATTTAGAGAAAAATTTTACCTGGAGCAACTGTACAGTCACTGTGAGTACAGTGTACAATGTTAAAAAGGGAACCGTTCTAAATGTGAAGAGAGGAAAAATCTTACTTGTTAAAGTTATTAGTAGTTTTTAGTACCAAATGGGAATCAAGCTTTACAGAGTTTGTTTCCACTAGCTGAAAGTTTTGTACATTTTACCAAAAAATTTAGCATGGTTTGTTATTCAATATTGCTTCGATTCTTGTTATTTTTCTAGTGTTACATGGCTGCTTGAAGCATATGGAGTTGCTGGTCCGAACAAGCAGTTGGCATTCCACTATACAACGTGGCTTCAATTCTTTCCGTTTTTCTGGTGTTACTTAGGTACTTAGAGTGTGTGGATTTCCTAAACGTATGTAAAGTTTTGATTCTCGTTTATGATACATAGCGTTCCCAAGTCGCAATTGGGTATTGTTTCTAAGTTTGTAAGAGCTTTTTCGATCAAAATTTTATCTGTTGTCAACATTTCTAATTATTTTCTTCCTGAAAATGAATTTCTGTCAGCGGAAACCGATCATTCAGTTTATCAATTTGCTGCTTCATACACAAAAAATGCTAAACAATCATACGAGGCAGCTGCATGGCAGTTTTGAATATCATATGACTTTTACAATGTTTTATTGAATTTTTAATTTCAGGGAAATTGATTGGTAGTCTTGACGGTCGTTATGGATTTACCTGCAAACATTGGCTCATAGATCCTGCCAATAGAGATTTTATATCGTTCGAGAGGAAGAGAGTTTTAGAGAAAAGTCGCATTAAAAAGTAAGTTTCCCAGTTAAATCACAACATTAATTGTAATTTTGAGCTATTTTTTAGTAGAATTCAAAATACATCAGTGACACAATAAAATTTTAGTGAGCCTGTGGGAACATAAAATACTCGCGATTTGATATCATTTATATTGGTATGTTAGTTTGATATGACAAAACAGAACATACGTGAGTGTCTACACTGTAGTGACAAAACAGAACATACGTGAGTGTCTACACTGTAGTGACAAAACAGAACATACGTGAGTGTCTACCCTGTAGTGACAAAACAGAACATACGTGAGTGTCTACACTGTAGTGACAAAACAGAACATACGTGAGTGTCTACACTGTAGTGACAAAACAGAACATACGTGAGTGTCTACACTGTAGTGACAAAACAGAACATACGTGAGTGTCTACACTGTAGTGACAAAACAGAACATACGTGAGTGTCTACACTGTAGTGACAAAACAGAACATACGTGAGTGTCTACACTGTAGTGACAAAACAGAACATACGTGAGTGTCTACACTGTAGTGACAAAACAGAACATACGTGAGTGTCTACACTGTAGTGACAAAACAGAACATACGTGAGTGTCTACACTGTAGTGACAAAACAGAACATACGTGAGTGTCTACACTGTAGTGACAAAACAGAACATACGTGAGTGTCTACACTGTAGTGACAAAACAGAACATACGTGAGTGTCTACACTGTAGTGACAAAACAGAACATACGTGAGTGTCTACACTGTAGTGACAAAACAGAACATACGTGAGTGTCTACACTGTAGTGACAAAACAGAACATACGTGAGTGTCTACACTGTAGTGACAAAACAGAACATACGTGAGTGTCTACACTGTAGTGACAAAACAGAACATACGTGAGTGTCTACACTGTAGTGACAAAACAGAACATACGTGAGTGTCTACACTGTAGTGACAAAACAGAACATACGTGAGTGTCTACACTGTAGTGACAAAACAGAACATACGTGAGTGTCTACACTGTAGTGACAAAACAGAACATACGTGAGTGTCTACACTGTAGTGACAAAACAGAACATACGTGAGTGTCTACACTGTAGTGACAAAACAGAACATACGTGAGTGTCTACACTGTAGTGACAAAACAGAACATACGTGAGTGTCTACACTGTAGTGACAAAACAGAACATACGTGAGTGTCTACACTGTAGTGACAAAACAGAACATACGTGAGTGTCTACACTGTAGTGACAAAACAGAACATACGTGAGTGTCTACACTGTAGTGACAAAACAGAACATACGTGAGTGTCTACACTGTAGTGACAAAACAGAACATACGTGAGTGTCTACACTGTAGTGACAAAACAGAACATACGTGAGTGTCTACACTGTAGTGACAAAACAGAACATACGTGAGTGTCTACACTGTAGTGACAAAACAGAACATACGTGAGTGTCTACACTGTAGTGACAAAACAGAACATACGTGAGTGTCTACACTGTAGTGACAAAACAGAACATACGTGAGTGTCTACACTGTAGTGACAAAACAGAACATACGTGAGTGTCTACACTGTAGTGACAAAACAGAACATACGTGAGTGTCTACACTGTAGTGACAAAACAGAACATACGTGAGTGTCTACACTGTAGTGACAAAACAGAACATACGTGAGTGTCTACACTGTAGTGACAAAACAGAACATACGTGAGTGTCTACACTGTAGTGACAAAACAGAACATACGTGAGTGTCTACACTGTAGTGACAAAACAGAACATACGTGAGTGTCTACACTGTAGTGACAAAACAGAACATACGTGAGTGTCTACACTGTAGTGACAAAACAGAACATACGTGAGTGTCTACACTGTAGTGACAAAACAGAACATACGTGAGTGTCTACACTGTAGTGACAAAACAGAACATACGTGAGTGTCTACACTGTAGTGACAAAACAGAACATACGTGAGTGTCTACACTGTAGTGACAAAACAGAACATACGTGAGTGTCTACACTGTAGTGACAAAACAGAACATACGTGAGTGTCTACACTGTAGTGACAAAACAGAACATACGTGAGTGTCTACACTGTAGTGACAAAACAGAACATACGTGAGTGTCTACACTGTAGTGACAAAACAGAACATACGTGAGTGTCTACACTGTAGTGACAAAACAGAACATACGTGAGTGTCTACACTGTAGTGACAAAACAGAACATACGTGAGTGTCTACACTGTAGTGACAAAACAGAACATACGTGAGTGTCTACACTGTAGTGACAAAACAGAACATACGTGAGTGTCTACACTGTAGTGACAAAACAGAACATACGTGAGTGTCTACACTGTAGTGACAAAACAGAACATACGTGAGTGTCTACACTGTAGTGACAAAACAGAACATACGTGAGTGTCTACACTGTAGTGACAAAACAGAACATACGTGAGTGTCTACACTGTAGTGACAAAACAGAACATACGTGAGTGTCTACACTGTAGTGACAAAACAGAACATACGTGAGTGTCTACACTGTAGTGACAAAACAGAACATACGTGAGTGTCTACACTGTAGTGACAAAACAGAACATACGTGAGTGTCTACACTGTAGTGACAAAACAGAACATACGTGAGTGTCTACACTGTAGTGACAAAACAGAACATACGTGAGTGTCTACACTGTAGTGACAAAACAGAACATACGTGAGTGTCTACACTGTAGTGACAAAACAGAACATACGTGAGTGTCTACACTGTAGTGACAAAACAGAACATACGTGAGTGTCTACACTGTAGTGACAAAACAGAACATACGTGAGTGTCTACACTGTAGTGACAAAACAGAACATACGTGAGTGTCTACACTGTAGTGACAAAACAGAACATACGTGAGTGTCTACACTGTAGTGACAAAACAGAACATACGTGAGTGTCTACACTGTAGTGACAAAACAGAACATACGTGAGTGTCTACACTGTAGTGACAAAACAGAACATACGTGAGTGTCTACACTGTAGTGACAAAACAGAACGTACGTGAGTGTCTACACTGTAGTGACAAAACAAAACATACGTGAGTGTCTACACTGTAGTGACAAAACAGAACATACGTGAGTGTCTACACTGTAGTGACAAAGCACATGAAATATCAAAAAAACTGTAAAGTTTTTTAGACCTGAAGAAAGCGTCATATTTTTTAGCAAGTTGCTATGTCACAATTGTGTAACTTTGATCAGTTGTGTTTTAGTTGTTGCTATATATCGTATTTACTCATACTTTTCTCTTAAGTTAATGTTTTATCGCTATAATAATCAAATAGGAGTCGTAGTTGACATCTAAAAGTGCATTTTTAATTTTCTACCATTGTAAGAGTTCTAAATTTGTATTTTTTGTGGTTTGTGTCACAAGCAATGTTTACCGCCAACCAACTACCAAAGTTAGAAGCTAACGCTGGTATTATCCATTCTCACCCATTTCAATGTACAACGCTATTCATTCATTTTGAACAGTTTTAAAAGACAAGTTGAAAAATTGTGAGTCTTTTAGCAACCAAATGTTTTTAATGCCCTTCCTCTCTCACTTAACTCGCGTTTCTGGAACTATTACTGTTATCGCACGCTAGTCGTGTTCACTCCTGCCCTTTGAAATGAGCAGGACAGCCCATATAAATACTTGAAATAGACTGCGCTTCTATCGCATAATATTCCGGTGCCTGCTTCTTATTATTGGATTTTAATACTTAGTTAGTACGACTTTTTCTGGTTAGTACTGCCATTTGATATCAGTAGACCACCGACCAACGCTTGTAAGTGTAAAGTAATTAGTAAAAAAATACTACGTTTTTGTCTGTGCTATTTATTTTTATAAATTATTTTACAGTGGTTTTTAAGCAAGTAACTGTAAAAGATCCTGTGTCACTATTCATTTCATATAAAATACAGATACTAACCAGCTGCTACGTTTAAAGTACTTAGCATGTATTTTTTCTTTTTCTAAATACCATTGTTAAAAAAAACTGTTTGATATGTTCGAATTTGATCTATGAAATATATAGTCTGAAGAGATTTTTCATTTGTCTTACCGTTGGTTAGTCTATTTCGTTTGATTTGTTACAATACTGTTCAAAATTTCTTTTTTATGAACTAAAAATATCTAACAGAAAACGAAGTGCCTGTACATATCATCTGTACATTTCATCACCTTGATGAATGGTGCAAAATTTAGCATGACGTTGTTCATAATATTTTGATGGTTGTACATACCATGAAAATCTTTATATCGTACACACATAAGAATATAGAAGCTCTCTGCTTTGCTTGCAGCAATTATTTGTAAACGTTTTTTTTATTGCAGCAAGAGTTGGAGTTTTTGGTTAACCTAATGTACCATTTTATAATAAAACTTTTATAAACTAAATAACAAGTAGTAAAATTGATAGAAAAGTTTACAAAGTTAGTCAGAATTGCTGCAGTACATAACACACCTTCCTTGCTCTGCTAACAACAGTGAAATTATTGAAATAGCATAATATTTGAAAGCATTTATTCGTTCTAAAAATTAGGAATTGAGCACTCTAGCTACGTGCAGTTAAAGTAACTAAAAAATACAGCTTCTTCAATATGTTGAAAGTATGTTATAACTTATAACGAACAAATGATTCTTACTGTTAAAATGTATGAGAAAATTTTCTTTTCTGTTTTGTGTTCCTGCGTTCTAAACAAAGTTTGAAAACATCTCATATAAGATATATTAAGCTTATTTGCATCAGGATTCTAGTTTTTTCTATTACGAATATAATACTTGTAAATTTTCCAAATATTTATTCACACTACGCAGCGCACTGCGATACCACTCAAAAAAATCTTTTTATCAGTGTACTTCCTGCTGTGATTTTTTTAAATAGATGATATTGCAAAACAGGTATTCGACACAGAATCCAGAGCAAAGTAATTTATAATCCCATGTATATGGTTAGTCAATTTTTAGGCTTATTTATGTCTTATCGTATGGAAGTTTCATCGTAGTTAATGTTGGTGCACCAAAGTTATCAATTATATTTTTATGATATTTAGAAGCAAATCATGACGACAACTTCCATAAACTTCTAGACAAAAGTAAGAATATTAAAGCTGACGTTCACAAGGCTCTCCAAAGGTAATTTTTCTTTCATGGGATATCGATTATGTATGTTGACCTGTGCATGTCGGAACATTACGAAAAATAGTTTTTAGACAATATATAGTTATCGTTTCTTGTTTAAGTTGTTCGTGGCTTAGTGGGAAGTATGGAATAGCTCGCCCAAACAAGAAGATGCCGTTTCCTTATTTGTATGTCACAGTTGATTTTGAGAAAGAAAATTTGGAGGCTGCTATCAAAAATGAGATCGATGAAAAGTTAAAATGGAAAGCATCGAAATACATCGAATTACGATCTAAACCATTGAAAGAAGCAAAGTTTCGAATGCTGTCTAAAATTATAGCGGAAAGAACCGAGGGTAGTTTTGGAACATTGACAATGTTCTGCCTTAAGAATGGTATGTACTATGCCTTTACCTGTGCTCATGCGGGTGTTGTCAATAATTTGGATGACCCTCAACAAGACTTTAGTGGCGGAGTCCAATTTATGGAAATCCAAGAATCTCAAAATGCCACAGTTAACGAAGAAAGCATGGTATACTTTTACAACGGACAACCGATTGTCGGTGTGTTCCGGATCAAACGAGAGTGGTGTCTAATAAAGAAGTCGATATTATGTACATCGTCATTGGTAGGGAGGAAGATTTTCAGGAGCTTGCTGTAAATAATCAGATGACTCTCAATTTAGATTTGGAGGAGGCAAGCTATGAGATTCTTGAAAATTTTTTTGATTTTCCAAAGGTCGAAGTTCGAACAGCGGACGCAAAACTTGACGTTATTCGCGGATTGAGTGAGAATTATCTTTGCCTGAATTCCAAGGAAGTTGTTTTTCAGAATGCGGTGATTGTTCCAAAAAGTAACCAATCATTTGAACGCGGGGACTCTGGAGCCTTAGTGTATTTTCTAAATAAAGAAAATAATTGGAAACCGTTTGCATATCTTGCTGCTGAAGTAATAGATGATGAATCTGAATCTGATTCTACCTGTTACATCTGCTTGAAATTGGACAGTGCTTTGAATGGACTGAATCTTAACAACGCTGAATACTTCACAGATCACAAACCCAGCAACCTCCTATCTTCGCATCACTCTGGTGAATGTAAGTAAAATCTTACGTCGTCTTCTTCATAATCGTCTGACTATCAGTAATAATATAAATGACCCGGTGGAGCGATATTTTTATTGTTAATTAGCTTATATGTGCAAGACAATCTTAGCCCAGTCTAATACATTTTCTCGTTTATAGGTCAGAATTAAGTGAGCTTATTTGAAGAGTCTCAACAAATTGCAAATCCTCGACGTTAAGAAAAAACCCAACAATTAAAATGATAATAATACTCTTTGCTTGATGTAGCCCCTAGAGCGAAAACTATATTACTATATAGTTGAAAAATATATAACTATATTACTAAAATATACTTATAATGTAGCTCCTATAGCGAAAACTTCATTTATTTACTTTCCTCTGTAGATTTTTAAACATCTAGATTTGATGAGTGAGTCAAAACAGGTGTATATTACATACTGCACGTTTTTATTCATTTACATTGTCATGTAGTTACTCTTACTATAAAAACATTTACTAATTATTTGCCATTCAACATGACTAATTTCAGTACTTTGCCGTCATGTATTTATAAATAAATATTTGTATGGTTTGCACTTATTTAATTTAATCAATTAAAAAGCAAAAATTCTTGAAAGATGTAGTTATGCATTAATTATGAGTATGTAGCTCTTTTGCTACAAAACAAAAACAAAAACAAGCTTTAAAGCTACCACAGGTAGCAAGCGACAACGTTTCGTATTTGACGATCTTGTTTTTTTTGCAAGTGAAATAATTTTACATGTTCTTCAACAAATTTACTCTCGTCCAATACTGGTTCTTCATTTAGCAGACCCAGTGTTTTCACCTAAAGATTATAACCATATATGCAACTCTCACAAGGTGGAGTACTGCATAATACTTAAGTTTCTGGCTTGTTACTTGTCAGTTGACTATATACGTTATGGTGATGGAGTCTGTGGACCAATAACTGTATGACTTAGATAAGATATTTGGGCTAAGCTCTTACGTGAATTGTTTATCAAAGGTCTGTTGCGAAAAACGCTCTCACATTACATCTGTGTTTGAGATGTGAACATGTAGTAAGATATAGTTCGGTATTTTGCTCAAGAGTTTTGGCTTATTTTTGACTTGATATATTGATATAGCACACTATCATTTGATTTGTTACTATATTATCTCTCTATGCAGTCTCCAAAGATAAAATTTCGAATGTAGCTTTTTGGTGCTAGGACTCAAACAAATTTATTTTCGAAATGCAGTTATTGTTTGACGTGTGATTCCATCAGTTCATCCTGGAGACTCCTGATGATGATGAAACTTACCTCATCTGCTTGAAATTAGACATAGCTTTGAATGAACTGAATCTTAGCGATGGTCAATATTTTACAGATGATGAAAAAACCTTCCACGACAACATTTCCCATGAAAAACTTCCCATGACATCAATCATAGTTATTTTTATTGGAACTAACTTTTACATTGTCTTTTTAATTCTCTAAAAATTAACAATATAAAAGTCTAAATTGAGTGCCATTGTGAAAGTTTGGTCATTTATATAAACAAGATCAATTATGTTTCCCCAGGCCTTATGCAGTCCTAAATGGCTGTCGTGTAGTAACAGTTATTTTAAAAACATTTACGAGATACTAACTCCTTATTGATGATGTAATAATCCAATAATTATGAATATATGAAACTTTTACTTAGTAAAGAACTAACCATATAACATAAATGAAAACCTTACATATCTGACATCCTGTTTTTTTGCTCTAAGAAAAACGAGAATATTAGAAACAGTCGTCGTCCATTTTTGTTCGTGAAGAATTTTGATGCTATGTACATTTAGCGTTTAAATTATTTTTAATTCATTTTGTTTGTTTATTTCATAATTATAAATAAACCTTGTATGATTTTTGGTTTTTTGTTTAATCATTGGTCAGCAAACATGTTGTAACGATACATGAACTATACAGAATAACATTTTTCTTGTTTGTTTTTATTAACTTTTCGTTAGCAATATGATTTAGTCTTTCCATATGATCATGTAAAATGTAAGAGTTTGATATTTTCCTCGAGAGTTTTTAGTTGTTTTTTTTAGTCGATGAAAAGCAAAATTGATAAGAATCCATGACAAGAAAATCACGGTCCATCATGCATCTCTATTTCTAAATACGTTTTTCAAAACAAAATAAAATCGGCTAAAAGCAAAGCACCTCTCTTGTATGTACGTATTACATGGTATTTTATCCGTCATCATATTTCATTTATAACTGTTGGAGATTCTTTTACATTTTATTGACTTGTTTTCTCTGACGATGAAGACAAAAATCTTTATGATCATCAAGTGAAGATTAGTGTCGATGAGTCTTTAGTGGACTGGGAAAAAGTAAGATGAATGTTATTTTTTTAAATGGAAACATCGTCATTAATATTGTCTAGCAAGAATATGAATATAATTAATAAATATTTACGAAATGAACTCACATGAAAATAGTTTTACAACCATCAAAGTTAGTTAAGTAAACGAGAAATATATTATTATAGGTTTAGTATATGTATTTCACAATGATTCACAGTTTGTTTATCATCAACGCTTTAATGTGAGTAGATATGATATATATGATGGATATATATGGGTTAATGTTTTTTATAGATCAAATTTCCTCTCTAGGCCCTTGTTGGTTTGTTAGTTTGCACCGATCATTTATGCAGTTTAGGAACTTGTGTTTGATTGCTGTGGATGGCAGACGTTTGTGGCTGTTCAAAAGACATCAGGCCATGGAAAAATAATAAGTTTTATTATCGACTGAAGAAAGTAACTGGGGACAAGTAAGATGAATGTTTTGAATTTTTTCAAATGGAAACATCTTTATTAAATGTTAGCAAAAATATAAATATTTACAAAATGAACTTAAATGAAAATAGTTTTATGCAGGTATTGGTTAATGGTTATAGATAAAATTTCCCCTTCAGGCTCTTTTGTTGGTTTTGTGCATATTAGCTTGTAATTATTCAAGTATGTAATTTATAATTAAATTTGAATGAGATATAGTGAGATAAGTTGCAGTATGATATTAAATGAAAGCTTGAACAAGGGCTACAAAGTGAAGGCTTATTTTTATTTGTGGTATCACCTGACATGATTAATGCAATTATACTAAGATAAAATGAAAAATGCCATGACATTAAAAAGTCTAGTAAACAAATGTCCAAGGTTAGACAAAAATGATGTCATGGGTAATTGTGGGATGTATTTCTGGAAAAACATTGGAGAAGTGTTTTAGGATTTGTTTGTGTTTATTTCTTTGAAACTGAAGGAAAAGTGAATGAATTTATGTGTAAATTGTTGGTGATTGATATGAAGGTATCAAGCACTTGGGATATGTTAAAAATGAAGACTTATTTAGTTGAGAAATTTTAAGCATTTATTATGTGCTATTATTTTGTTTACCAGTAATTATATCTAACTTTATTAAATCAAGTAATTGCTTATTTAATTTCAGGCCCATTTTCCTGAACACATTCCTCTGTTGTGAAAAAATACTTTGGAAAAATTTGTGCCCTTGCTGGCCAAAGTCGGCCAAAGATCATATTTTCACACAAAGGTGCACCTGATTTTTGTATTATTGAAAAGAGAATTCCTTACATAAGTTCACCTAAAGCCATTTCTTACTAATAGTTTTCATTATCACATTATTTTGTTATGCAATCAAAAAATTTCTCTACTATCTGCAAATGGGCTCCGAAAAAGTATATAATTGTTGGATTCCGTTATTATTATGCTAAATTCTTGCGTATTTTTTATAATTTGGACACAGTCACTGAATGAAAATGTGTCTGCAATGAGTATTTTTAATGCTAGTTTACAATTACTCATTACTGTCTATCTAGTTTGCACTAATATTGAGCTGTACAATTTTCTGGGAGAGGTCTCACTGGTCTGTTTGCAACATTGAAGGTGAGTTATTTTATTTGTCCAAGAAATTAGGCTATGCAAAACAAGAGAGTGGCAGACATGTCTGTGATGACACTGTATGCACTGCCTTTTTATCATATTTCTTATTTACAAAAAGTTCAAACCTTTTTTCAACCCCCCACAAATAATGACAATTCTGTTGTTAGTATCAGGAGTTCAAAGTATCATGATAAAACAAGTTGTCAATCAATGAATTCTATGTTTCAAAATAGTAATATTGTTTAAACAGAATTTAAATACCAGGTCTTGAAGCAGAGATAAATGGGATCAAACATAACTCATATTTCATCGCAATTGCCAGATGGTCTCATAACAATTTCGAACTGTTAAATTTATGCCTACTAGAAAGTTCTTATCCTATGTTAAAGTGACTGCAACTCCACTTGTTTCAATCTTTTTGCGTCTCCTGTTTTACAGGCTTCCCACGTGTACGCAAGCGTACCTATTTTTGTTAATGCATTTTGTCAAATTCACAGAATGTCCGAAGTTTTTTCATGAGCAGTTGCAAGGTCAACAAAATGGTGACAGAAACGATAAAGTAAGGATTTTTTCTTGCTGCCCAAGCCATCATCAAGTATGATATAAAGAAAATTCCAGTTGAATAATTTAAGTAACAGTCCATTCATAAACAATTTGTGTTTTGCTATTGGTAGATTTACGCAAGATTTATTGGAATTAATGTTTATTTGTAATAACTGTTTATTTGTAGACGATACTTTTTTCAAACACATTTCAACTTTACGATTGTGAGCATACTGAAATGCAGTCATTTACGAAAACTGCTTGGAGAAATCTCTATAAAGCATGTTTTCCCAGCTATGATCTTTTGAATTTGAAATGCTACATTGTAAAAGAAATATTTATTTCTCTCAAGGTCACGAGCTGCAGAAAAAGGCATTCGTGCTGTCAGACGGAAGCAAAAACGGTGAAGAAGTGGAGGTTGTTGAAACTTTTAAAGGTGAGAGAATTTTTACAAACATAGTTGTGACATGTTCTTTACTGGATAAAAACTACACGTTGCTATTCTAGATTGCATTTGTGAATTCTTTGAATGCCCTAATAACCGTTTTAAGAACATTTCACGCGTCAGGCGTTTGATTCAATCGACAATAGTTAGTATTGGATTTTTCTATAAGATAGAAAGTCAGTCTCTTCGCGATTAAATCGAACTTCCAATGCCTAAATGAAAAACTCTTAACAATTTGTTATTACCTTTATACAAAACAAAAGACTTCACAAATTCAATTTAATTTTTTTGAGCGTAACAGTCTTTAATTCCATGTTCAAATCCCCAATTTCTGTTTTTAACACATATCTTTCAGTCTCTTATTAGTTACAGTTAACAAAAAATAATTTTGAACATTTACCAGGAAGAATTCGATTAGAATGATAATAGGAAAGTAAAAATAGACAAATTCTCGGTATCGCTAGTATCGAATGAACAAAGATCTTTTTCTTGTTATTTTAAATATTTACATCTTAAATAGTTATGCAATGAAGTGTGTCATTGACACGCGTAATATTACATTTTTCAATGAATTCTTTCATTTTAGATGAACGGACTATTCTAAATTCTAATACTGTATATCTTACATGCCAATACCCTTAAGGTTTTTTTCTTCTCATTAGGTGTTGCATGGTAGCGCCTTGTTTGATTCGGTTGTCCAAATTTTTGTGATTTTGTTGTTTTGTTTGGTAATCATAATTTTTAGAATTTGTGAATAATAAGCTTTCCCCTAAGATGTAGCTACTTTGCTACTATTATGATAAATATTTTTGTTTCGACAATAATTTGTAAAAAAACACACTCTTATTTGGCGTGCATCAAATGATTATCGTAGATTTTTGACGATTAACTTCATACAGTTGGATGTTTTAACAAGGATGAGTACAATTTCTGAAAATTTTCTTCCTGCGTATGTTTAATTTTTATAAATTTTCATCTACGTTAAGGTTAATAATCACGGAAAGTTGCTTTGTTGACGTACGGCGTTGAAGGTTATGATGTTATATGTAATTTAAACGCCTTAATGATTGAATATTAAAACTGTGCAAGAATTCTATTTTAATCTTTTCATTTCAACGAGTGAGAAAGACGAAGATTTGATAAATATGTACTTATGATTGCAGAATTTCCTAAGTTCGATATTCACCTTGGATAATACAGAATTTATAGAGTTGCCTTCAACGAATGAAAAGTTACTTCATGGATGGCGGTAAGTTATATACAATCAAATTTATGCGAGACCCTCGTAAATTGTGTGTAACCTATACATGGAAAAAATATGGATATATTTTCCAACATTTTATCGTAGAACATACATACTCTTTATTGATCTTTTTACCTCGATAATTGTCGTCTAGAGATTTTGCACCAACTATAGATATATCTTTAAGGTTTTTTCTGAGTCGAATTTTATTGACTAAAATACTGTCACACGTTTGGTGACTTTTCAATTGACAGAACGTTACGAGTCTAAAGGTGAAGGAACGGAATATTACCCCGACTATGAAAGTAAGTTATACTATCAAATTTATGTATAAGGCACTTATAAATTGTATCTGCCATACGTAGTGATATACTTTCTAACATTCAACATATACTTCTTGATTATGCTTTTCGTTGTAATCTCGTCATCTCAGGATTTTTTACGTCTCCTTGCGCCCAATATTTTTAAGCATTTTCGATTCAAAATCCTTTATGAGATTGTTTGTGTAAGATAATAATAATATCCATAATAACTATAAAAATACCTTAAGAAGCATTTGTGCAAACTGGACGATTTTCCAAAGCTATAGTTCTCGTAGCTTTTTTGTGGTGTGTCAAAGGCAATATTTACAGTCAGCCAACTTCCAAGGTTGAAAGCTAACCACAGTTGCATACACTTTGTGGTGTGTCACAGGCAATATTACAGTCAGCCAACTTCCAAGGTTGAAAGCTAACCACAGTTGCATACACTTTGTGGTGTGTCACAGGCAATATTTACAGTCAGCCAACTTCCAAGGTTGATAAGTAACCACAGTTGCATACACTTTGTGGTGTGTCACAGGCAATATTTACAGTCAGCCAACTTCCAAGGTTGATAGCTAACCACAGTTGCATATACTTTGTGGTGTGTCACAGGCAATATTTACTGTCAGCCAACTTCCAAGGTTGATAGCTAACCACAGTTGCATACACTTTGTGGTGTGTCACAGGCAATATTTACAGTCAGCCAACTTCCAAGGTTGATAACTAACCACAGTTGCATACACTTTGTGGTGTGTCACAGGCAATATTTACAGTCAGCCAACTTCCAAGGTTGATAACTAACCACAGTTGCATACACTTTGTGGTGTGTCACAGGCAATATTTACAGTCAGCCAACTTCCAAGGTTGATAACTAACCACAGTTGCATACACTTTTCTTATTTAATTTGAACAATAGCATTTTGATTATAGTCTCTTATGGCTAAATTCTACCCTAAATTTTCATCGTCTTTTTTCTTTGATTTTTTTTCAGACAGAAGTAAAAACGGTGGAGAAATTAAAATTATTGCAACACTTGAAAACAAAAGAATACGTGTAAGTTTTTTCAATCCTGGGTGGGGTGTATTCTTGTCAATATTAAAAATTGGAAGACATTCGTAGTTTGATTGAATTTTCACGATCTTCTCCAAACTCATCGGAGTTACTTCTATGTACAAATCCTCCGATGATATCTATAACAGTGAACAATTTTATTGGAAAAAATATAAAAAATATAAATGCGATAGCTATACAGTAATTCCATGGAATTGGGGGTTTTTTTGTTGCGTTTTTAACCACAAGTAAGTTTACAGATATCGTTGGGACTAAATCTCGTTGATGACAAGTTTTCAAGATTGTCTATGACGTGTGAAGAGAAACCTTCATATAGTTATGCGTCACGTGAATTTATTTGTTCGAATGAAGTGGATTTGATGTTTATTTATTAGCCACTGCTTGGTCTATTGCATCAATCAGCATATCCAAATTAATAATTTTTCTCGTAATACTTTGTATTTTCTCAAAAAGAATGATAGCACAGCGCTATAACCAACAAATACAAACAATAACGACCTTATCTAACAACATTTGAGAAATTAACCTTCCACTCCTCTTCCTTGTAAACCAGACAATTCTACTCAAAAGCAGAGAGCCTTATACGCTACAAGTCCCGGGCTTGTGACCGGTATAGCAGAGTTAAAAGGTGAAAGGTTTATCATAGATTAATCAACTGAATATTCCTGCTCATTTTTTGTTTGGAAGCATGTTGAACAGTTCATATGGACAAAGCTCGAATTCCATGTTAAATATCAGTAACATAATCCGGTGTTAATGTTAGACAATACATCATTGCCCTTCAGTGAAAGCATCCCGCTTTCCACTGGAAAAGAATCTAATATCGATGTTAAACATAGATTGTTACAAGCATCCCGCTTGCCAATATGTATAAGTATAATCACAAGGTTAAATAGTTGGAATGTTATTAAACAAAAAGAATGATAGCACAGCGCTATAACCAACAAATACAAACAATAACGACCTTATCTAACAACATTTGAGAAATTAACCTTCCACTCCTCTTCCTTGTAAACGAGACAAGTCTACTCAAAAGCAGAGAGCCTTATACGCTACAAGTCCCGGGCTTGTGACCGGTATAGCAGAGTTATGAAATGTTTAATAATTTGTTAATTATTAATTAGGCGTTTACAAAACGATTGCAAGAACGAATAAGAAAGTATAGAGAAAATGAATGATCATTTATCTTCTATAAAAGCTCACCATGGACTCATATTGTCAGTGGTTTTCGTATAATGGATCATAAGCTAAAATATGGGGAAAAATGCGATAAAGAGAAAGTAAATTCCAGTTGAATGGTTTAGAAAATGAAATATTTATCTTTTCTGTTTCGCTGTTTGGACCAAATTTATGGTGATGTATGTGATGAATAACCGACTGTTTTTTTTGTGTTTCTTCTAATGTCTTTGCTTATGGCTCACACCAAAAGCATTTTTGAAAGCATTCGCGTGTAAAATTTAAACAACGCCCTTTCAAAACTCCTCCAATCTCCGCCACCAAGTGTCGCCAGGTCACTATATCTTGCTGTGATCTTTTCAAATTGAGAAAATTTATGTAGGTATGAGGACTTGCAAAACAAATCATTCTTGTTGTTTTGATCCTTGTAGTCAGACGGTAGTAAAAACGGTGAAGAAGTCAATAGTGTTGAATTACTTGAAGACCGGAGAATTTTTTGTAAGTTTTGTAGAGTTAGTTGTATTTTACTCTCACCAATAGTCAATATTAAAAACCGGAACACTTTAAAACGTAAGGTTGAATTTTGCGGATTTTTTCATTCATTAGAAAATTCATTGTGTCAGAAGTTAAATTTGATTACATAAAGCCTGTCTTCCTTATTTATATGTCTATTTTCCGAGTACAAATCTTCAGATTATATTTTTAACAGGATAATTCTTTGCAACTCACCGTAATCAAAGTAAAAATTATATCGGCAATAACAATTCAAAATAAAACCATTTCATAATAATTGGTGTATTTTTGTACAGTTTTTATTCTCTAGTCAAGATGCAGATTTTCAATTTCCAAAAAACAAGGCAATAACATAGGTTTTTACTTTGTTAACGTGTATTCATGACAAAAGTGGTATGATATACGTGGCAGGAAGAGCACACGCAAGCAAATTTTCTTATGAAAAAGAATATGCTTGGGAATGATTTCAATACTTAGAGTTATAGGCTGATAAGTTTATTTCATAAAGGTGAAGCACCTTATTGATGAGAATTAGAAGAATCAACCTTTTGAGATAGTTTATCATTAACCAATTATCTATGCTGCATTACTGCAATCTCGAATAGATTAAATGCAACTTTTATCAAATGTATATCTTTTGAAGCTTCCAAAGATTCAATCATGCGCATTTCCCGTATATTATCTAACTAAGGCCAACGGATTATAAGAATTTGATTCTTGGTGCGTCTTGTGATTCTCTTTTGACACAGATTCATCGCGCTGTAGACCTGAACTTTACAAAAGTAAGTCGTTCCAGACTTTTCCTGCGACTGACAAGCTCCATAAAAAGGAGCATTTTGCCTACTTTAAACAGCCTTAAAAATGGAGCGATTTGAGAAACTTAAAAACTTTTTACTAATACGGTGGAAATCACTCCTAAATTTAATGTTGCTGACATGGGCACTTGAATGAATTAATTAACTTATGATACTTATCGGGGGGGGGGGAGGAATGTTAAAACATTCATTATCGAGAATTGATTTACCTTCAATTTGCAAAATTGCCCTATCTTTAACTTATTGGTATATAACACCCTACACACACTCTACATACATGTTAGTCAGATCTCTCATTTTCTTGCTCTAAACTTCCATAAATGAATTTCCTCTATTGTAATTTTGAAACTAAACAGTTGACTAAATAAAGCTCATAATTTTGCCTTATATAGTTAAACAGTTAACTTTGATGATTGGCGCAAAAAAATAACTACAATAAAGAAAAGTTTGCTGTTCACATGAAGAACATTGGAGAACTTAGATAAATTTTTGCATTACTACTAGAAGAGATCTAGCTTTCATGGTTCCAGCAGTTATGGGGATCTTGGAAGAAGGGAATTGTTCTATGAATAATGGCGATTATAAAACAGCTATTGAACATTACAATAATTGTGTAGAAGTTGCAGACGAAAATAGCCTGAAAACGATAGCATATTTTGGTCTTGGTAATGCTTACACACTCTTTGATAATTGGGAGGAAGGATTGAACAGTTTTAAGCATTGCTTAAAGTTTTCGTCTAAAATTGAAACGGAATATTTTGAACATCAAGTATACCTTGGCCTGGGGAGTGTTCATTCCATTATTAAAAGATTGGAGGACGCCATGAAGAAAGATGAAATGGAATGTCTCTGCCATATTGCATTGGGAGGATTGAATAAATTGCTTAAAAATTATGAGCAATCTTTGGAGCATTATAGAAAAGGATTTTCTCTTATCGAATCTCAACATCAACAACATGAACAGCACCATCGACCACAACGACAAAGAAAAGTTGGTGGTATCAACGTTAGTAAAGACTTCGTCAACCTTAACATGAAGAATTTGTCAATTATTACTTCAGCTGGAATTGTCAGTGGAGTGTTGGCTGTTTTATGGGAATTAGCAGAATTGTTTGATAAACTTGAGCAATATAGGGAAGCAGCAGATATTTATGAAATGTATCTGGGGTTTGCCCAAGAAGATGAAGATATAGAAAAACAAGAGAACGCTATGGAATATCTGATACAAATATACGAAGAAGAAGAGCGTTATTACTTACGAAATTCGATGGAAGCGAAGTTACAAGAAATCATTATGAAAAAGAACGAAAAAGGTAGAGAGTTTGCACTAAAAAGAAAGCTTTTTAGTAATCTGTTCATTGATTGTTTCCGTTTTACTTAACCTTAATTTTATACTTTTATCATTTTATGAATTGTTATCATCAGAGTGGGAATACATTGGTGAATCTGTTAAACATAAAGAATTGTTCTTAAGATTGATTAAGTATGGACGAAATCCCAATGTCGAGGTCAAGCATGTAGACAATGTACGTGTGATAATCTCTGAGGAGTTTTGCATCGGTAGAGGAAGTGATGGAACCCGTGTTTATCTGGGACTGAAAAAGGATGGTTACGGCAAAGCAGTGAAACGAATACGTCAAGATAACTGCATCACGATTGCCAAGAAAGAAAAGGAAATCTTGAGTGAATTCAACGCAAGGGAGTCGAAATATGTTGTGAAATATTACTACTTAGAAGAGGACACTGGAACAGACTATGTCTATTTGATACTAGACCTATGTGAAGAATCGTTGGAGAGTTTTGTGGAATCTTCTACATTGCAGGATCTTCAAAAATCTCTTCCCGAAATTCTCAGACAAGTGTTAAAAGGATTAGCTGATCTTCACTGCGGCCCATGTCCTATTCTTCATCGGGATTTAAAGCCTTCCAATGTTCTCCGAGACGCACATGGCAAATTTCTGATTGCTGACTTTGGTATAAGTCGAAAATTGAAGGGTGGCCTTAAGACATATCATACTAGCTCTAAAAAGGGAACTCAGGATTGGATTGCTCCTGAATCATATTGTAAAAATGAAGATTCTGTTGATAAAGCAAGTTACAAAAAAGAGTCAGATGTAATGGTAGGTGTAGAAATGTATCCTTTAGTAAATGACACATAAATTAAATTCTCGACAATTTATTCACGCTATTCTGTTTGATCGATTTAGAATGCAGGAATGTTGGCTTATTATGTTGCAACAAAAGGAAAACATCCTTTTGGACCTTCAGAGTATAGATTGAAAAACTTGTTAGATGGAAACCCTGTTGGCTTAAAGGAAATCA
This sequence comes from Xenia sp. Carnegie-2017, assembly GCF_021976095.1. Lineage (NCBI taxonomy): Eukaryota > Metazoa > Cnidaria > Anthozoa > Malacalcyonacea > Xeniidae > Xenia > Xenia sp. Carnegie-2017. Next base: position 2,024,592 of record NW_025813481.1, read on the forward strand.
TAGATGTTCAACTTAAAGATCTACTTTCATGGATGCTACAACATTTACCAGAAGACAGGCCATCTGCCAAAAAGGCGTTAAAACACCCTTATCTACTATCTGATGAAGAAAAGTTTAGTATGCTATGTGATATGGGAAACCAACCGGAAATGAAACAATCACAAAGTCAAAGTTCTCCGAATTCAGATGTTGTTGCGCAATTGTATGCTCCCATGGAATGGATGACGCGTATCGATGATGAAGTCTTGAAAGATTTCATAACCTTTGAAAAGAATGGCAAAAAGAAAACTCTGACATACGAGCCTACATTGGCAAAGTGTTTAAGATTCATAAGAAACGTGAAAGAGCATTGGTACGATGAAACTCGAACACATCTGTTGCGTTTTGTCAAGGAAGGCAACTATATAGATTATTTCTTGCAACGTTTTCCTGAACTGCCTCTTCTGGTGCACAAAATCATAAGATTGACTGACTGGAAGACAAGAGACGATCTTAACAAACATTTTACAGCTTAGTCATAACAACAATTTTTTATGTTAAACGATGTAGCCAAATTAGAATTCCATGACACTATACAATGTCCCAATTTAGTTGTTATTTTCACTAAAAAGGTTTTTTCATTTGATAATAATCAATATGCATGTTTTAAGTACTCTATAAATGCTTTCCAAGATGCATTTTCTTTTTTTTATGTGATTTTTGATTCTAATATATTGTCAGAAGCTCCGGCAAGGGGGACAACTGCCAATAATATATTTCACATACTGAAGTTTCTGTAAACGTAACTTGAAAGTTTCAGTTGAAATAAACATTTCGTTATGTATTGTATGTGACATTTTGGAGGTGTTGCACTTTCCCCAAAAAAATAAAATCCTGCCAGCACCACTCAGTCCGAACACACGAAATGAAACAAATTTTGTATATTGAATGCTTACTGATAAAACTGTTAAAAGCAAATTTACTATAATGGCAACAACAATCCAATTCTGCCACCTTCTTTTGACCCCCCACCCCACTTTTTAAACCTATCCGCGGCCCCTGTATCACCTCAACTGTAGAATCTCATTTTATGATATATCATTGTATGATATAAATATCGTATTCAATCACACTGAAGGTGTCTTATAGCTAAGTTGAAAATTATCTATCATTAAAAGAAAAAATTGAAAAATATTATCGTGTATTTAAAATGTTTATAAAGCATAGTACTCATTAGATCATATAGTACTGTTTTGTAGATACAGTGTCGCCTAGTCCCAACAAGAGCGAACTCTTCAAAAAAGAATTTCTAACCAAGGCAAAGTTCGGTGTTTTTCACTATAAAAGGGCTCGTTCTTTTGTTTACAACCAGAGGGCAGAGGCATAAGTTACATGTGCGTATGACGTTTGAAGTAATACTTGAAATTCCTTATCCATTTTTGCAGTAAATATATTTGTTTCCCTCTGCGATCTATAGAAATGCTTTACATTTATTATCAAACGATATTAATCTACGACGCATTTAACATACTTTTATGTTTATAATCTGTTTATAACAAAAATGGCAACGAAATCAAAGTTTCTCAAATTTTCAAACACTTAAAGATCATCGTATTAATTGTAAGTTTTCCAGACATGGTTGTATTGTATTAATCACAAAACTAAAGAATGGTACGCGTTAAATGTTAGGTTGAATATATGTGAAATATTTCATAATGTATAATCTATTCATTTGCCAGGGTTAGTTCTGTTTATCTTATTTATCCCTCTGTATTTAAATCTATGTCTTTAACCTTATATTTTTTGTATACTTTTCGCCACAGCCATAAAAAAGAAAAAACTTTGTTAAGACGATGAACTGTTCTAAAACATTTAATATTTTCTCTTGTCGGATGACGATGTAAATCGTTGCCGGGAATGACACGCAGGCAATTTAAAAATAATAATAATTCTTGGGAAAGTTGGTCTTGGCATTATTTAAAGCGATTGCTTGATTTATAATTTGTATCTGAACTTCTTTTACATTACTTCTTCAAAATTTTGTTGTTTGCGAATATTTATAAGAATAGGTTGGTTAACAGACAGTTTTTGAGCCAATGGCCATTAGGGCATTAACCGTGTGCTAAGACTCAGCTAAAATTGCTCGTAATTGTTGAGCGGTGAGAAAATAAGGACAAAAGGAAGTATTGAAGATTGTTGATAAATAGCATGGAAGTATAAGAAAATTCTTATAATAAATGTATGAATAGTTAAATAAAAACATAAATAAATTATGAAATTTTAACAATGAAAGCAGACAAGTCATATAGTCACTGATGTCGAAACTAACTATCGATTTGGCAAACACGATATGCAGTCTACGACATCGTGAAAATGGAGCAAAAATAAATGACTTCACAAAAAAATCTATAAATTTGTTTGCGAATAACTATTTAGCTAGCGACTTTTAGCTGTGTATAATTTTAATTGCATGCTTATTTACAGCAAAGGTAATGTCAAAGGATGAAGCATTCATACTAGCTTTTCAGTTATGCCTGCACATGTTTTCTACTCATGAAAAAACCCACAGCTAGTGCAAAGTATAGCTGCTGTAGTAGGATAAGAATCGGACAAAATTCGAAAATAGGAGCAAGAGTTAGGTCTTGGTCATTGTTAAGTCACATATTCATTCATCCATGTCTTTGAAACAGATAACATATATTGTCGCAGAAACGTTTACATAATTAAGAACAAATTCGTTTATATCTATCATATTTTTAGCTCAAGAATCTCCATCAATTAATTTACTTTATTGTTTTAAATTGAATACCCAAGAAAACAGTCAATAAGACGTTAGAAATTTTGTATTGCGTTAAACACGATAGCAAATGAGCGCCTAAAATCTACGTAGAAATAGATGAAACAAAAAATTTTCCTGTTCGCTTGTAACAAATAACAGTCGAAGTTAATTCACAGATACTCTTTCAACGCTTCTAAACGAACCACTACGTTTCCTGTGATTAATCCAAAGTTGAGATTGGAAAGTTCCACTGAAGGAAAGTTGGAAATAATAATCAAGAGCTCAAACAAATATTTGCCGTATCACAAGAAGAGATGGGGTTATGGCAGTCACAACCAGCAGCTATGCAGTCCTTGGAAGAGGGAAATTTTAATATGAAAAATGGCGATTACGAAAGGGCAATTAAACACTACCAAGAATGTTTGAATGTTACAAACGAAATTAGCGTCGAAATAATGGCGTTCTTTGGTCTTGGTAACGCTTATACTCTCTCTGATAAATGGCAGGAAGGATTAAACTGTTTTAATGATTGTTTGAATCTTTCTTCTAAAGTGGAAAGTAAGTATTTTCAGCATGAAGTATATCTTGGCCTGGGGAATATTCACTCTACCACTAACAGACTGAAGGACGGCATAAAGAAAGATGAAATGGATTGTCTCTGCCATATTGCATTAGGAGGATTGAATAAGTTGCTTGGAAAATATGAGAAATCTCTGGAGCATTACAAAAAAGGATTTAATCTTCTTGAATGTCAACACCAACAGGAAATGCAAAAAGAAAATCAACTAGGAAACCAACAGGTACAACAACAAGAACAAGAACAAAATAGACCTCGACTAAGACGACAAGAAAAAGTTGGTGGTATTAACGTTAGTGAAGATTTCGTTGACCATTACTTGAAGAATTTGTCAATTGTTACTTCTGCTGGAATTGTAAGTGAAGTGTTAGCTGTTTATTGGGAATTAGCTGAATTGTTTGATAAACTTGAAAATTTGGGTGAAGCAACACATATTTATGAAATTTATTTGGAGATTGTTACAAATGGCGAAGATATGGAGAAACAAAAAAATGCCATGCAGCGTCTAATGCAAATATACGAAAAGGAAGGCCGTCATTACTTAAAGGATTTAATAGAGCAGAAAGTGCAAGACCTCGATAGGAAGAAGAAGAATAAAGGTATAGAATCAGATGAATTCAGCTTAGCTAAAAGATAAATTTTAGTATGAGTCAATATCTATTATAAATTTGAGGCTGAAAAACTAAATATTCTTTCTTCAGAGTTTCACTCAGGTTGTTCGTCACAAAATTGTTTGTGTAATATTCTTTTAACCGTATTTTTGTTATCTGCTATGCTCCACTCATGCCAGAATGTATTGCCTGAACCAGTGGCGTAAGAAGCAATAGAAAAATAGGGGGCTCAAACTTTTTTGGTAAACTTTTTCATTCAAAAACGACACTTTTCTTGTAAAAAAGGCAATTTTTTATATTGAATTTAAAAGTTGTAGGGGGCACGTACCCTCCTTCCTACGTCACTAGCTTGAACGAGTTGTTGATGATAGTTTTTCATAAAATATTTTGAAATGTACACTTGGTATGAAAAGTCTCAATGCAATAAAAAGAAGCTTGAGCTACTTTTATACATCTGATTATTCATTCACATTTACTCTTTATGAATGTAATTCTTTTACTTCAATTTCAGAATTGCAGTTACAAGAATGGAAATACCTTGGTGAATCAACAAAACATCTAGAATCATTCCAAAAACTTATTGAGTATGGGCGTGATCCCAGCATCAAGGTTGAATATGTGGGTGATATATGTGTAATTTTCTCTGAAGAGTTTTGTATCGGCAAAGGAAGTGATGGAACACGTGTTTATCTTGGACTTGGAAAAGATGGTTACGGTAAAGCAGTGAAACGAATACGACGAGATAACAATCTTGCTCTGCAAGAAAACACAATTTTGAATGAAAGCAATGCACAGAAGTCGGAGTATGTTGTAAATTATTCTTACTTAGAACAAGAAAGTGGAACAGAATATGTATATTTAATACTTGATCTGTGTGAAGAATCACTGCGGGATTTCGTACTGTCAGAAGCAAATTCTTTGACTTATATTCGAAAAACTCTTCCAGAAATTCTCAGACAAATTTTAAAAGGATTAGCTGATCTTCATAGTGAGCCACGTCCTATTCTTCATCGAGATTTAAAACCTTCAAATGTTCTACGAGACGCACAAGGTAAATTTTTAATAGCCGACTTTGGTATTAGTCGAATATTGAAGGATGGCCGTACGACATATTCAAGCATTGCAAAAAGTGGCACTGAGTATTGGATTGCTCCTGAATCATATTGTATGAAGGGTCAGTCGAAAAAAAAAGCTCGTTTCAAAAGACAGTCAGATGTAATGGTAGGTGCAAAAGGGTAACTTTTGCAAATTAAATTGACTTTGATTTTCGACATTTCTTATAAGCTGTTTCATTTTCATTGATTTTAGAATGCAGGAATGGTGGCTTATTATGTTGCAACAAAAGGAAAACATCCTTTTGGTCTTCCAGAGTATAGACTGAAAAACTTGTTAGATGGAAACCCTGTTGGCTTAGAGGAAATCGACGATGTTGAACTTAAAGATCTACTTTCATGGATGCTACAACTTGTACCTGAACTCAGACCATCTGCTCGCGAGGCGTTAAAACACCCTTATCTACAATCCTATGAGAAGAACTTTGATATGCTGTGTGATGTGGCAAACTAACCAGGGATAGAGATACCGTATTTAGGTCATCCTCTAAACTCAGATGTGCATGAGCAGTTAAATGGTCTAAAAAATTGGATGGACCGTATTGAACCTGAAGTTTTTAGTAATTTCAATAAAAGTCAATACGACTCAACATGGTTGGGTTGCTTAAAATTTTTGCAAAACGTTCACCAGAATTGGCATGATAAACCATTCTTACATACCAAGGAAGGCGACTATGAAGAGTATTTCTTACGAGTTTTCCCAGAGCTTCCTCTGTTGGTGCATAGAATCACAAGGTTTAATAATTGGAAAACAAAACCTGATCTTGAAGAACATTTTACAAGTAAGTTATAACCACTGAAATAATTCTATTATTTTCAATGATGGATCCGATTTTAGGCTTTCTTTTCAATGTCAAAAACATTATAGCTTTTGGTGCAAACTTTTTTAAAAATGCTATATTGATAAGACTGACGAAAATTTAATCGAGTCAGTCATTTAGGGTTTCCGTGTAAACTTTCATGGGTGAGGAAAACAAGAATCTTTGTTTTTGATCCATCGCTATTTAGCAATTAATTTTGGCATGGATATCGGGTTAAAGATTGGCAAACATTCTTTGCATTTTCAGCATTTTATATTTTTGAAGATCCAGAGCTCAAATACTCTTAAACATTATATCGTGATGTTTTTTTCATATGGTGCATGCTCTGTAGTCTGTAGTCAAATTTCATTTGTAACAGTTTTAAATAAAGTTAGTAGATTCCAACTACTATCTCAGAGTGACAGTCGATAGTAAAAGTCGAGAGTAAAATAAAAAGTCAAGATTTTAAATGAAAAGTCGAGAGTCGAAATGAAACTGATTGTATCAATACGCCTATATTGTAAGTTGCTTTGTAGCTACGTATTGTTTTTTATTGTTGATTATTCATATTTCTTCTGTTCTATTGTAGAATCATATTTGCAAGACTTTAGACAACTTTTAGCTAATTGTTTGACTATTCTTATCATTCATGCCTAAATGTGACAATTTTACATGATTTTAAGACTTGGTGTGGCCAGAGTGGAAATATATTGATGAATCAACACAACATAGAGAATTGCTTTTAAAATTGATCGAGTATGGACGCGATCCAAACGTCGTCATTAAACAAGTGAACGATGTAGGTGTACTTTTTTCAGACGAGTTTTGCATCGGCAAAGGAAGTAATGAAACCCGTGTTTATCTCGGACTGGGAAAAGATGGTTACGGTAAAGCAGTGAAACGAATGCTTAAAGATAACTTTATCAATCTTGCACAGCAAGAAAAGAAAATTTTAAATGGAATCAACCCTAAGGAGTCGAATTATGTTGTAAATTATTACCACTTAGAAGAAGATACTGCAACTGAATATGTATATTTGATACTCGACCTATGTGAAGAATCTCTAGAGAGTTTTGTGCAATCTTCTAGCTTGTATGATCTTCAAAAATCTCTTCCTAAAGTTCTCCGGCAAACGCTAAAAGGATTAGCTGATCTTCATAGTGGTTCTATTCTTCATCGAGATTTGAAACCTTCCAATGTTCTCCGTAACTCACAGAGCAAATTTTTGCTAGCTGACTTTGGTATTAGTCGAATGATGAAGAATGACTCCAAGAGATTTAAAAGCAATGCTAAATGGGAAACTGAGTATTGGATTGCTCCTGAATCTTATAGTGAAGAGGATGAATCAGTTAATAATTCATGTTACCAAAAAAAGTCTGATGTAATGGTAGGTTTAGAATTGTACCATTTGCAAATTGAAATGTAATTTATTAACTTTACAAAAATGCTGAAAAAACGTTTTCATTGATTTTAGAATGCAGGAATGGTGGCTTATTATGTTGCAACAAAAGGGAAACATCCTTTTGGACCTCCAGAGTATAGACTGAAAAACTTGTTAGATGGAAACCCTGTTGGCTTAAAGGAAATCGACGATGTTGAACTTAAAGATCTACTTTCATGGATGCTACAAATTGTACCTGAACTCAGACCATCTGCTAGCGAGGCGTTAAAACACCCTTATCTACAATCCTATGAGAAGAACTTTGATATGCTGTGTGATTTTGCAAACAAACCAAGAATAGAGATACCGTATTTAGGTCATCCTCTTAACTCAGATGTGCATGTGCAGTTAAATGGTCTAAAAAATTGGATGGACCGTATTGAACCTAAAGTCTTTAGTAAATTCAATAAAAGTCAGTGCGACTCCACTTGGTTGGGTTGCTTAAAATTTTTGCAAAACGTTCACCAGAATTGGCATGACAAACCAATCAAGAAAGGCAACCATAAAGAGTATTTCTTACGAGTTTTCCCAGAGCTTCCTTTGCTGGTGCATAGAATCACAAGGTTCAATGATTGGAAAACAAGACCTGATCTTGAAGAACATTTTACAAGTAAGTTATAACCACTGAAATAATTATATTATTTTCAATGATGGATTTAATTGGCAACTATATGACAACAAAATTTATCATGACTACAAAACACTCAAGAAATGATTAACAACTATAAAGAGTATTTCTTAAGAGTTTTCCAAGAGTTTCCCCTTTTGGTCACAAAATAAAAATTATACAGGAGAGCCATTCAAGTGTGCGCCGCAGCATTCTAGCAAGACATTTAGGGCTTTTCACTTGTTCCCAACCACTGCAATTACATGTTTTCGTTTCTTCACAATGAAATCGAAAATACATATGCGCGAGGACAAAAACATCAAAGGCTCCGACACGAGTGACCCTTCGGTATATTCCATATTCTGTGTTTTGGTGCACAGAATCATAAGGTTAAGAGAATGGAAATCAAGACCTGATCTTGAAGAACAGTTTGCGAGTAAGTTTCAGTCAAAGAAATAATTCTTCAGTATGAACGAGATCTATAAATTAATGTTGCATTTTACCCTGATAACTTTCCAACATAGCAGTTTGTTTTTTTCGCCTGTTTGCAAGGTGATTTGAACGTCAGTTTTTTGTCGGGAATCGTATAAATATACTTTTTCTCTGTTAATTTTTCCTTTTTAAGTCTTATAATTATATTTTATGTTCTAGAAATTTATTAAACTATTTTAGAAAAGTTAACTATTTTATTATTTCTCATAGAAAAAGTCGGTCATGTGAAAACTCTTGTTAAGACTTTATTATCTTGAATGGGTAAATTAATCACGAACAAATTCATGCTGTGTTACTTACAAAGGATCGATGTTAAGCTAATTTCCTTTAATTCTAATCTACTCCTTTTATTCATCGCCACTTTTTGTTTTGATGTGTTTTAATTTTTAAAGATATTCTTCATTCATAAGGTTGATAAGGTTGTCGATGTAAATATTTTTCCAATTGAGTTTTCCAGTCAGCTCTGGAAAGGATTTACGACGTCGTTTTCAAACTTTTTTATTGAGCACTTTTGCTTCTGATGAGACAATGATACAAATTGCTGTTGCGTGCATTTTTCAGCTGTTCAACAGTTTTGCACTCTGATATTTGAAGTTCAAGTTTGATGTAAAAAAGCATAAAATCCAATTCAACTATTCATTAAAGAACATCGGTTTACCCTGTCGTAACCAATATGTTTAGGACGGCCGATAAAAAAAAGGAAAGCTTGATTAAAACAATGAGATAGGAAACATATTTCTACTTCAACAAAGAAGAAGTTGTGAATGACTCTAAATTTGAACTACCTCTGTAAAACTGGGCTCCAACAATTGATCTCTCGAAAGATTTTAAAAGCAACATTCTTAAAAATTATCTCAAGTAACAATAGTTTATGAATATCAACGATCAGTTATTAACCTCGCGCAATATTGTGATCATTTGTTTCTTGATTGCATTGGCATGAAACTCTCTGTAACTAGTGTAAGATTTGTGACTAGTTTACTTGTAAATATGTACTCTATTTCGATATTGAGCACTTTTTATTCGCAATAATTTTACACGAAATTTAACTAGCTATAACTCTTTTTAGATACCATGAAGCTAGCAGATCTTCAGGTGTTCAAAATGAATGTCAGAGACAGTTTAAAAGATCTTAATTTCAAAGAAAATAGTTTCATTCTGATAGCGAACAAAGTTTCTCAAGAGTACAGAGCCTCAAATACTTTGGCATTTTTAAAGAAGATACCTTGGATCGCAGTACTCGATTTGTTTGACTTAAAAACAGAAAAAGATGGCCTTTATTATATTGCAAATGAAACAAATGACCGTGCTAGACCAATAAAAAAAGATTTAAGTGACTTCAGTGATATGAAAAAAAATGAAGAGCTCTTAAAAGTTGATACCGCTTGGATTACTCGTAGTAAAGAGTTGCACGAGGAAAACTGGACAAAATGTTCGAAAGACTTGGTTTACAAAGCGTTAACAGCCTTTTGTGACTGCCCTACGGGTCATCCACATTGTGTTTTTTTGATAATGGGTGACACCAATTTGAAAGAAATGGCTTCTATTATCGAGGCATCGTTCAGCATTATTCGTGCAAACGACACTCATAAGCATATCAGTGTCATACCTGAGAAGAAAGAAACTAGAGAAAAGTTGATAAAACTCTTAGATGATGACATTAATAAGGAGATAAAACCTTCATGCTCTGGTTTCGGAATTCCAATGAATCTTCTTAAAACTGTGGTTTTGGAGCTACTTGGAGCAGACGAATTCGAAGAGCCTGACACAACTGTGGAGCTACCATACATCCATGGTCATCATTGTTTTGTGCTCAATAAAAGGATTCAGTCGCTTAATGATTTGGAGATTTATCTACCAAAGCCTAGACTAAGTGATAATTTAGAAGATAAGAAAAAAGCAAAAGAATATTTCTACAAAGGTAATGCTATCAGTCAAATGAATCTCTTTAATGAGGATGCAATTATTCGAACTCTGGAAACTAATCTGAGCAGTTGTGTTGAAGAAAGTTTGCAAAATTTGTCATCTCCTGATGAAAGTGAGGTTTTTGTCGATACAGTAACTTTGAAATATGAATCGGGCTCAGGAGCAACAACTCTTGGAAGGCAGATTTTATGGCAGAAAAGAGACATTTACAGATGTGCTGTTGTGAAAAAGATAACTAGGACAACAGATTATCAAATCAACCAGTTGCACAAATTTCAATATGAAACTTCTGACTTTGACCCTTTTCAAATTCCACCGGTTTTAGTACTCGTTGACAACTTTCCTGAGCAAGAAGTGCACCACTTAATCGATGAACTGAAAAGGGGTAAAACCAAATGTCTTCTTCTAAATACGGTACCTGTCGGCAAGCAAACAAATACTGAAGACGGTAATTTAACCCTTGGAAAACTGGATGATACTGAAAGATGTCTTGTGCGTAAGGCTCTTAATACCTTGGAAAATGAGCACATAAAAAAGGCAATCAAAGTTCTAAGCCGCGAACAAAGATTTGTGTGGCTTGGGTTGGAGCTTTTTGGACGCGAATATGCTGACATAGAAAAACGTTTGGAAAAACACATTGATCAAGTTCTATCGTCAATGGATCAACTGAATGATGCGTATCGGATGATTTTAAATTTCTGCTGTTTGTTAAACCACTACAACAAACGCCAACCAATATTCCCTCAACCATGCGTTGAAAACATTCTTTGTCTGAAAAGTACAGCGAAAGCAATTCATGACCAGTTTGGCGGACTCTTATTGTATGATACTAATAAATCAAAGGGATACGGTGGATGGCGACCAGCCCATTCACTAGTAGGAGAGGTTGTCCGTAAAAAAATTGATCTGGTTGACACTGCCAAAAAGTTAATCGAACAAATAAAGAATAAAAGCACATATGTAACAAAATTTTTGACGGAAGAAATCGTAACTGTTTTTCTACAGCGCGAGAAAATTGCTGAAGACCAATTTGGTGATAATGACAGTGATAACAGTGAAGATGAGCTAGTCGGCATATTACAACAAAGGAAAAAATACTCGCAACTAATATTGGACGTGCTATCAAGCAAAGAGGTAAAGAACATACGGAATGCACTAGATCTTTTGATCACGTTAAATGAAAAAGTTGAAACCACTCAGCATAAAGCACACACTCTTCAACAGGTTGCCAGAATGTTTGCCTACGAAATTGGAATGAATCAAAATGCTGAAGAGCTTTTTCCCATTAAAAAACGTTTGAATGAGATGATTGAATCGTATGGAATCGTAGGAAATGGGTTTGATATTGCTCACAGAGTAATCGATGAATCAATAAAACTGCAACCGTCACATCTCCATCATTTTGTAACGAAAGCAACATTTTACAGAAGCCAACTTAAATATCTTCTCGAAAAAGTCGAAAGGAAATCGTTAGAAATTGAAAACGTAAAATCCCTGATCGAGGATGCAATTAATACAACAAGAAAAGGAATTGATTTATTTGACGGTACATTACAAACAAATTGTCGCGACAGCTATTTACATGCCATGATAGGAAAAGTTCACACAATAGTCGTTGTTGTAGAGATGTTCAAGAGTTTGCCTTATTTTGTGCATCATTGTGCTGGTCCCGATGAAAGTTTTCGAGAGTACCTGACATTTCATCAGCATCCCCAACAGCTTACTGACGTAATACACAAAAAAAACCTTGATTACTTTATTTTTCTTACAAAGAGTGCTGTTCAAAATTTCAACGACTTTTTTGGAGAAATAAAGGTTCGGCGTAAGCTCTCATTCAAAAAGCATGAACTGAAGGAATTAGAAAATGCCCAAATCCGACTAATGAAGTTGAGGACAAAGTTTTACAAAGTGACAAACCTTGATCGAACAAGGATTGAAAAGGGGTTGGTTTTGACAGAGGATATTGTTAATGACATTTTGTACCAACATTACGAAAATCCGTTCAGCTCATGGGCAAGATTAACTCCGCAGCATGTTGAAAAAATTTATACCCTCCTTAAAGACGCAGTCCCACAAAAAACTCACTCTGATAATGCAATGCTCACGTATGTCAAAGCAGCGATTCAACAAGACATTGACATTGACACATTGTCAAATATTGTGCAATCATGGTGCAAGAGATTCCCTAAGTCATCTTGGGCACATGTCTTCAATTATATGATCCATTTTCCTATTCCAAACAATTCGCTGAAAACCGATTTTGACGTTGTGAAGAAGTCTATAGCTGAATGTCGAATGAAAATCACGTTAAGAAATACAGCATCGCAAAGATCTGGGGCAGAATATCTGTTGGGGAAAGGTATCGGAGCGAGATCAATTATTCCCCTGGTGAACGTTGTCAATCATAACCATGAACCAAATGCAGACAACCGAGACATTCAGATTAAAACAAAATTTTGGCGCAGCAAAACTGTGTATGATAAGCTAGAACGATTAGTAGGAAAGAAAATCAAACAGGGAATTTTAACTTATCGAGGCATCGAGATTCCTTTTGACAATGGGAAATATCCACACATCAGCTGGGATGATTTGTGGTTTTGTTTGGGATTTACCATTACTGGACCTTATGCCTATGACCCAATTGGGAAAGATACATATATGGAATTGCAAAAGCAATTTGAACAGAAGCAAAATAGTTTACTGAAAGCCGACATGGCCTTCGGGAATGCATGGTCAAAACACTCCCCAACACGACAAAAAATTAAAGAAACTAATGTTGCCTTGGATATGCCTTCTTTTCTAGTTCCAGAAGATAAAGATGATTTAGTTCCAGAATTCAGTTTTTCATCAAATATTAATCCATTCGATGATCGATTAGCAGATGTTAAAAAAAATTCACAATATATCAAAACATACCGTACTTCAGAAGGAAATCAGCTGGCTTTTCCTCCAATCAAAATATTGAAAAATGGAAGAATAAAACATGGAGCTGTTGTTCCAGGAGCTAGAAAATCTGCTGAATGTAATCGTCACACTCAACACAACGCAAAAGACTTCCCCTCGGATTGTCCATTTGCGCATTCATGGAAGGGTGACCCTGTGAGACAAACTATTTGTGAAATTTGCACAAAAAAACAAAGAGATAAATGTTGTGACAAAATTGGACACAATGCAGAGCATTATGATCTTGGACCTTATATGTTCTACAAAAAATAACTTTAATGTGCTTTGCCGGAATGTGACTTGATTGAAAATGTTAAAACAAGAGGAATTTTGTACTACCATCGGGAAAATCACCAACAAGAGAAGTCGATAAAAACGACAGTTGTTGTTAAATAAACCATAAGCTACTTGATATTAGCTGGCAGGCTCCATTCAATACAGCAACTGCAACATTTCTAGATAATGTAGCTGCAAGTTATAATAAAGTTGATCTGTTGAGGGTAAAGTAGAGATCTACACAAAAGTGACAAAACATAAATTTGAAGCATATGGATACGTAATTTTGTCCTAATATAAATATTTTTTGATTGGTTCATATGTGCTGTCAAGATGTAAGCATTTTTTAAAGCTATTGTTAGTTTTTTAGAAAAAGTTTTTGGATGTATGTTTCAAATATTAACTTTTTATCATGACATAGGTTAACATAATTATTCTAATAAAAAATAATCGTTAAAAGGAAGCAAATGTGCTATTTTTATAATTTATATATTCCCTTGCGGCTCAAAGAAGTATGGTTGCTAAATAAGAAAAATATGATTTGCTTGATATATAATCGTTTAACTCTTTCTAGCTGTAACCATTGTCAGATATTGCAGTAAAAATACTTCTTCGTGATTCCTAGCCTGAAACACACGGACAGTATCCTTGGTGTATCTTTGTTTCGCGTGTGCTGACAATATCTTACAATCTTACAATACACTGAATGGTATTGTCAGCACTCAGCAGACAATTCACTTTTGCGGAATATAATATACACAAATATACAAAATTTTACCGAGTTTTCCTTATGTTGATATGGACTCGCCGAATCGAGACATTAGGGAGCTTTAGCAAGAGTACGGACTACGACATCGACTACTCTTTAGGTTTAGGAAGAGGAATACTTACTATTGTTAAATGGAAACACCGTTGAATAGAAATACAATTGTAAATTTGGGTCGGCACTAGATCATGGTCGGTTAGCACTATTTTCCACCCAGCAAACCGCCCTTTACTTTACACAATCGTTAATAAATTAAAGATGGCGGCTAATGGGAAAGAACCAAAAGCTAAAAGGAAACCATGCATGCACTGGTGCTAGGTCGTTTTGAGATGGCGAGTAATTTTATGGTTAGCACTATTTTCCACCCAGCAAACCGCCCTTTACTTTGAAATATAATATTTTACACAATATAATATTTTACACAATCTAATATTTTACACAATATAATATTTTATATAATATTTTACACAATCGTCGAAAAACGACATATTTTCCAGCCTGGATTATAAGTTTATAACTTAAGGTGGTTGCATGAAAATTTAAACTGTAACATTTATCTGTAAATATTTTCATATGTTGATATTAAAAACTGTATTATAAAAATATAAAATTACTCGCCATCTCAAAACGACCTAGCACCAGTGCATGCATGGTTTCCTTTTAGCTTTTGGTTCTTTCCCATTAGCCGCCATCTTAAATTTATTTCCGATTGTGCAAAGTAAAGGGCGGTTTGCTGGGTGGAAAATAGTGCTAACCTAAATTTGTTTATCATCAACCATTTAGGGTGAGTACTGAATTGGTTTTTGTAATTTATTCTTTAGTTGGTTTTGCTCATAAAGCTTGTTATTGACGTGACAAGTTATTTATGCTTATATGAGTGAGATATGAAATAGCGAAAATGTAGTAAGACATTTTAAATTAAACATATTAAAGGATGGGATTGAGAGTCATCTACCGTCACGTGACATGGTTAATAAAGTTACAAAATGACAAGAAAATCATAAAGCAATAGTTGGTAGCAGTATTTTTACAGTTTTTGGCGTCAGGCAGATGTATCCAAGTGCATGGCAATGATTTCAGTTTCCACAATTATTTACTTGCTATCACAACATTACTGTACACTAAAGATGGAGACAGTGGGCGTATTATTTCTTTCTTGTAAATTTAGGGATATATTTCTGGAAAAACATTGGACAAGTAATTTAGGACGCTCTGTTTGTGATTATTTTTTCGAAGCTCAAGGAAAGGTGAATGAATTTGTGTGTAAATTGTTGGTGATTGAGAAATTTAAAGCTACTCTAACAAAAAGTTTTCATGTTGTATTTCTGTGACAAAAATGCATCTAACCAAATCATATATCAACTTTTTAATTGTATTTTTTAGGCCGAATCTCCTGAAGACATTCCTCCTGTAATTTCAACAGGATTTAGTTATCTTATCAGTATATTTCGCCATGATCTCTTCTTTGTTTCTGTTGTTGAAATATGTAAAGGTTTGTGTTTATATTACATCATGTTTGATGAATATTGTTTTAAAGATTATTTCAATGACAATTGAAAGAGATTGATTGTCAGTATTGATTGCAAGTGTACTGCATACTGACATATATACATTGAAAGGAAGTGTTATCATTCTACAAAAGGTATACATTAGGCATTCTGAATGGTTGACAAAAATAATTTAGCGGTCTGTCATGATTATTATTATTGATAAAGTGAAAACATTCCTTTCCAGTTCCACCTTTGTTTGTGATTGAATTTCTTCATCGAGTGGTTGACTTGATCAAAGAATATTTCTCTGACTGTACTGAAACAATCATTAAAGAAAATTGTGTCATTGTATATGAGGTTTGTTTAAACAAGACATATTTGTATATTTTGTAGAGAATCCAGCTGTTTCATTGATGAATGTCAATTATTTTCTGTTTTGTGTGATATGAAGTATGATATTATATCTTTATATCTTTATATTCTTCAGTTATTGGAAGAGATTTTGGATAATGGATTCCCTTTAGCTACAGAGTCAAATGTTCTTAAAGAGTTGATAAGACCTCCTAGTATAGTTAGAAATGTTGTTAATAAAGTGACTGGAGATAGCAAGTAAGAACCTTCCTTATAATAAACATATGAGCCATGTTTTTATGTAGTGATCTTTATGTTGTTCATATAAGGATCAGATGTAAATGTAAAGCAAATCCGTGAAACCACTAAACATTTCTATATTTGCGTTGTTATTATATTCAACTTACTACAATATTTAGTTAAATTTGTTTTAGTTTACACATTTTTGATCATTCTACATATAATTTAAGTTAAATATTTCATATTTTCCTAGTATGAGCAGTCATCTCCCAACTGGTCAATTGTCCAATGTTCCATGGAGGAGAACTGGTGTAAAATATGCAAATAATGAGGTACGTAGCTATATTCACATTGTTCCATTAAGAAATTTGAAAGAAAATCCTATGTGATAAGTGAACTTTTTTCTTTTGTTAATTAGTTGTAATAAATATTGCTAATTAGTTGTTAGTTCTAATTATTATAATTAGTTCCAATTAATTCTAATTATCACAAATTAGTCCTAAGTATTTCTAATTAATTCTATTTATGTTTTAGATTTGTTTTGATGTAGCTGAAAGCATTGATGCCATCATTGATAAACAGGTAACAACATTATAATACTATGGATTTCTTGTTCCCTTTGTGGAAGATGTATGACAAAAATATGTTTGTTGTTTTTGTTTGATGTTAAATTAAAACTAAGGACATGTACGAACTGAAAACTTATGGCATGTTTAAATTCCTAAAATTTTCTGTTTTGTGTAGGGCTCCACCATATTTTCAGAAATACAAGGAACTGTAAGTGCCTTCCTTTTTTTATACTTTGTTATATGTACTCTCTAGTACAACATTTTAAAGATTTTTTCACCTTTTTTCAACTTTGTTCTTTCAGATTGACTGCAACTGTAAATTATCTGGCATGCCTGGTATATTTATGATACTTTGTTATATCTCTAGATTAAAATTGAATTTATCTGTAGGTTAAAGATTTCTATTAATTATAGATCTCAACATGTGTTTTACAAATCCTCGTATCTTTAAGATGTCAGTTTTTATCCTTGTCTTCGCTTCAGAAGATGGGAGGTACGTAAGTGTGAATGTTGAATATGGATTGTCTCTAATCCAAGTCAACACTAATTATTCTTAATATGACTAATAACAATTGTCTTTTTACATTGAACACTTTCTTTCAATCATGCACTAAAACTGCGTTTGAACGTGACTGCTTCAATGTCTGTGTATTTTAGTCTGAACGAATTTTGTCATTCGTCCGCCCGGATGGTCGTTTTCGTTTAATATCATATAACGTGGCAACCGGATGTGTGTTTTAGCAGTTATATTTTCATGATAAAATTGTCTATTTTGATGGTATTTTTTGTTTTTTTATGTGTAGAGTAAATATGCTACCATTGTTTGCAAAGCCTCGTGTCTTGTTTCAAGAGGCTTATCAACTGTTGAAATTATTTTAAAATATTTTTTTGTTTGAAATAAATTAATTAAATTCAATTTTTTTGTATGCAAAGCAAGATCTCCCTTCATAACATTTTTTGCTCACAAAGTAAAGTAAGGTCGATCTTGCCAGTAACCATTCCTTGGTCAGAAAGTAAGGTCGATCTTCACAGGCCGCTATCCCTGCACTTATATTCTTAAATTGTATTCTCTTTTCTAGTAATTGATACTACCCCCTTCCACTTTGGTATTCACCTTTAAAGATCTGATTTCCTACCATAGTTAAACAACGTGGTGATGTGAGAATCGCTCTGATATTTTTATGAAACTTCTCTGGTTTTATTTCGTCTTATGTTACTTGTTGTCAAATTCTTGCTGTATGTTCGTTTTCTGTAGTTTACTGCTTCTTATCATAATCTTTGTTTATTTTATGAAAGAATGTTATATGCAGTGCGGTGTTTGAAATTAAATGAAGATATGCACTGCACCGGCACGTGTGGCACAAACAGAGGTCATGGGTTCGAATCCCGTTGACTCACCTGAATTTTTCAGGTTCATGAGACAATTGCTTAAATTGTCCAGCAAAGTGCGAAGATCATATCTTCATTTAACTTTGTTTATTTTCTTGGTTTTTTTGTGAAAAGAATTAATGCATATCTCCATAATCTTTTGATTTCTTTCTTTTTGTCTAATTTCCAATGTTTGTATGTCAGATATCTTTAGAAAGCGATGTTCCACCTTCGTAAGAAACACCAACTGAATTCGTAAGTGGTTTTTTACTGAGTAACGTATATAAAACCAGTTATAATTGGATGGTATACTAAAATAATTCCCAAACCAAACGTTCTCTATGATACAAAGTTAACATAACTTCCCTCAGCTATGATTTATTTATCAATACTCCTAAATCATAAACATGCAACAGCCTGCAACAGTACCATCATAAATTTGTAGAAACCTGTCTCCCTTTCGCCCTCTTTCATCGGTAGCGTTCTTTTCTTTAGTTAAATTTCAAAATATATTCATTTGCCGCTTTGGGATTGAAAGTCGGTAGACTGGATGTACATGGAGAGGTAGGGACAGTTTGCATGGTTTGTTGTGTATGTAGGGGTACACTTTGCATGGTTTGTTGTACACATAAGGGTACACTTTGCATGGTTTGATGTGTATGTAGGGTACACTTTTCATGGTTTGTTGTACATATAAGGGTACACTTTGCATGGTTTGATGTGTATGTAGGGTACACTTTGCATGGTTTGTTGTGTATGTAGGGTACACTTTGCATGGTTTGTTGTGTATGTAGGGTACACTTTGCATGGTTTGTTGTGTATGTAGGCACACTTTGCATGGTTTGTTGTGCATGTAGGGCACACTTTGCATGGTTTGTGTATGTAGGGTACACTTTGCATGGTTTGTTGTGTATGTAGGGCACACTTTATGGTTTGTTGTGTATGTAAGGTACACTTTGCATGGTTTGTTGTGTATGTAGGGCCACTGGTATGGTTTGTTATTATGTAGGGAACACCCCTGCATGGTTTGTTGTATGTAGGGCACACTTTGCATGGTTTGTTGTGTATGTAGGGCACACTTGCATGGTTTTGTGCATGTAGGGTACACTTTGCATGGTTTGTTGTGCATGTAGGGTACACTTTGCATGGTTTGTTGTGTATGTAACACTTGCATGGTTTGTTGTGTATGTAGGCACACTTTGCATGGTTTGTTGTGTATGTCGGGTACACTTTGCATGGTTTGTTGTGTATGTAGGGGTACACTTTGCATGGTTTGATGTGTATGTTGGGGTACACTTTGCACGGTTTGTTGTACAAATTGGTGTTCATTTTAATCTTGAACAGATGACTTGAGTCCAACTAATGTTATATGGTTTCTGATGTAATTTAGAACTACAAGCTATGAAAGGAGTCAAGACACAACAGCTGGACGGTATAAGATAAGAACATAAAATTTTGTTGAATGAAGCACAACACAACATTTACGCATGGTTACCAATTCGCGACTAGTTACCAACCAGTTACCAGTTTGTTATTCAATATTGCTTTGATTCTTGTTATTTTTCTAGTGTTACATGGCTGCTTGAAGCATATGGAGTTGCTGGTCCGAACAAGAAATTGGCATTCCAATATACAACGTGGCTTCAATTCTTTCTGTTTTTCAGGTGTTACTTGGGTACTTAGAGCGTATGGATTTCGTAAACGTATGTAAAGTTTTGATTATCGTTTATGATACATAGCGTTCCCAAGTCGCAATTGGGTATTGTTTCTAAGTTTGTAAGAGATTTTTCGATCGAATTTTATCTGTTGTCAACATTTCTAATTATGTTCTTCCTGAAAATGAATTTCTGTCTGCGGAAACCGATCATTCAGTTTATCAACTTGTTGTTTCATCCACAAAAAATGCTGAACGATCATACGAGGCAGCTGCACGGCAGTTTTGAATATCGTATGACTTTTACAATGTTTTATTGAATTTTTAATTTTAGGGAATTTGATTGGTAGTCTTGACGGTCATTATGGATTTACCTGCAAACATTGGCTCATAGGTCCTGCCAATAGAGATTTTATCTCGTTTGAGAGAAAGAGAGTTTTAGAGAAAAGTCGCATTAAAAAGTAAGTTTTCCAGTTAAATCGCAACATTAATTGTAGTTTTGAACATTTCTAGGAAAATTCAAAATACATCAGTGACACAATAAAATTGTAGTTAGCCTGTGGGAACATAAAATACTCGCGATTTGATATCATTTATATTAGTTTGTTAGTTTGATATGAGAAAACAGAACATACGTGAGTGTCTACACTGTAGTGATAAAACAGAACATACGTGAGTGTCTACACTGTAGTGACAAAACAGAACATACGTGAGTGTCTACACTGTAGTGACAAAACAGAACAAACGTGAGTGTCTACACTGTAGTGACAAAACAGAACATACGTGAGTGTCTACACTGTAGTGACAAAACAGAACATACGTGAGTGTCT
Source organism: Xenia sp. Carnegie-2017 (assembly GCF_021976095.1). Taxonomy (NCBI): domain Eukaryota; kingdom Metazoa; phylum Cnidaria; class Anthozoa; order Malacalcyonacea; family Xeniidae; genus Xenia; species Xenia sp. Carnegie-2017. The sequence goes on from NW_025813481.1 coordinate 2,045,403, forward strand.
ACACTGTAGTGACAAAACAGAACATACGTGAGTGTCTACACTGTAGTGACAAAGCACATGAAATACCAAAAAAACTGTAAAGTTTTTGAAACGTGAAGAAAGCGTCTTATTTTTTAGCAAGTTGCTATGCCACAATTGTGTAACTTTGATCAGTTGTGTTTTAATTGTTGCTATATATCGTATATACTCATACTTTTCTCTAAAATTAATGTTTTATCGCTATAATAATCATATAAGAGTCGTAGTTGACATCAAAAAGTGCATTTTATATTCTATACCATTGTAAGAGTTCTAAATTTGTATTTTTGTGGTTTGTGTCACAAGCAATGTTTACCGCCAACCAACTAACAAAGTTAAAAGCTAACACTGGTATTATCCATTCTCCCCATTTCAATGTACAACACTATACTATTCATTCATTTTCAGCAGTTTTAAAAGACAATTTCAAAAATTGTGAGTCTCTTAGCAACCAAATGTTTTTAATGACTTCTTCTCTCACTTGACTCGCGTTTCTGGAACTATTACTGTTATCGCGCGCTAGTCGTGTTCACTCCTGCCTTTTGAAATGAGCAGGACACCCCATATAAATACCTGAAATAGACTGCGCTTCTATCGAATAATATTCCGGTGCCTGCTTCTTATTGGCATTTTAGTACTTAGTACAACTTTTGCTGGTTAGTACTGCCATTTGAAATCAGTAGACCACCGACTAACGCTTGTAAGTGTAAAGTAATCACTAAAAAAATACTACGTTTTGTCTGTGCTATTAATTTTTATAAAATATTTTACAGTGGTTTTTAAGCAAGTAACTGTAAAAGATCCTATGTCACTATTCATTTCATATAAAAAACAGATACTAATCAGCTGCTACGTTTAAAGTACTTAGCATGTATTTTTTCTTTTTCTAAATACCATTGTTAAAAAAAATTATTAGATATGCTTGAATTTGATCTATGAAGTGTATAGTCTGAAGAGGTTTTTCATTTGTCTTACCGTTGGTTAGTCTATTTCGTTTGATTTGTTACAATACTGTTCAACATTTCTTTTTTATCAACTAAAAATGTCTAATAGAAAACAAAGTGCCTGTACATATCTTCTGTACATTTCAACACCTTGATGCATGGTGCAAAATTTAACACCACGTTCTTCATATTTTGCTGGTTGTACATACCATAAAAATCTTGATATCGTACACACATCAGAATATAGAAGCTTTCTGCTTTGCTTGCAGCAATTATTTGTAAACGTTTTTTTATTGCAGCAAGAGTTGGAGTTTTTGGTTAACCTAATGTACCATTTGATAATTAAGCTTTCATAAAATAAATAACAAATAGTAAAATTGATAGAAAAGTTTACAAAGTTAGTCAGAATTGCTGCAATACATAACACACCTTCCTTGCTCTGCTAACAACAGTGAAATTATTGAAATAGCATAATATTTGAAAGCACTTATTCGTTCTTAAAATTAGGAACTGAGCATTCTAGCTACATGCAGTTTAAGTAACTAAAAAATACAGCGTCTTCAATATGTTGAAAGTATGTTATAACTTATAACGAACTAATGATTCTTACTGTTAAAATGTATGAGAAAATTTTCTTGTCTGTTTTATGTTCCTGCGTTCTAAACAAAGTTTGAAAACATCTCATGTTAAGCTTTTTTGCATCGGGATTCTAGTTTTTTCTATTTCGACAATAATACTTGTAAATTTTCCATATATTTATTCACACTACGCAGCGCGCTGAGATAATACTCAAAAAATCTTTTTATCAGTGTACTTCCTGCTGTGATCTTTTTAAATAGATGATATTGCAAAACAGGTATTCGACACAGAATCCAGAGCAAAGTAATTTATAATCCCATGTATATGGTTAGTCAATTTTTAGTCTTATTTATGTCTTATCGTATGGAAGTTTCATCGTAGTTAATATTGGTGACTAAAGTTATCAATTATATTTTTATGATATTTAGAAGCAAATCATGACGACAACTTCCATAAACTTCTAGACAAAAGTAAGAATATTAAAGCTGACGTTCACAAGGCTCTCCAAAGGTAATTTTTCTTTCATGGGATATCGATTATGTATGTTGACCTGTGCATGTCGGAACATTACGAAAAACAGTTTTTAGACAATACATAGTTGTCGTTACTTGTTTAAGTTGTTCGTGGCTTAGTGGGAAGTATGGAATAGCTCGCCCAAACGAGAAGATGTCGTTTCCTCATTTGTATGTCACAGTTGATTTTGAGAAAGAAAATTCGGAGGACGCTATCAAAAATGAGATCGATGAAAAGTTAAAATGGAAAGCATCGAAATACATCGAATTACCATCTAAACCATTGAAAGAAGCAAAGTTTTGAATGCTGTCTAAAATTATAGCGGAAAGAACCCAGGGTAGTTTTGGAACATTGACAATGTTCTGCCTTAAGAATAATATGTACTATGCCTTGAACTGTGCTCATGCGGGTGTTGTCAATAATTTGGATGACTGTCAACAAGACTTTTGTGGCGGAGTCCAATTTATGGAAATCCAAGAATCTCTAAATGCTCCAGTTAACGAAGAAAGCATGAAATACTTTTACAACGGACAACCGATTGTCCGTGTTCCGGATCAAACGAGAGTGGTGTCTAATAAAGAAGTCGATATTATGTACATCGTCATTGGTAGGGAGGAAGATATTCAGGAGCTTGCTGTAAATAATCAAATGACTCTCAATTTAGATTTGGATATGCAGTGCCATACAGGCCCTCACCACCTGCATTGCATGTGAAACATCCAACTCCAATGTTCTCAAAAGACATCTGAATCGACTACACATCAATCCAAATGCATTTTCGACAATTCTTCGTGCTCGTGAAAGTCTATAGTTAAAAACTTTCTCATCACCTATTGCAGTCTGGTGTGGATATGGTTGCATTAGATTTTCATTCAAAGCAAATGCCTCATCTCCAAGCAGAAAGTAAGGTATAGGCAATAATGTATCTCTTAGTTCTTCAGCTTGTGGGAAATAGCATGTCTTGCATATGTTTTTAAGGTGACTGTCTTTAAAAATTCCTCCATCTGACTGGTTGCCAGGGGCTCCAAGATCAAATGAGATGAATTTAGCTTTTGCATCTGCAATAGCCAAGAGGACTATGCTAAAATGTTTTTTATAGTTAAAGTACTCAGACGCTGAGTTTGGAGGTGCACAAAAGTTGATATGTTTACCATCAATGTTGCCAATTGCATGGGGAAAGTGCCATTTGCATATAAATTCATCAGCAATGTGTAACCATTGTTGTTTTGTTGTGGGTGGCTTTAAATATGCTTCCTTCAGCACATTATACAAAGCTTCACAGACCTCAGGTACAATTTTTGAAATAGATGAAACTGATATTCTGAAACTGTACATCAAATCTTTGTATGAGCATCCTGATGCTAAGAACTTTAATGTTACACACAAGCGATCATGAACAGATATAGCATCTCTCATAGTGGTGTTTTTCTTTGCTATGAATGGTGTTAACTTTTCACATAGCTCATCAAACAAAATGGAACCCATCCTTAAAAGTAGTAAAGATTATAATTTGTAAATAAAAGTAAAGAAAATAAGAAAATTTCATTATTACAAAAAGAACGTAAAATTTGAATTGATTGTACAATCCATTGACTAGCTTAATTTTGAAGAGTGCATGAATAAAAAGACTATCACATTTCTTAACTTACCGAGAAAATATGCTGCAAAGTTTAAGATCACCAAAGCAGTTTCAGTTTAGATCTTAAAATGCTCCAGCTTCATAGTGGGTGCCTTCTTTTTCTGTAAGTTTGTCAAAATATCCTTTTTTCTTTGTCCTGTTCTCTTTCTCCTACTTTTCTGCTTCTCTGAGCTGTTTCTGGTTGAATGACGAAGACGGTCATAGTCCATTTTCTTCATTCCAGCCTTAGTATTATAGCCAGGAGTGATACCCATGTTTTGCAACACATCTAATACTGCTTTAGAGCCATCATTAAAAACACCCACAGCCAGAAAGGTTGCCAGTTCCACAGCTGGCAGGCTTGAATGTGTCTCCTTGGTGGCACGCTGCCAAATCAAGGCATTGAATGCCTCATTTTGGTTTTGTGTACCACCATGGAGACAGGAAGACAGCAGATGACTTTTGCTCAGATCTGTGAAAAATGGCAATATACACTGTGAAACAGCTTCTGGCAGTGGATGACTGAGAATACTCTTGGGTATTCTTTACAAGGTCTCTCTGGTACCCACACCAACTGCTTTCTCCTTTAGGGCAAAGGTCGTGGTCTGGGTTAGCATCTGTTGACTTAGTGTGGTGCCATATTGCCCATATAGCATTCTTCATCCTTTCCATGTTGTGGGAATTGTTTCTTATTGCCTTACCATAATACACTTGTAAGTTATCAAAAACTTTGGAATATGTGCACATTCGAGCCGAACATTTGAATGACAGTTGAGAAACAAGTCCCATTTTTGCCGATGTGCTTCTTCCATTACGACGTGACCAGGCTTACATTTTGGGCACAGAAATGTGCTAAAAATCGACATCAGAATAGATATATCTACCAGGCGAAATCCATCAGATAAACCCTCGTACTTGTTTCATCTACTTTCTCAGATTCAGAAGACTGAGAATCAACTAATTTGTTGACTTTAACATAACAATTCTCATGAAACGTTCGTTTTTTACCCTTCGATCAAACAAACTTCTTATTATTAGGCATTTTGACCAGATTTTGACGCGATTACAACAAAGCATTTCACTGACTTTCTTTACAAGCATGAATGCATGAAGATTTTGACTTGGTAACCAGGCGATGTAAGTGGGCTACTTACCAGTCCTCTTTGTAAGGACTCTACTTTTACGAAACAAAATGAAAATCACCATGCAAAACTGTATAACATGGTTATTTTGAAAAAAAATTGATGTAGTTTCCATGGTTACCAATAAAAAATTTATGGTGCATCTTAGAAAACCTCTAAAATCACGTAAAATAAAAGCCTAGTATTATAAAACTCTATTGTATATGAAAGATTATTAGTAAAACTATCTAAAAATGATACTTTTGAAAAATTGAATTTTTCTTGATTTTTTTCCTGTCGAGCCACCTTAAAAATGGATGCAGCTAGAGCATCACCTGTACCACCAGTTGCATCAGAGTTACTGTAAACCTCCCTTGCGTCAAGGACAATGCCTCGGCGGCGACTACCATTTACAACTGGACAAACGATAGTAACCTGATTAGTGATGCGATGATTGGTAGATTTATCAGCTGTAACATAAAAATGTGGGGGCATTCCTGTGTTTGGAAGAGGGGTAGAAAGAAAATTGGCTGCTCTCATGTCGATGTAAGCACATGCTGCTTTGATCATGTCTGGAAACAATTTTCGAGAATGACAAAAATCACCAACATCCGCACCAGCAGCTTGAAGCTCAGCAATTCGTGCTTCATAATGAACTGCAGCTGACTTTGTTTTCACAACACCAAGAGCTGCACGGAGTTGATTCTTTGCAACAAGTACTTCCCTTGACCTCCCTTGCTTTACCATCTTCATGTGGTCATCAGCGTTTTGTGGGTCAAAGAAAGAAGATGTCGATGACACGCTTGCTTTTGGCTGTACCATTTTTCACACTTGCCTGCAATTAGCTGTTCATACAAGGCATCTGACATATGTAAACCAGATGCCAAAGATCCGTCTGCTTTGCCAGTAGGTCGATTAAAAGATGACGAAAAGGAAACACGGGAAGCGTTTAAAAATTCGACACACGTTCGACACTGCAGCACCAAGCTGTTAGTATTTCAAAATCTTCCACTTCATCCACAAGCTCAAACAAATTGGAAGATCGAAGTGCGGTACTCGATGTGGGATTGTATGTAGTTGTTGAACTTGTTGATTGGGCTGATTTAGGGTTACCACTCAACTTTTGTGCCACCTTAGTAGCAATTTTTTCCGCAAGTTCGTCCACATCAAATGGCAGGTCGCCTTTCTCACTTGATAAAATTGAAGGAAGAAAACTTCCAAGCGAGCTTTGATAGCTAAGACGGCTGGTGTTTGAAATAGAGGCAGCCTTACTCGTCTTACTTACTACATTAACTCTCACAATCTCTTCGTTGTAACAATGAAAGTGTTAAAAAGCCAACATTAAAATTTTCTTGCAAACTGTGTGAAAAGTATATGTACTAAGAAATTCAACAGAAGACGTTGAAATACTTAATGATTTCATCGTTAATATTAAACGACTTAAGAAATTTGTAATGTAGAAATTACTTATCCGAACAAGTGAATTATTGGAAACCTTGAACTAAAAAGTCAACACTTTCAACCACTATGGCATAAATTTCACAAAATATCGTGACAAAATGTCGTAAAATCTGATACTATAATGCAAGAAAAATGCCGTATTTCACTAACAAACCTCTCATCTTTTTCATCGGTTTCCTCCCAACTTTCAGATTCACTGACACCAGAAACGATTTTGCACGAAAGCTCGTCAGTTGCATGTCCAGCCGTATCCTTACCAAGCTCTCTGAAACAATTTAATATTCATAATTTTAAAAAGCTATCACTGTATATGTAAAAGAAATGTATTATATAACATGTATGCAGTTAGTGATATTGGGTTATTTTATGGTTCACGCAGGGGAATGAGCAATTTAGCTACCTTTCATCGACTTCCATAATTTCTATCCGTTCTCCCGTTCCGTCGCCACCACACTATTGTTGCACTTGGCTTGTACTGAAAATACAATTAACATAGAAAACATACACAATGTAAGTGCAGTTCTCAATTTGGGAATTGGGAACTTGATTTTCATTTACCTAGCCGATTTAAGCATTTTGTACGCCTGTAGCGCAGATTTAGCAAGAGGGAAATCTTCTCTAATAGCGTCATTTGCTAAGGTCTTTTCGCCCTTGTCGCTGTGAGTTTTTAAATGGTTTGCTAGAGAGGACTTGTTCCCTCTAGCAAGCCAAAATTTGCGTTTGCCTTGCATAAAACAAAGTAAGCAAAAGCCCATTGGGGTTTTCTCGTGTCCACTCTTTGCTCGCTTTGCTTCTGGTCCTGTTTTCTACTGCTTGCTATGTCTTTTAAACATGTTGGCAAACTGAAACTCTATAACACACAATTTTTATGGTTACAAATGTGTCGATAGCCAATCTTGGTTGTTTACTATTGCTTTATAAAACCCACTGACAATGTCATGCCACTTTTCTTTGTGACGCAAACACGATCACTCTTACACACGACTAACATTCTAACACTAGATAATTGTTCTGTTACCTTCCTTAGACAGTGTTTGCTGCTTATTTTAGCCACTGCTGCTGTCTCAGTTTTGCACAGCCACTACACAAGACCTGGGCACCAAAACCTTCATCATCACCTGCTGATGTTGAGCAAGGCGGAATTGGCACGTTTTTGCAAACTTTGCAAAATGGCTTCCACATTCCTTCTTGCATGAAACGCAAACTAGTAATTAGGCAACAACAATGAAAACATAAGTTAAGATAATGTAATGAACGTTTTTGGTATCAAAGGCAAGCAGCACTAGTTTTAGCAACACACAAATGTTGGTTTGGTACTCTTAGTGAGAAGTGAATATTGTCGAGGAATCACCGAATCAGCTCCTGCAATCAACCAATGGCTGATATATATTGTGTATATTGTTGTTAGGAAAATTTTCGGCTATTGTAACGCGTGAATTTACCTGATTTAACTGCTTGAATCTCAGCCATCTAGTAAAAATAAATAAACAATTAGATAAAAAGTTTGTCAAAAAATCTCGCTTTATCACCAAACAATAGCGAGCTAAGCCCTGTTAGTTCGTTAGCAAACCGGTTTTAATTATAAATTGCTTCATTTATCAATATGTTTTATGTAAGGATTGTGAATTTTATTTGCCTTAAATGTATTAAAACATGCTTTGTAGTTTGTAATACAAGAAATCCTTTCGTACCACTACTTTTAGGTTACACAAAAAACATAACTGTTAAATAATAACTTGTTTCCCGGGCGTTTAGTGTTAGAAGCGTTAATGCTTTCAGAATTTTTATCATTTGTAATTTTGTATCAGTACTTTTGATTTTACTAAACCATTACGTGTACTCACCTTACAAATTTGAACACCCCAAGTTGGTTTAATTAAATATCACGTATCACCGTAGAATACACCGAAGAATCGATATGGTTTGCCTTGAAGTCACTTAAAAAGAGAAAGCTCGAAAACGAAAGCAAAGAATGTGTAGTTAATCTGCTCAGATATCATATTTCTAGTCATCAAACGCTTATTGGCTTACCAACCAATTAACGGAACTTGCCTGTCAAAACAGCTTGTAAGATTGACATTCAACAGGCAACAATTTTTTTCAACGGAAACAACAGCGCTGCAGCGCACATGTGCTGATATTGCGCAATAATTTCTCGCGCTGCGCGGCAAATTTCACAAATGCGCGGCGAACAAGAAATTTTTTAAAATCTGCGCGTCAGGATGCGCATTTCTCCCGAAATTGCGCAAGCTAGATCTAGGTTGCGCAAGACATACTTTCCAGTCTGGGTCAGTCACTCGGATCTCTTGAATTAAATTTTGTGCTAACCCTTGTGCGTATCGGCGCTGCGCAGTTTTCCACGGTTTTACCCACCATCGTCGTGACTTTCGTTTTTTTTTCACTTCGTGCACCATTAGAGATGTAATAATAGCTACTGCTTGAAGTTTTTCGGCCTTGGTCAGCGCCATTTTTGCACAAACATTGCATTAAAAGTACGTCGTAAAATGAAGTATGGACATGTAACTGCTCATTATTACAATGGGCGCGATACATCAATCGCCATGGGAACAGGTATATTTACATATATTTTGTGTCGTTTACACGGTCAAATGTATTTGCCGCATAAAAATTGTCATGATAAAATTGCTCGTATAAACGGGCCTATAAAGAGAGAAAACTTCGTGTTAGTGTTCAGTTTAAAGACAAATGATTGAAATTTCTAAATAAACATGGCAATTTATTGAACGTTTCTATTTCAGGGAATTTCATTGGTAGACGACAGTCGTCATGGATTTACCTGCAAACGTTTGTTCATGATTCTCGACACTCGCTAAGTTACATCATTTGGCAGGAAGACGTGTTACAGCAAAGACAAATTTAAAAAGTAAGTTTTATCAATAAATATCGACTTAAGAAGAATTATAGGATGTACAATATACTGTAGTTTAACTTTAGAGACATAGTAAAAGTATGAAATGCTCATGGTTTAGAATAAGTCTTTCTTATTTCCTCAGCCTAGTGTTTATTCGTTTCTTAATTTGATATGACAAAACAGACGATACATGAACAATTTTATTCATATGCCTTTGAATTGGTCATTGGAAGTGTATTGCATTCCCATAATTTTCTTAAGACGAACATCGTCCATCAAAAAGGGCATTTTCACAACTTTAAACCGCCATAAAAATGGAATAATTTGATCAAATCAAAAACTTTTTTACTGATACGCTAGAAATCACCCTTAAATTTAGAATCGCCAATGATATATGGCCATTGAGTTCTATAAGACCTGGAGGGGAAACTTCAACAAAATTACTATAAATTATTAGCGCACGGCCGCGTGGTCAAAAACATGGCGGATTTTGGTTGTCAAAGTCAGCGGAAAGACGCGGGCTCATAAAATAAGAGTTTTTTCGCCTACACGGATTTGACAACCACAATTGCGATTATATAAAATATCAATGCCAAGCACAAAAACTTTTATCAATAAGAAAAGTGTTGTGTCAGAGAAACCAATGCACTTTAATTTAAGAAATCGTATTTTCAATGGGAAAGTAATGTAGTTGTGTTCAGTAGTAGATCCATGGTTTTCAATGACAATCCAGTTTCTAATATCTTCGCTCAAAACAGAACCAGCAACATGATTATAGAATTTCTGAATTTCGTTCTTTTGCTTTCTTAGTTCAAGATAATTTCTTCATAAGTTGTCATTAGATTTATCAGAATATCATAATACTTTATAAGACACCCAGAATCAATCCTACCAAAAAAAAACTCAAAAAAATTACATACCTACTTATAATATATTTCCAGTCGACTTAAGTCGTAGGGGTAAGCTAACTTTTTCTAACTCCTTTTTGGACATTTTAACTAAGATTTACCCATCTATTTAAGAAAGACAGTTGCACCAAGCTGTTCACAAACAGTCCAAAACACAAGTATTGCACATGGGATTATGCATTAAAGCTTAACAACACATTGACAGTTTAAAGCAGGGGTCTCCAAATTTTACAGCCAGAGGGCCTCATGAACTTTCATCCAGCATGTTGAGGGCCGACGAACCGTATACTGCTGGTCAAAGAGCGAATATTTTAATAAAACGAAGTACATAACACAAGCTTCATTAGTTAAGAAAATAGTTATTCAAAATTTAAATGTTAAATTTCAACCAAGTGTAATATCATAACAAAATCACAATTAGCCTGTTCAGTTTTCTCAATATGAGTGGTGAAATTGGCTTTCTTAAGTGTCTCTGCGGGCCAGATTGAGAGGCCCAACGGGCCACATCTGGCCCGCGGGCCGTAGTTTGGAGACCCCTGGTTTAAAGAATGCCGTTTGATATTTATTTCTAACATAGCTAAAGCATTACTTGACAAAATATACGTTATTTTACGATAGATTTTCCTCATTTAATTTGTTGGGTCTATTTCACAAAAACCTGAAGCATTATTTTCAATATTTATGCTTACGGTATCGTGGTGGTTTTCGCTGGTTGTCATTAATATAAGCAGTAAAAAAAATCCGGGTTCCGGAGGGAGCGAATGTTAAAAATTTTTCTCAAAGTGGAAGTCTTGACAACCAAAATCCGCCATTACCGCCATGTTTTTGACCACGGGGCCCAGGCCCCTTTTCCCCTCCAGGTCTTATAGAACTCAATGTATAAGGCCCGTAGATGTAAAATTTGTTTATGTAGCACATATAAATCGTAAAGTCACATGTAAGCCACTGTCAAACATGAATTGCCAGGCGTTGTGTATAGTATGATGTTGTTTTATACACAAACACGAAAAATACAATTATTTCTTAATTGACATAAATTATTTGAAAGAATCCAAACAATTCATTTTATTTAAAACTGTAAAACTACATGTGTGGTGTCTCAAACATGATGAGTATTGCGTCTACATCAGGACCTAGTAAGTAATGGAATTTTATATGCAAATATTTACACAAACGTAATCTTTATTGCCTTTTGAAATGTTAAGTACAAACAAGAATGCAATGTAACCATTATGTGAGATGTAACCATTATTATCTCACTTATGTGAGATGTAATGAAGACTGAAATAACTCAGCAAGTATTCCTTTTATCTTGCTATGATGTATTAACCGTGTAATGTAATGCATTAATTTTCTTTTTTTGTAGATGAAGCTTTCATTCCCAACACGAGTGATTTTAAAAATACGTTTTTAACCAAAGGTTGCAAAATTAAAGATTGGGTGCATGAAGAATTGAAAAGGTAATGATTTCTTATCATATTTAGTATAATTTTGATTCATTTGGTTTGACAAGCCGCAATCATGCTGATTTTTTGTCGAACACCATGACGTTTTCACGTTCACAGTTTTTCTTAGCTTTGTGGCAAATATGGCATAGCCCATCCGAACAAAGAGATGCCTTATCTTCATTTGTACCTCGAAGTGGACAAGAAAATGAGAGGGATTGATTTGAAACCAGAAATCAACAAGATATTTGATGGCAATACCTCGGAATACATTGAATTACGTTTTGTCGACCCATCAGACGAAATAGTAATTCGATCACTATCCAACATGGTTCACTCAAAGCGCGATGATGAGCCTAATGAAGGATCCCGTGGCACGTTGACTCTGTTCAGCTATAGAGATGGAAAACATTATGCGTTGACTTGTCTTCATGTTGGATATGGAAAAGTTCCGAAAGACTTGGCACTAAAGGATTACTCTTTGTGATGAAGAACATATATATGCATCATTTAAAACCTATGTACTCATTTAACTTATGTTCATTTATATTTACAGGCATCAATTTGTCTAGAGTGTATTCATTAATTTGACATTTGCGCAATTTTTTCGCGAAAGTTCCTACTGTAGCTAAGAACTTGTTTTAGAAATGTCCTTATCTTCAACATGATTTCCGTCGCTACATATCATGAAAAGCGTGTATTCAAAAATTGTAATTATTAGTAAGTATTAGCCGTCTTTTACAACTAAATACAGCTATAGAACTATATTTGCGTCTGTGGCTAATATAAAGGTACGGAAGAAAAATTAGTCAAGTTTTACAGACACCAGTACTTTCATTATTTCATATTCATTTCAATGCTTGGGTTTAATAGTTATATTTTGTATAATAAAAATATGTCAAATAAGACGATGTTTTTTTCAATGTTTTGTCACGAATGCTATCTATTACAAGGACTCAAATTATGTGGTGATTTAACGACAAGAGCACTCATCTTGTCAAGGTATGAGAATATCTTTACTCGGAGAAATGTTCACGAAACGTTGATATGTGCTCATATCAAAAGGAGTTTCCACGATTATTATAAATTTGTAGTACAGAGTTCACGATTCAAAATTCAAAGTTGCTGGAAGGATTTACCTTGTAATTCTCAAGGGTTGGCATAAACAATGTATGTTACAATCACTTCCATGTTCAGACAAGAATTACATGATTTACATCAAATAATTGTGTAGAGTTAGCTTGATGGTCGTTAGTGCATGCTAAATCAAGTGGATTATGATTGTGCAAGAAAATGACTCGGTCATTTGACACTAACCTGTCTCCTAAGAATTGGTGAAATTTGATGGGACCTTTGTTCGTTTCAGCCTCGAAATCCGGAAAGACATCACCTAAGTTAACCATTATTGCAGTACAGCTTTTTTATTTTGCCCAAGTAGATTTGTAGATGAACAATAGCACGTTTATTGTGGTGTGGGGTGATGCGTGATGGGGTGAGTCGCAATTAAATATTTAATTATGAACATTATTGTAACTTGTTTGTGTAACCTTGTGACGTCAAGAGCAATAAAAGTGAACGAAACCTTAGTAAAAATTTTGCAAATTTATCGAAACGTGGGGTGATGTCATTGGTCGTTATAAACAATCATTGTTGTTGAGTGATAAATGTTTTTCTTTCATGATTTCCTGATCGATTTCTTAGATTTCAACTTCTTCGTTTAAGGGGATTTATTTGAATCGGGTGACAACTTTGGTTTACGTAGAAATTTGCGAAGGATATGGTTTCGGTGGTTTCCATTTGAGCTTTTTCTTTTTTCGCCGAACCTACTACTTATGAAAGAAATAAAGGCGTGCGGGACGGAGGACATGGGTCATACTCATATTATTAAAAATGGAGGAAAATATCCTGACATCAACTGAAAATAAGTAAGGTAATGTTGGTGAGTCTAAAGTGTACTGGGGACTAGTAACATGAATGTTAATTTTTTTAAATGGAAACATCGTTGTTAGAAGGGTTAGCACTATTTTCCACCCAGCAAACCACCCTTTACTTTACACAATCGGAAATAAATTAAAGATGGCGGCTAATGGGAAAGAACCAAAAGCTAAAAGGAAACCATGCATGCACTGGTGCTAGGTCGTTTTGAGATGGCGAGTAATTTTATCATTTTATAATACAGTTTTTAATATCAACATATGAAAATATTTAGAGATAAATGTTGCAGTATAAATTTTCATGCAACCACCTTAAGTTATAAACTTATAATCCAGGCTGGAAAATGTCGTTTTTCGACGATTGTGTAAAATATTATATAAAATATTATATTGTGTAAAATATTAGATTGTGTAAAATATTATATTGTGTAAAATATTATATTTCAAAGTAAAGGGCGGTTTGCTGGGTGGAAAATAGTGCTAACCTGTTAGAAGAAATATAATAAATATTTACGAAATGAACTTAAATGAAAATAGTTTTATAACCATTTTTTAATTTAAACAAACGAGAAATATCATTTTATGTTGCGAATTCTTTACAGGTTTTGTTATTTGTGGATTTTACAATGATTCTCAGGGTTAGTAATTTTTGCATATACATGACTTACATATTTATTTCCTCTCCGGGACTGGCTCCTTTCCTGGTTTTGTATGAAGGAAAGTATGAACAAAGGGAAGGTATAAGGAAGTTATCATGTTTTTCATGTATATTTCGAGATATATTTCTGGAAAAGAATTTGAGAAGTGTTTTAGGATGCTCTGTTTGTGATTATATCTTTAAAGCTCAAGGAAAGGTGAATGGTTTATATGTAAATTGTTGGTGATTGAGATCATACACTTGTGATGTATTGAAGACTATTTATATAGTTGATCAGTTTTAAGCATGTATCATGTGCCAATATATATTTGTAAAACAATAACTGCACTTTACTTTCTTAAATCAAGTATTTGCTAATTTCAGGTCAGTTTTCCTGAAGACATTCCTGTCATTGCAACATGATTTGGTTATTTCAACTGTATATTTTGTCATATTTTGTCGTTGTTTATGTTGTTGAAAATGAAGGTTTGTGTTTAAATTTATCAATGATGAACTGATATTGCATCAATGTTTTTTTGTGGGGCAACTGTCATTCATCAAAACAGACTTTTGTCAGTTTTTGAATATGAATGCAATGCTCATGTATGTACTGTCTTCACTCTACTAAAGGCATGATATTCTTTTGTGATAAACTAGGCAGAAAGGCCATTTTACACTGGTCACGAATCTCAGGGTGTGAAATTGTGAATTAAGGTGGAAAAGTGAATTGCAATTTTCGTTACAAGTTTGTTGAACTATCACCCTGAAATGAGAAACATACCTTGTTTCTTGTTTCTGGTATGTTGTTTCGTTTCATATCTTGCTGGACAGTAGTCATAGTACAGGATTGAGGTAACTAAAAGCAAACATTTCAAAATTGACAAAGTAGAACGTTTATCATAGTTGTTAAATGTTCATGAAAGCATGAAAATATTTTCAAACTCATAAACTCTTCATGTTACGTTTGGTTAGTTATTATAGTTCACACTTGTCATCAGTATCTTTATGTTCTATGTAATTCCGACATACTCAGTTTGGTTATGTCAATTGCACAATGCACCATCTTTGTCTGAATGTTTGAAACTTTGTCGACTCTGTTTGCTTTGACTTTAAAGCATTTTACTACGACAGGTAGACACAAGAATAAGAACTATTTTTCTAGTTCTAAAAATCATGAAAAAGCCACGACTTCTTACAGTTTACATCCAGTAGATCTAAATAAAAAGTTAAGATGAAAACAATAAAATTAAAATTATAACGTGTTGATGAGATTTAAAAATTTAGATAAAATGTAAAGTTATTTAGCTTTTTGTATTTACCGCACGTTTAGTGCATCACAAGTGGTCGAAAGTGATTTTAGGAATTGCGACATGTCAATTCATATCCTCATGATTAGAGTATAAGAATTAAGTACTGGGTGATAATGCCGTCACTTGTGGCGACATTTACACTGTGATTCTATAGTTATTCTCGACTTAAAGCTTAGACAAAAATGAATGCATTACAAATCAATACATTGTGGTAAAATGTTTGGCTTTTAATATTCATGTACATTTTACATTTTGGTGATATTAGCCAAATCATATCTGAATGTAAATTTTAGAACTTCAAAATAGAAATAATTTCTTTTGCAGACAATTTTCAAGGAAAAAGCCTTAACATGGTGAACAACAATATCAAAAAACAGACTTATGAAATATCTTGGGTAGGATGCATTCGCTGTTAAATTCTGTGAAATTAAAGGTATTTTGATGAGCCTTGAGACAGACACTGATAATGAAGATATCAGTCACTATAGAAGATTTTATTATTGTCGTTGACTCCATCAATGCAGCAATCTTTACTCTATAAAACCCCTATTGCGAATCGTAAAGGTGGAAAAATTTCAATTTAGGCCATGTAGGGTGTTGGAACTTCGTTTTCTTTAAATACAATTTGATGGATATTTGCGATTATGATAGAACAAATCTACAACACAAACTTAAAGATGCTCAAAGTTACTTTAGAACTGTACTACTTAACCATCATTTAGTTTATATTTCTGTTGATAACGTAAATGTTTTACATTATTTCCCAGCTTAAACTTTATCGTTTCGTATAGGTGACGTAGCTAATTCTATTTTCCCGATGACGTGTATTTAACGAGGACCATGTTGTGAAATGTAAGTCTAACCTAGAGTTTCATGAAAACAAAAAAAAACAGGAAAGCAATGATGGCAACATTGATGATAATAATGGAGGATATGTGAATTTAAGGACTAATGTTCCATGACTTAAAGAAAGAGTTTACAGCCAATAAACACACTGGTGAGAAGGTGAACTATGTTGGTCAACATGGTTATGATGTGTTTAATGTTCAAAATCAACAACTGTTCTTACTGTGAGAACTTTTGATCTAGTAAGAAAGTCAAACTATTACAGGTCGGTACTTGTACATCAAACTTTAAACATTAAACAAGACTTTGTTGAATGCTTATTTTTATGTGAAAATCTTCCACCGTTCGGCGTACATGTTGTTTTTTCCTTAACGAATGAAATATGCAATGATTTCATCGTCTATTAACAATAACTATTATCGTAAATAATCTAGTTTCGTAGTTTTCTACTGCGTATGTATGAAATGACTTTTCATTTTTCTTGCCGGTGTCCGAAGCCTAATCTGTGAGTCTGCAAATCTAAACCTTTAATTCAAATAACGAAAACTTTTACTAAAAATTTATCAAAAAATGCTTCGTTTCGAATCGGCAAATTTCGTGTTTCTATCCACTTTTCTAAAACATGGATGAATGTACAATATTTCAAAGAATATGGCTACTTTCACATTTGAAGACTGGAAAAAGGATATCTTTTCTATGTTAATATTTACTTGTTGAACTGAGTCTTGAAAATGACTGCACGGAATAATAAAAGGACAATTTAAGATCTGTTTCCGCTTGCCATTGCTATTGGTTTATCTGTTTTTCAAACTTTAATGGTCGTTTATTAGAGAGAATTATTTCAAGATATTTTTTCGAGAGGTAAGTTGTTAACACAATTTTGTTTAAGATTCTGTAGAAAATAATGAAAACTTCAGTCTATATTACACCGGCTGAAAATGGTGGTCACATCCCAGATGTTTGGCAATTGCTACCAACTCTATAATCACAGTTATCGTAACTGCGTAAAAGCACTATAGATAAAGCACATTTGATAAAAACGACATGGCAAATAAGATGTTGAAACATGTTTATTTTAAAAAAACTTGTCGTATAAATTACCGTTATCACTTCGCTTGATTTCCTTTTTCTACAAACATTTTCAATGTTTCAATTCAAGCTTCGTCTTCTTAAAGGACATTGGCAACGAAAATTTTTTTTTCATACGTTTATCATAGATAGCTACGGAATACTTAATTTCGTGTTTTCGTGTCTGTTTTGAATTTTGCTGTTGAGAAAATTTGACATAAAGTTGAACCTTATCCGCCATTTTGGAAAAAAAGCCTTATGCTAAATTATGCCGGAATACATTACTGACGTCATTGGCTGGTATCCACTGAATGACACAATATAAAATAATAGTATTATAATAATATATAGCACATTTGTTCACTGGAATTTTAAAACAAAACAACAGTCGGCGGTTGTTAAGATTAACAAAAGTTGTGTAGTTTATCACGCTTATATACTTTTCCAATATTTAGTCGTTATAAGACGTAGAAACGTTTATTTTAGCAGATCTTACAACTAGGCTTTGCCGACATACCAAGTGTAAGCCCAGACAACAACTAGCGCGTTTTATACACTGCACATTTCGTGCAATAGAAATATTTCATTTTCCCATTTATACGTTTAATTTATTATTTTTAGACATAAGAGTCTTTGAAAGATTATGTAGTTTTATATAGGTGATAAGCTCTAAGCCGCTATGTTTTGTTCTTGACTGTAGAGTTTCGTTTATCCGTAATGTTTTACGTGCATGTTTGCGTGCACAATGTACAAGTACACTTTTCGATTAACTTTATAACTTATGAATGAATACAAGTTTTGGGTGGATCATTCATACATTTTGCTTTTGCGCAGTTCGTGACAATCCTTTGACAATGATATGGCATCGCAATTGCAGATCATAACAAAGATCATCAAAGAGCGTCTGTCTAAGACTAAATTTACGGTCTTTCATGATAACATGCGTATTTAAAATGTGTATAAAGTCCGTCTGGTGACGCGAAGCGTTTTCGTTTGCTAGCATAAACACAAGCATGCTAGCATAAACACAAGGGCTTTTTCGTGGCAAAAAAAACGCTCGATTGCCTTTTTTGACAAAGTACAATGTCCACACTTACACCAACTAAGACTTTGAAGGCGCGAAGCATTTGCTTTCTCAAATTCAGCATGTATTTCATCCTCCGACGAGGACAAGTCGCTCTGCTCACTCTCCTGTTCCGAACCGCTTTCTTCACTAGTTTCGCCCTTCACTTCAGGTTCATATTGATAGGGCAGAACCTCAACCGGTTGATTTTCGTGTATGTCACCCATTACAGCAAAAAAAACCCGTAAAATACGCTTTAAATGTGTTGTAACGCAGTCAATCACAAAGTTTATTGTATTGTTGTTTTGACTGCTCACCAGCCAATGACGTCACTACCGCTCGAGATAATTTTATCAAAATTTTATCCAAGATGGCGCAATTTATAGAACTTTTGCTGCAAATATCTCAGCAACAAAATATTTTTAAGAAAAAATTTTTCTATTTTAGTTGTTAGACATCACAAAGGTTCAAAAATATGCCATAAAAATTTTCGTTGCCAATGTCCTTTAAATTCGATACGAAGGATGGAAAAGAGTCTGCTTAAGGAGGCATATACAGTAAAACTTTTACTAAAATTATGAGAGAAAATACTTTGGATGAAATTGATAGTGGTGCAAACGAGGGTGAAGTTTAATATAACGTAAAAACAGACAAAGTTCATATTTTAGGCTTGGAAGATCATGGGTCTGTTGAAGAAAGTAATGTTGGCAATAGAAACAGGTTACAAATGTCTCATGAAACCCTTCAAAATGCTGGTGTATCAGCGAATCAAAGTCGTGATGCTAAAGAGAGTCGTGTGGACGACGTGATTCGTGTTTCCCACGAGAATCGTGGATCTAATGTGGAACGAGTTGCTAATGAGTATCGTGTTATCGAAGAATAGAAGTTTTTTCAGAGTTTCATGAAAACAGAAAAAAGGAAAGTGTTAATTTCAATATGGATGATAAATATGGAGAATATGTGAAGCTAAAGTCCAATGCTCCACTACGTACAGAGAGGTTACAGCCAATCAACTTTTCTTCCAAGGAGACAACCGCAATGACGTCACGTAGTATGGCGTCACATGACAACATTTCAAGAAACATGATGCCCAGCGATTTATTGAGAAATTATACCAACATAGGTTACAGTCAATATGGCGATGATGTGTCTAGTGTTCATCATCAACAACTTGTTGTTGTTGTGAGAACATTTGATCATCCAGGAAAGTCGTACTATTACAGGTCAGTTGTACTACCACAGAGCAGGTATACTAATTACAGGTCAGTTGTACTACCACAGGTCACTTAAACTATTACAGATCAGTTGTACTACCACAGAGCAGGTATACTAATTACAGGTCAGTTGTACTACCACAGAGCAGTTAAACTATTACAGATCAGTTGTACTACCACAGAGCAGGTATACTAATTACAGGTCAGTTTTACTACCACACAGCAGTTATACTATTACAGGTCGGTTGTAGTACAAGTCACTGACTTTAATTCAACTGCACCCGTAATCCTACTCTGTTATTTATTCACCTTCAATGGCTTACTAAGCTTAATTTTATCAAACACACACGTTGTCTTTCAGGGATGTATTGCTATCGCTAATTGGGTGGAGGGGCTTTTGTTCATATATGCAAAAATGGAGCGATTTGAGAAACTTAAAAACTTTTTACTAATACGATGGAAATCACTCCTAAATTCAATGTTGCTGAAGTGGGCACTTGAATGAATTAATTAACTTACGATACTTATCGGGGGGGGGAGGAATGTTAAAACATTCATTATCGAGAATTGATTTGCCTTCAATTCGCAAAATTGCCCTATCTTTAACTTATTGATATATAACACTCTACACCCACTCTACATACATGCTAGTCAGATCTCTCATTTTCTTGCTCTAAACTTCCATAAATGAATTTCCTCTATTGTAATTTTGAAACTAAAGAGTGGATTAAAAAAAGCTCATAATTTTGCCTTATATAGTTAAACAGTTAACTTTGATGTTTGGCACAAAAAAATAAGTACAATAAAGAAAAGTTTGCTAATCACATGAAGAACATTGGAGAACTTAGATAAATTTTTGCATTACTACTAGAAGAGATCTAGCTTTCACGGTTCCAGCAGTTATGGGGATCTTGGAAGAAGGGAATTGTTCTATGAATAGTGGCGATTATAAAACAGCTATTGAACATTACAATAACTGTGTAGAAGTTGCAGACGAAAATAGCCTGAAAACGATAGCATATTTTGGTCTTGGTAATGCTTACACACTCTCTGATAATTGGGAGGAAGGATTGAACAGTTTTAAGCATTGCTTAAAGTTTTCGTCTAAAGTTGAAAGGGAATATTTTGAACATCAAGTATACCTTGGCCTGGGGAGTGTTCATTCTAACATTAAAAGATTGGAGGACGCCATGAAGAAAGATGAAATGGAATGTCTCTGCCATATTGCATTGGGAGGATTGAATAAGTTGCTTAAAAATTATGAGCAATCTTTGGACCATTATAGAAAAGGACTCTCTCTTATTGAATCTCAACAGCAACAACATGAACAGCATCATCGACCACAACGACAAAGAAAAGTTTGTGGTATCAACGTTGGTAAAGATTTCGTCAACCTTAACATGAAGAACTTGTCAATTGTTACTTCAGCTGGAATTGTGAAGGGAGTGTTGGCTGTTTTATGGGAACTAGCGGAGTTGTTTGATAAACTTGAATAATGGGGAGATGCAACATTTATATATGAAACATATCTGGAGATGGTCACAAAAGATGAAGATATAGAAAAACAAAAGCACGTCATGGAGCGTCTGGTGCAAATATACGATGAAGAAGAGCGTTATTACTTAAGAAATTCGATGGAAGCCAAGTTACAAGAAATCATTGAGAAAAAGAACGAAAAAGGTAGAGAGTTAACACTAATGAGAAAGCTTTTTAGTAATCTGTTCATTGATTGTTTCCGTTTTACTTAACCTTAATTTTATACTTTTATTATTTTATTAACTGCTGTCATCAGAGTGGGAATACATTGGTGAATCTGTTAAAAATAAAGAATTGTTCTTAAAATTGATCAAGTATGGACGAAATCCCAATGTCGAGGTCAAGCATGTAGACAATGTACGTGTGATAATCTCTGAGGAGTTTTGCATCGGTAGAGGAAGTGATGGAACCCGTGTTTATCTGGGACTGAAAAAGGATGGTTACGGCAGAGCAGTGAAACGAATACGTCGAGATAACTGCATCACTATTGCCCAGAAAGAAAAGGAAATCTTGAACAAATTCAACGCAAAAGAGTCGAAATATGTTGTGAAATATTACTACTTAGAAGAGGAGACTGGAACAGACTATGTCTATTTGATACTAGACATATGTGAAGAATCGTTGGAGAGTTTTGTGGAATCTTCTACATTACAAGATCTTCAAAAAGCTCTTCCCGAAATTCTCAGACAAATGTTAAAAGGATTAGCTGATCTTCACTGCGACCCATGTCCTATTCTACATCGGGATTTAAAGCCTTCCAATGTTCTCCGAGACGCACATAGTAAATTTCTGATTGCTGACTTTGGTATAAGTCGAGAATTGAAGGGTGGCCTTAAGACATATCATACTAGCTCTAAAAAGGGAACTCAGGATTGGATTGCTCCTGAATCATATTGTAAAGATGAAGATTCAGTTGATAAAGCACGTTACAAAAAAGAGTCAGATGTAATGGTAGGTGTAGAAATGTATCCTTTAGTAAATGACACATAAATTAAATTCTTGACAGTTTATTCACGCTATTCTGTTTGATCGATTTAGAACGCAGGAATGTTGGCTTATTATGTTGCAACCAAAGGGAAGCATCCTTTTGGGACTGAAGACTGTAGACTACAAAACTTGTTACATGGAAATCATGTTGGCTTGGACGAAATAAAGGATACTGCTTTCCTAGACCTTTTGTTATGGATGCTACAACTAAAACCAGAAGACAGGCCATCAGCCAACGAGGCGTTAAAACATCCTTATCTACTATCCGATGAAGAGAAGTTTAACATGCTGTGTGATATGGGAAACCAACCGGAAATGAAACAATCACAAGGTCAAAGTTTTCCAAATTCAGATGTTGTTGCGCAATTGTATGATCCCATCGAATGGATGACGCGTATCGATGATGAAATCTTGAAAGATTTAAAAACCTTTAACAAGAAAGGCAAAAGGAAAACTTTGACTGACAAGCCTACATGGGCAAGTTGTTTAAGATTCATTAGAAACGTGAATGAGCATTGGTACGATAAACCTCGAACACATCTGTTGCGTTACGTCAAGGAAGGCAACTATATAGATTATTTCTTGCAACGTTTTCCTGAACTGCCTCTTCTGGTGCACAAAATCATAAGGTCGACTGACTGGAAAACAAGAGACAATCTCAAGAAACATTTTACAGCTTAGTAATACCAACAACTTTTTATGTTAAACGAGGTAGCCAAATTAGGATTCCATGACACTATACAATGTCTTAATTTAGTTGTTATTTTCACTAAATGGTTTTTTTCGTTTGATAATATTCAATATGCATGTTTTAAGTACTCTATAAATGCTTTCCAAGATGAGAGCATTTTCTGTTTTTATGTGATTTTTGATTCTAATGTATTGTCAGAGGCTCCGGCAAGGGGGACGACTGCCAATAATATATTTCACAAACTGAGGTTTCTGTAAACGTAACTTGAAAGTTTCAGTTGAATAAAACATTTCGTTATACATTGTATGTGACATTTTGGAGGTGTTACACTTCTCCTCCCCAAAAAAATAAAATCCTGCCATCACCACTATATGTTGCGTCTAATGGAGATCTAAAAAGTTGAAACCTTTTTGCCTAAATTAATATCTTTTTTATACAAGTGTTTTCGTCTCTATCTCAAACTATTTAACCTCATATACTTGCATATATTGATTACCGTGATTTCATTCTATGTAATATTTTGTAAACATTTAAATAAACGACAATATTTTTCAATTTTGTTATTTTAATAACAGACATGTTTCGACTTCAATACAAGCCATCTTAGTCGCAGATTTAAGATAGAAATATGATACAGCTGTGACATACATGAAACCACCAGAAATTTTGCCACATGGACCTCCGAAAAAAACTCCACGTTGACAAACATTAACAAAATCTGAAAGCAAATCTAAATACACTTCGTCACGCTTCTCTAACACTGCTAACACTTCATTCACTTTCAAACTCAAACAAACCCTACACATACGTCGACACAAACCAGACATGAACAAACAAGTCCAACATTTTAATAGTATTTTCCAACTTTAATTTTCTCCCTTTCCCTAACTACGCACATCCTGTATCTTTTCCTAATTACTAATAATTTGTAAATTATTTTCTCTATTGCGTGTGAGTATCAGCAGTGGCCGCGGAGAAGAAGAGCAATTAGCCCCCCCCCCCTAGTTTTCAATATCTTTTGCTTTGTAAAGTGTAAAAATATAAAAATCCGCCCCAGGAAAATACTGTATTTCATGTCTTATGTTCTACCTTCATTTTTTAGTTGACGTTAGATTGATCAATTATAGCGCGTTCAGACTTAATGCCGGAGTACGATACCCTGGTTCTGACAAAAATCTGCAGGTTTTTCACCCTACGTAGTCCCCACTAGCTTCGTTTATTTATAATTTCATGTTTTTCTTTGTAAACAAGTTTTAAAACCATGTGCTGAATGTATGCTTTTCTGTACACGTTACTAAGGTGTCGTCGTTCACATCGGTGCCCGTGCCTGAGCACTGTACTTGGGTAATACCTCTTTTCGTGGTGTCTAGACCCAGGCATTTATACACTGGCACCATCAAAATTTTGTGTTCACATTGGTACCCGTGCCTGAACACCGTGCCAGGGCACTCAGTCTGAACACACGAAATCACGAAAGTTACTTTACAACTTCGTAAAAGCACTATTGCCAATGGACATTTAATATAAACGACAACTTTTTTGAAAATAGACATGTTTCGACATCTCATGATGCCATCTTCAGTATGAGTGAAATAATAGGTGATACAGGGTTTATATAAAAGTAATATGATACCTAAATTATAACAATAAAAAGGAAATAAGATAAATTGATGAGGAGCGTCCGAGCGTATTATAAACTAAATATTGTATTGAATTTAAAAACTTGAACATTGAGGTCAGGGTTAGTTTTGTTAATGTGGAGTGCTTCTTTGATTTTATGGGTGAATGAGGTGTCGGCAGTGTCGATGATTTTGAAACAAGAGGGTGAATAGTTGGTTTTGCATGAGTAAGATTTAAGAAGGTGTCGGTAGATACAAGAGTTTTTGTTTATTGTGGTATGTTTCCTGATTCTGGTGGATAAATGGCGCGAAGTTTCGCCAATGTATCGGGAATTACATCCCGCGCAATTGAATTCATATACCACCATAGATTTAATTGAATCAGGGATTGGGTCTTTGAATGAGAAAAGGTTTTTGATTTTGAATGATGTGAAAATAAGTCGAATGTCAATATCTTTACAGAAGCGTTTCATAATGTTTGTAAGTCTGCGTTGTGTGTGTCGTTAGTAATGTCCGATGTATGGTAGTTTGGAGTATAGAGTTGTTATTTTGGAATTTTCATTTGTGTTGGTTGTGATCGTCGTGTCAGGAGTTTCGGTGTCTAGTATGAGGTTGTTGCTTTGTCTGTTGTCGAGATATCGTTTTACGGTTCTGTTAATAGAGTGAAGTGGGAAAGAGTTTCGTAAAAGAGTGGATGTGATGTTTTTTATGTCTCGTTGAAAGCCAGTGTTCGTATTGTTAAGTTTGTATGCTCTTAAATGAAGATATGATCTTCGCACTTTGCTGGACAATTTAAGCAATCGTCTCAGGACCTGAAAAAATCAGGTGACTCAACGGGATTCGAACCCATGACCTCTGCGGTGCCGGTGCAGTGCTCTGACCAACTGAGCTATGAAGTCACACAGTGGTGAGAATGTTTTATGCAGTGCGGTGTTTGAAATTAAATGAAGATATGATCTTCGCACTTTGCTGGACAATTTAAGCAATCGTCTCAGGACCTGAAAAAATCAGGTGACGATATTGTTATGCTCTGTCGATTAGTGTGCGTATAAGTCCGGTTTTGTATGAAATTGGTGTGAAATTAAAATAGTTCGTCAGAAGTCCTGTGTTTGCTGGTTTGTGGTATGTAGATGTTGTACAGCTGTCGTGAGATTTTGTTAGTAAAATGTCAAGAAATGGCAGTTGATCTTGTTGTTCAGTTTCAAATGAAAACCTAATGTCTGCGTGCTGTGTGTCAATGTAATTATAAAACTTCATGGCCTCAGTCTCGTTAGTAAAACACAAAAAATATCGTCAACGTATCTGCGGTAAAATAGTGGTTTAGTGTCGTTGTAGTTGTTTAGCCAGTTTCGTTCATGTGAGCCCATGAAAATGTTAGCAAGTATGGGTGCTAAGGGAGAGCCCATCGCAACACCGTCCGTCTGGTCATAAAATTTTCCATTAAATAAAAAATGCGTCTGTGCTGTTGCTATTGAAAACAGTTGTGTGAGGTCTGTCCTGTTTATACTGAACCTGGGGTTGTGAGTGAATATTAAGTCGATTGCTTGGTTGATGGTTTCAGTAAGTGGTATGTTAGTAAATAGGCTTTAAACGTCGTAGGAGATAAAGAATTTGTGAGAAGAAGTTGATGAGTTGAAAGATGAGAAGTCGTCGAGGAAAGTAAAACTAACCCTGACCTCAATGTTCAAGTTTTTAAATTCAATACAATATTTAGTTTTTAATACGCTCGGACGCTCCTCATTAATTTATCTTATTTCCTTTTTATTGTTGTAATTTCTGTATCATATTACTTTTATATAAACCTTGTATCACCTATTATTTCACTCATACTGAAGATGGCATCATGAGATGTCGAAACATGTCTATTTTCAAAGAAGTTGTCGTTTATATTAAATGTCTACTTTAAAACTATAGTACTTAACCTTCACTTAGTTTATATTTCTGTTGATAACGTAAATGTTTTACATTTTTTCTCATCTTAAACTTTATCGTTTCGTTTAGGTGACGTAGGTAATTCTATTTTCCCGATGACGTGTATTTAACGAGGACCATGTTGTGAAATGTAAGTCTAACCTAGAGTTTCATGAAAACAAAAAAACAGAAAAGCAAAAGAGTTTACAGCCAATAAACACACTGGTGAGAAGGTGTACTATGTTGGTCAACATGGTTATGATGTGTTTAATGTTCAAAACCAACAACTGTTCTTACTGTGAAAACTTTTGATCTACTAAGAAAGTGAAACTATTACAGGTCAGTCCTTGTACATCAAACTTTGAACATTAAACAAGACTTTGTTGAATGCTTATTTTTATGTGAAAATCTTCCACCGTTCGGCGTACATGTTGTTTTTTCCTTAACGAATGAAATATGCAATGATTTCATCGTCTATTAACAATAACTATTATCGTAAATAATCTAGTTTCGTAGTTTTCTACTGCGTATGTATGAAATGACTTTTCATTTTTCTTGCCGGTGTCCGAAGCCTAATCTGTGAGTCTGCAAATCTAAACCTTTAATTCAAATAACGAAAACTTTTACTAAAAATTTATCAAAAAATGCTTCGTTTCGAATCGGCAAATTTCGTGTTTCTATCCACTTTTCTATAACATCGATGAATGTACAATATTGCAAAGAATAGGGCTACTTTCACATTTTGAAGACTGGAAAAAGGATATCTTTTCTAAGTCAATATTTACTTGTTGAACTGAGTCTCGAGAATGACTGCACGGAATAATAAAAGGAGAATATAAGTTCTGTTTCCGCTTGCCATTGCTATTGGTTTATCTGTTTTTCAAACTTTAAAGGTCGTTTATTAGAGAGAATTATTTTAAGATATTTTTTCGAGAGGTAAGTTGTTAACACAGTTTTGTTTAAGATTCTGTAGAAAATAATGAAAACTGCAGTCTATATTACACCGGCTGAAAATGGTGGTCACATCCCAGATGTTTGGCAATTGCTACCAACTCTATAATCACCGTTATCGTAACTGCGTAAAAACACTATTGATAAAGCGCATTTATTAAATACGACAAGTTTTTTAAAATAAACATATTTCAACATCTCATGATACCATCTTCAGTATGTACTCTATCTTATATACTTAAGATGGCATCATGAGATAATGAAACATGTTTATTTTAAAGAAAATTGTCGTATTATTTACCGTTATCACTTTGCTTGATTTCCTTTATCTACAAACATTTTCAATGTTTCAATTCAAGCTTTGTCTTCTTAAGTTCGATGCGAAGGATGGAAAAGAGTCTGCTTAAAGAGGCATATACAGTAAAACTTTTACTAAAATTATGAGAGAAAATACTTTGGATGAAGTTGATAGTGGTGCAAACGAGGGTGAAGTTGAATATAATGTAAAAACAGACAAAGTTCATATTTTAGGTTTAAAAAATCATGCGTCTGTTGAAGAGAGTAATGTTGGCAATAGAAACAGGTTACAAATGTCTCATGAAACCCTTCAAAATGCTGGTGTATCAGCGAATGAAACTCGTGAAGCTGAAGGGAGTCGTTTAGATGACGTGATTCGTGTTTCCCACGAGAATCGTGGATCTAACGTGGGACGAGATGCTAATGAGGATCGTGTTGTTGAAGAATGGAAGTCTTCTTCAGAGTTTCATGAAAACAGAAAAAAAGGAAAGTTGTAATTTCAATGTAGATGATAAATATGGAGAATATGTGAAGCTAAAAGCCAATGCTCCACTACGTACAGAGAGGTTACAGCCAATCAACTTCTCTTCCAAGGAGACAGCCACAATGACGTCACGTAGTATGGCGTCACATGACAACATTTCAAGAAAAATGATGCCCAGTGATTCGGTGAGAAATTATGCCAACATGGGTTACAGTCACTATGGCAATGATGTGTCTAGTGTTGATATGAATTCAACTGCACACGTAATTCTCCTCTGTTATTTATTCACCTCCAATGGCTTACTATGCTTAATTTTATCAAAACACACACGTTGTCTTTCAGGGATGTGTTACTATCGCTAATTGGAGGGGCTCTTATTCATATATGCATGTTATAAATCCGTAGATAACAATACATTTCAAAAGATATTAATTCAGCATATCATGAATATATGAATAAGAGCCCTCCATCTAGCGATAGCAATACATCCCTGTTGTATTTTCCTTTGGTTTTTAAAGTTTCTAAAATTACCATCGCTCTTTGTAGACAAAGGAGATCATTGCCAAAAAACCACTCAAGACTGAACTACAAAAAATCTTTTAAATCTTTAACGACTCGCAGACGAAAACCTTTACCATCTGCCTGGACAATAAACCTTCGAAATTCGCCGTCAATACATGAAAATTATGAAGATGTTCACTCTTATTACTTACCATCTAGAAGAAAAAAAAATATCAAGGTTCGACCTGTACACGAGATTACATGAATCACGAAATGAAAGTTTGTGAAGCTAAAAGTAATGGTTCTGGTAATAGTAAAAGATACATTGTTGAAAACTGTCCAAAACTATCCCATGCTAAAAATGCTAAAACCTCGACTTATTACAAAACTTCTGGTCGATTGCAACTCAGCTCACATTCAGATGCGTCAGAAGTAGATTATAAATCATCGCCTGTCCTTCAAGACCAAATTAATGATCAAAATTCTCCAACAATTTATTCCGACAAAAAGTGTGAAGAGAAATCACATGACCCAGAAATCATGTCCATTGTCAGTGGCAGTGAGTTTTCTGAATTCTTACCCATTCCTCCACGGCCGAGCGAAGGCCAATCAGATATCTCTACCGATGGATATTCCCGTGGTAGTTATAAATCATTTAAAAACAAACTTGAAAGAAACGTTAAAGAAAACAGGGAGGTTGTTGTTGAAAAAGGAAGTCAATCAGATCAAGAAAAACATAATGAAGAAACTTTAGAGGTGTTTATATGTAAAGTAAGTAAATGTATTTGATGTTTTATTTGTTTGTCCTTGCACTGCTATGGGTCTATTCTATTTACTTAACTTAAGTTTCAAAAATCTTTCACATCATTGCTTTAGATTGTCTTCTATGATACAATCATTCTACCCCCTCCCCCCATGGAGAGCATATAGCCCTTTTTTCAAAAAATGTACTTCCAACTGTTATTTTGAAATTTCTACATTGTTAAAATAATCTTTATATGACGACATTGCAAACAAGACGTTATTATTGATGTTTCTTACCTGACGGAAAACGTTATAGACATACACTTGTTGAAATAACTATTGGAAAGTGTGATCGGAGATCAGTAATTTATCAGTAAGTTTACCAGACTTTGTTATATTGTATTCTTTACATGATTAAAGGCTGATATTCTTTAAAAATACTTGAGTTTGTGATTTCTTTTAGGGTGTATATATTAACAACGTTAAGAAAATTATAGTGCGTCAGACGTTAATTTTCATTGCCGAAAGTTTGTGTATGTAGCTTATTTATGTCTCCCTGTACAAATACTCCGATTTAGTGTAGACGTAAAGATTTTCTACCCATCACGCAAAAAACATAAAGTTTGTAGGCAGTAACTATACAGACTTAAACAATTCTATAGCATTAGAGTGTTTTTTTTGCTGCGTTTTTAATCACAACTAAACTTTCATACATACAGAATCTCGACAGTGTTATATATTTAACGTTTTCACGATGCTTTATTAGCGTGTATACTTTCTCTTCTTCATGACAATTTTATGAACTACATGACAATTTTATGAAATAAAAGTTACCGGTTCATTAAATGCACCAAGCTAAGCAAAACAAGAATGATGAGAATTTTAAAATTACTTGTTCTTTCGCAGTCGGATATAAATGCAATATGAATACGATATGAATAATATATGTTTTTATTAATTATCTTTTCTTTTATGGCAAAGAAATGTATTGCAACGCCGTTTTCAACAGATTTTACACTGTCTTAAAGCTTTTGTTTGAGCTAAATTGATTTAATCTTTATCTTTAACATCTAGCTACGTTCTTCAAAAAGTATCATTTTCCTATCCAAATAAAAACAAGTTTCTTTTACTGCTGGGATAATGACGTTATTGAAAATTATATTTATCATTCAAATGCTCATGACGTTTTTAAATTGTCGTTAAGTTTCGATTGTTTTTCAAAAAGTTGGCAAGTCTTTGAACAAGCATTGTTTGTTGAAAATGTTGTTAAGTGTGTGTTGTTTTTATACACTTACATGAAAATTTTGCTGTCTAAAGTTGGCAATTTTTTGAACTAGCATGGTTTATAAAAAAAACAAAGATTGACATCAGTGGCATAGCTAGACTAAAACAACTAGTCGTGCTATTGCGTTTGTAAACATGAATTACTAAAATGATTGGTGTTAACATAAGTTGGTGGTGCCATTATGGTTGATGCACTCCTAGAAATTTTAATTCTAATTTTCACATTTGAATTCTCAAAATCATTTTTTCATTTCAAATCAAATCAAATCAAGTCAAATCATTAATTTCGGATCATTTCGAATCATTAATTTATTTCAACTAAATATTTTTTTTGAAATAGCTGTTTCGCCCAGCGGTAGGGCTCATCGGCATACCTAGAAATTACAAATTCCATTTAGATCATAGATCAATAACAAATGGTTAACTTGTGAATCTGGCATCGACAGCCTTGTAAAAAGCTGAATGAGAAATCTGGTTTTCAGGCGCCAGAAACTCGCCTTTCACACCTTTGCATAAAAACAAAAAAGTTCGGTTAGACAAGGGAGACTTTTTGAAACATTTCATGGAGATACAATTTCTCAATTTTGCATCTCATTCCAGTCGTTTCTAACCCTCAAGGAATATATAACTTGGTCATGCCGGCCTGAGTGATCACGACTAAAAACGGGCGAAAGACGTTGCTTGTGCTTTTAAGGCATTGATTAAGGCAGGCATCGTGCTAAAACATAAGTATAGTGTGTGCAACATGACGTATTGCAAAATGCAAAGGACGCATGGAAATAGATTTTGTTTTCGATTACATTCGTTAAGATTTTAACAAATATTGACATTTTGACATTAAGAAAACATTAGTTAGAAGAATGATTGGTCGTGTTGAGTACGACCTGCACGACCTTTAGCTACGCCACTGATAGCCAAGTATCCACGCAATAAAATTGAAAAGAAGCAAAGTGCACGAGTGGGGGCAACAAAAATCGTTTACTAAGCCACTTTTCAATGCACAGAATACGGACTAATACTTCCTACTGTTATTTTGAAATTTCTACATTGTTAAAATAATCGTTTTTATGACGACATTGCAAACAAGGCGTTATTATTGATAATTCTTACCTGACGGCAAACCTTATAGAAATGCACTTGTTGAAATATCTATTAGAGACTGTGATCGGAGATCAGTGGTTTATCTGTAAGTTTACCAGACTTTGTTATATTGTATTCTTTACATAACTAAAGGCTGATATTCTTTAAAAATAATTGAATTTGTGATTTCTTTTAGGGTTTATATAGTAACAACGTTAAGAAAATTATATTGCGTCAGACGTTAATTTTCATTGCCGAAAGTTGTGTATGTAACTTAGTTATATCTCTCTGTACAAATACTCCGATTTAGTTTAGAAGTAAAGATTTTCTACCCATCAATCAAAAAACATAGAGTTAGTAGGCAGTAACTATACAGACTTAACCAATTCTATAGCATTAGAGTGTTTTTTTTCTGCTGCGTTTTTAATCACAACTAAAATTTCATACATACAGAATCTCGACAGTGTTATATTTAACGTTTTCACGATGCTTTAGCTTTGTTGGCGTGCATACTTTCTCTTCTTCGTGATAATTTTATGAACTGCGTTGGCGGAAGTGGACACGCAAGCTAACTGTATTATGAGAAATATAATTCTTGAGAAAACTGTTCTTGGTGTTGTCTAAATTAATTTTGTCATTTTTGATATGTATATAAAGTATTTTGCATTGATGCTTTAAATATTGTCATTCGTGAACATTTTCATGAAATGATTTAACAAGAAACGATTGCTTGTCTTCGATTAGCTCATCGTACAACTGAAAATGTCGGAAATGTCTTGTCCTATGTCAGATACTTCTGTATATCAAACATTATCTGGATTTTCCAGCATTCGACTAAAATTAGTCCCTTCAAGTTTGCATTCCATTACTTTTATTCGGGGGGGGCAGCGCATAGTTTCAGTCTACTCTATGTTTTAAAGAATAGCTATATTCCTGTAGTCTTTGTGAACGTTAAGTAAATTACAAATATTACAAATATTGAGGATTATCGATGATTGACTTCATATATACGTTAATGTTTGAAAAACGAAAGAAATAAAAGTTACCGGTTCATTAAATGCACCATGCTAAGCAAAACAAGAATGATGAGAATTTTAAAATCACTTGTTCTCTCGCAGTCGGATATGAATGCCATATGAATACGATATGAAAAATATAAGTTTTTATTAATTATCTTTTCTTTTATGGCAAAGAAATGTATTGCGACGCCGCTTTTAACAGATTTTACACTGTCTTAAAGCTTTTGTTTGAGTTAAATTGATTTAATCTTTATCTTTAACATCTAGCTACGTTCTTCAAAAAGTATCATTTTCCTCTCCAAGTAAAAACACGTTTCTTTTACTGCTGGGATAATGACGATATTGAAAATTATATTTATCGTTCAAATGATCATGACGTTTTTAAATTGTCGTTAGGTTTCGATTGTTTTTCAAAAAGTTGGCAAGTCTTTGAACAAGCATTGTTTGTTGAAAATGTTGTTAAGTGTGTGTTGTTTTTATACACTTACATGAAAATTGTGCTGTCTAAAGTTGGCAATTTTTAAACTAACGTGGTTTATTAAAAAAAACAAAGATTGACATCAGTGGCATTGCTAGACTAAAACAACTAGTCGTGCTATTGCGATTGTAAACATGAATTACTAAAATGATTGGTGTTAACATAAGTCGATGGTGCCATTATGGTTGATGCACTCCTAGAAATTTTAATTTTAATTTTCACATTTGAATTCTCAAAGTCATTGTTTCATTTTAAATCGAATTAAATCAAATCATTAATTTATTTAAAATAAATAAGTTTTTTGAAATAGTTGTTTCGCCAATGTCAGGGCTCACCAGCATGCCTAGGAATTACAAATGCCATTTACATCATAGATCAATGACAAATGGTTAACTTGTGAATCCGGCATGGACAGTCTTGTAAAAAGCTGAATGAGAAATCTGGTTTTCAGGCGCCAGAAACTCGCCTTTCACACCTTTGCATAAAAACAAAAAAGTTCGGTTAGACAAGGGAGACTTTTTGAAACATTTCATGGAGATACAATTTCTCAATTTTGCATCTCATTCCAGTCGTTTCTAACCCTCAAGGAATATATAACTTGGTCATGCCGGCCTGAGTGATCATGACTAAAAACGGGCGAAAGACGTTGCTTGTGCTTTTAAGGCATTGGTTAAGGCAGGCATCGTGCTAAAACATAAGTATAGTGTTTGCAACATGACGTATTGCAAAATGCAAAGGACGCATAGAAATAGATTTTGTTTTCGATTACATTCGTTAAGATTTTAACAAATATTGACATTTTGAAATTAAGAAAACATTAGTTAGAAGAATGATTGGTCGTGTTGAGTACGACCTGCACGACCTTTAGCTACGCCACTGATAGCCAAGTATCCACGCAACAAAAGTGAAAAGAAGCAAAGTGCACGAGTGGGGGCAACAAAAATCGTTTACTAAGCCATTTTTTAATGCACAGAATACGGACAATACTTCCTACTGTTATTTTGAAATTTCTACATTGTTAAAATAATCGTTTTTATGACGACATTGCAAACAAGGCGTTATTATTGATAATTCTTACCTGACGGCAAACGTTATAGAAATGCACTTGTTGAAATATCTATTAGAGACTGTGATCGGAGATCAGTGGTTTATCTGTAAGTTTACCAGACTTTGTTGTATTGTATTCTTTACATAATTAAAGGCTGATATTCTTTAAAAATAATTGAGTTTGTGATTCCTTTTAGGGTTTATATAGTAACAACGTTAAGAAAGTTATATTGCGTCAGACGTTAATTTTCATTGCCGAAAGTTGTGTATGTAACTTATTTATATCTCCCTGTACAAATACTCCGATTTAGTTTAGAAGTAAAGATTTTCTGTCCATCAAGCAAAAAACATAAAGTTTGTAGGCAGTAACTATACAGACTTAAACAATTCTATGGCATTAGAGTGTTTTTTTTCTGCTGCGTTTTTAATCAAAACTAAACTTTCATACATACAAAATCTCGACAGTGTTATATTTAACGTTTTCACGAAGCTTTAGCTTTGTTAGCGTGTATACTTTCTCTTCTTCATGACAATTTTATGAACTACGTTGGCGGAAGTGGACACGCAAGCAAATTGTATTATGAGAAATATAATTCTTGAGAAAACTGTTCTTGGTGTTGTCTAAATTAATTTTGTCATTTTGATATGTATATAAACCATTTTGCATTGATGCTTTAAATATTGTCATTCATGAACATTTTCATGAAATGATTTAACAAGAAACGATTGCTTGTCTTCGATTAGCTCATCGTACAACTGAAAATGTCGGAAATGTCTTGTCCTATGTCAGATACTTCTGTATATCAAACATTATCTGGATTTTCCAGCATTCGATTAAAATTAGTCCCTTCAAGTTTGCATTCCATTAATTTTATTCGTGGGGGGCAGCGCATAGTTTCAGTCTACTCTATGTTTTAAAGAATAGCTATATTCCTGTAGTCTTTGTGAACGTTAAGTAAATTACAAATATTACAAATATTGAGGATTATCGATGATTGACTTCATATATACGTTAATGTTTGAAAAACGAAAGAAATAAAAGTTACCGGTTCATTAAATGCACCATGCTAAGCAAAACAAGAATGATGAGAATTTTAAAATCACTTGTTCTCTCGCAGTCGGATATAAATGCAAAATGAATACGATATGAAAAATATAAGTTTTTATTAATTATCTTTTGTTTTATGGCAAAGAAATGTATTGCAACGCCGCTTTTAACAGATTTTACACTGTCTTAAAGCTTTTGTTTGAGCTAAATTGATTTAATCTTTATCTTTAACATCTAGCTACGTTCTTCAAAAAGTATCATTTTCCTCTCCAAGTAAAAACACGTTTCTTTTACTGCTGGGATAATGACGATATTGAAAATTATATTTATCGTTCAAATGATCATGACGTTTTTAAATTGTCGTTAAGTTTCGATTGTTTTTCAAAAAGTTGGCAAGTCTTTGAACAAGCATTGTTTGTTGAAAATGTTGTTAAGTGTGTGTTGTTTTTATACACTTACATGAAAATTGTGCTGTCTAAAGTTGGCAATTTTTAAACTAACGTGGTTTATTAAAAAAAACAAAGATTGACATCAGTGGCATTGCTAGATTAAAACAACTAGTCGTGCTATTGCGATTGTAAACATGAATTACTAAAATGATTGGTGTTAACATAAGTCGATGGTGCCATTATGGTTGATGCACTCCTAGAAATTTTAATTTTAATTTTCACATTTGAATTCTCAAAGTCATTGTTTCATTTCAAATCAAATTAAATCAAATCATTAATTTATTTAAAATAAATAAGTTTTTTGAAATAGTTGTTTCGCCAATGTCAGGGCTCACCAGCATGCCTAGGAATTACAAATGCCATTTACATCATAGATCAATGACAAATGGTTAACTTGTGAATCCGGCATGGACAGTCTTGTAAAAAGCTGAATGAGAAATCTGGTTTTCAGGCGCCAGAAACTCGCCTTTCACAACTTTGCATAAAAACAAAAAAGTTCGGTTAGACAAGGGACACTTTTTGTAACATTTCATGGAGATACAATTGCTCAATTTTGCATATCATTCTAGTCGTTTCTAACCCTTAAGGAATATATAATTTGGTCGTGCCGGCCTGAGTGAGCACGACTAAAAACGGGTGAAGACGTTGCTTGTGCTTTTAGGGCATTGATTAAGGCAGGCATCGGGCTGAAACACATGTATAGTGTGTGCAATGTGACGTATTGGAAAATGTAAAGGACGCATAGAAATAGATTTTGTTTTCGCTTACATTCGTTGCGATTGTAAACAAATATTGAAGATTCAGTGCATTAAAAAAACCTTAGTTTGAAAAATGTTTGCTGAGTACGACCTGCACGACTTTTAGCTACGCCACTGATTGCCAAGTATTCACGCAATAAAATTGAAAAGAAGCAAGGTGCACGAGTGGGGGCAACAAAAATCGTTTTCTAAGCCACTTTTTATTGCCCAGAATACGGACTAGTACTTCCTAACAGTGCTGTAGAATTAAATTTATCAGATGGGGGGCTCTCTTGAGAAAGCTGAAGCCATGAAATTATGAAAAATTATCCATTTCAAAGGTAGAAGGGGCTCCTTCCCAAGGGCGCCCCCAATTCTATAGCATTGCTTCCTACTGTTATTTTGAAATTTTTGCATTTGTT
Source organism: Xenia sp. Carnegie-2017 (assembly GCF_021976095.1). Classification (NCBI taxonomy): domain Eukaryota; kingdom Metazoa; phylum Cnidaria; class Anthozoa; order Malacalcyonacea; family Xeniidae; genus Xenia; species Xenia sp. Carnegie-2017. The sequence continues at coordinate 2,082,239 of NW_025813481.1, forward strand.
AAAATAATCTTTTAAAGAAAATTGAAATTGAATGATTTATTAACAAGCTATTTTAGACTAATAAAATAGTTAACTTTATATGGTGAATTTACTATCTATGTAATAATTTTCTATTTATTTTTCATACATTTGAAGGACATTTAAATGCACAAATTATTCATTCTCCCCCCTCCCTCCATGGAGAACATAAAGCATTTTTCAAAAAAATGTACTTCCTACTTTTATTTTGAAATTTCTACATTGTTAAAATAATCTTTTTTATGACGACATTGCAAACAAGGCGTTATTATTGATGTTTCTAACCTGACGGCAAACGTTATAGAAATACACTTTTTGAAATACCTATTGAAGACTGTGATCGGAGATCAGTGGTTTATCTGTAAGTTTACCAGACTTTGTTATATTGTATTCTTTACATAATTAAAGGCTGATATTCTTTAAAAATACTTGAGTTTGTGATTTCTTTTAGGGTGTATATATTAACAACAATTAGAAAACTATATTGCGTCAGACGTTAATTTTCATTGCCGAAAGTTTGTGTATGTAACTTATTTATATCTCCCTTTACAAATACTCCGATTTAGTTTAGAAGTAAAGATTTTCTACCCATCACGCAAAAAACATAAAGTTTGTAGGCAGTAACTATACAGACTAAAACAATTCTATAGAATTAGAGTGTTTTTTTTGCTGCGTTTTTAATCACAACTAAACTTTCACACATACAAAATTTCGACAGTGTTATATTTAACGTTTTCACGATGCTTTAGCTTTGTTAGCGTGTATACTTTCTCTTCTTCATGACAATTTTATGAACTACGTTGGCGGAAGTAGACACGCAAGCAAATTGTATTATGAGAAATATAATTCTTGAGAAAACTGTTCTTGGTGTTGTCTAAATTAATTTTTTCATTTATGATATGTATATAAACCATTTTGCATTGATACTTTAAATATTGTCATTCGTGAACATTTTCATGAAATGATTTAAAAAGAAACGATTGCTTGTCTTCAATTAGCTCATCATTATCTGGATTTTGCAGCGTTTGAATTAAATTAGTCCCTTCAAGTTTGCATTCCATTACCTATATGCGGAAGGGTGGGCGCTAGTGGAGGCGCATAGTTTCAGTCTACTCTATGTTTTAAAGAGTAGCAATATTCCTATAGTCTTTGTGAACGTTAAGTAAATTACAACTATTACAATTGTTGAGGATTATCGATGATCGACTTCATATATACGTTAATGTTTGAAAAACGAAAGAAGTAAAAGTTACCGGTTCATTAAATGCACCATGCTAAGCTAAACAAGAATGATGAGAATGTTAAAATGACTTGTTCTCTCGCAGTCGGATAAGAATGCAATATGAATACGATATGAATAATATATGTTTTTATTAATTATCTTTTCTTTTATAACAAAGAAATGTATTGCAACGCCGCTTTCAACAGATTTTACACTGTCTTAAAGCTTTTGTTAGAGCTAAATTGATTTAATCTTTATCTTTAACATCTAGCTACGTTCTTCAAAAAGTATCATTTTCCTATCCAAATAAAAACAAGTTTCTTTTACTGCTGGGATAATGACGTTATTGAAAATCATGTTTATTGTTCAAATGAACATGATGTTTTTAAATTGTTGTTAAGTTTCGATTGTTTTCATAAAGTTGGTAAGTTTTTGAACAAGCATGGTTTGTTGAAAATGTTGTTAAGTGTGTGTTGTTTTTATACACTTACAGGAAAATTTTGCTGTCTACAGTTGGCAATTTTTAAACTAACGTGGTTTATTAAAAAAAACAAAGATTGACATCAGTGGCATTGCTAGACTAAAACAACTAGTCGTGCTATTGCGATTGTAAACATGAATTACTAAAATGATTGGTGTTAACATAAGTCGATGGTGCCATTATGGTTGATGCACTCCTAGAAATTTTAATTTTAATTTTCACATTTGAATTCTCAAAGTCATTGTTTCATTTCAAATCGAATTAAATCAAATCATTAATTTATTTAAAATAAATAAGTTTTTTGAAATAGTTGTTTCGCCAATGTCAGGGCTCACCAGCATGCCTAGGAATTACAAATGCCATTTACATCATAGATCAATGACAAATGGTTAACTTGTGAATCCGGCATGGACAGCCTTGTAAAACGCTGAATAAGCAACCCGATTTTCAGGCGCCAGAAACTCGCCTTTCACACCTTTGCATGAAAACAAAGGAGTTCGGTTTAGAAAGAGGGAAACTTTTTGTAACATTTCATGGAGATACAATTGCTCAATTGTGCATCTCATTCCAGTCGTTTCTAACCCTTTAGGAATATATAATTTGGTCGTGCCGGTCTGAGTGAGCACGACTAAAAACAGGCGAAAGACGTTGCTTGTGCTTTTAGGGCATTGATTAAGGCAGACATCGGGTTAAAACACAAGAATAGTGTGTGCAATATAATGTATGTGATGAATAACCTACTGTTTTTTGTGTTTCCTCTATTGTACTTGCTTATGTCTCACACCAAAGGCATTTTCGAAAGCATTCGCGTGTAAAATTTAAACTAAGCCATTTCGAAACTCCTCCAATCTACGCCACCAAGGGTCGCCAGGTCACTATATCTTGCTGTGATCTTGTCAAATTGAGAAAATTTATGTAGGTACGAGGACTTGCAAAACAAATCATTCTTGTTGTTTTGATCCTTGTAGTCAGACGGTAGTAAAAACGGTGAAGAAGTCAATAGTGTTGAATTACTTGAAGACCGGAGAATTTTTTGTAAGTTTTGCAGACTTAGTTGTATTGTACTCTTATCAATAGTCAATATTAAAAACCGAAACGCTTTAAAACGTAAGGTTGAATTTTGCGGATTTTTTCATTCATTAGAAAATTCATTGTGTCAGAAGTTAAATTTGATCACATAAAGCCTGTCTTTCTTCTTTATTTATACGTCTATTTTCCGAGTACAAATCTTCAGATTATATTTTTAACAGAATAATTCTTTGCAACTCACCGGAATCAAAGTAAAAATTATTTAGGCAATAACAATTCAAACTAAAACCATTTCATAATAATTGGTGTATTTTTTGTACAGTTTTTATTCTCTAGTCAAGATGCAGATTTTCGACTTCCAAAAAACAAGGCAATAACATAGGCTTTTACTTTGTTCACGTGTATTCATGACAAAAGTGGTATGATGTACGTGGCAGAAAGAGCACACGCAAGCAAATTTTTTTATGAAATAGAATATGCTTAAGACTGATTTCAATACTTAGAGTTATAGGCTGATAAGTTTATTTCATAAAAGTAAAGCACCTTATTGATGAGAATTAGAAGGATCGACCTTTTGAGATAGTTTATCATTAAACAATTATATATGCTGCATTACTGAAATCTCGAATAGATTAAATGCAAATTTTATCAAATGAATATCTTTTGAAGCTTCCATAGATTTAATCATGTGCTTTTTCCGTATACTATCTAACTAAGGGCAACGGATTAAAAGAATTTGATTCTTGGTGCGTCTTGTGATTCTCTTTTGACACAGATTCATCGCACTGTGGACCTGAACTTTGGGTTTATAATAACTTTGTCATGTAAGCTGCAATTTACAATGCATTGTGACGTGTGGGTACCTCCCTATTTGGAAACTACATACAAATTAAGATTGGACTTCACCGAGGGCTTTGTACTACGAGACATTTTAAAATTTTTTGATCCTGGTCAACCTCATATACCTCTATATTAAAAAAATTGGCTCCTTTATTTTGTTGTTTGATTTTCTTTTCTAGAAAAATCATTATTTACTACAATTTCATCAATAAAACGCTGAGATTTTTTCAAAGCATGTTTCGGTATTGACGCATCTTTGTTTATGCATGCGCAATTTTGCTCAAATATGTAATTAACACTAGTTGGAGCAAATATCCCAATTTATATATATTAATCTACGACTATGTGCAATTATATGCAAGACAGGTATTCGACATAGTTTGGTGGTTCTGATCTGACGAGAACAAAAATGGTAAACAAATCAAAATTTTTGACACCGTTAACTCAAAGATCGCCACATTGATTGTAAATTTTCCAGACTTTGTTGTATTGTTTTTTCTTCGCGTGTTTCAACACCTGTGTATAAAAATACTAGGAAAAAAGATACTCAAAAGAAATCAGGCGGAAAGTTTTTTAATGGATTGTTTTATTCAAATTTAGGTTGCCGCATCTTGCGTTGTCTTCATATGATAAATAGTGTATTGTAGCTATAAGAAGTTTACAGAATTAGAAGAATTAAGTATTGTCTTGATGCGTGACTTTCGTGACTGTTGGAGTGGGGGGTTGCAACGTGTAATTACCGACAAACACGTGGTTGGTATATATATCTTGATGAATACTTTGCATGACGTTACAAAAGTAAGTCGTTCCAGACTTTTCCTGCGACTGACAAGCTCCATAAAAAGGAGCATTTTGCCTACTTTAAACAGCCTTAAAAATGGAGCGATTTGAGAAACTTAAAAACGTTTTTTACTGATACGGTGGAAATCACTCCTAAATTCAATGTTGCTGAAATGGGCACTTTAATGAATAAATTAACTTACGAAACTTATCGGGGGGGGGGGAATGTTAAAACATTCATTGTCGACAACTGATTTACCTTCAATTCTCAAAATTGCCCTATCTTTAACTTATTGGTATACAACACCCTACACACACTCTACATACATGTTAGTCAGATCTCTCATTTGCTTGCTCTAAACTTCCATAAATGAATTTCCTCTATTGTAATTTTGAAACTAAAGAGTGGACTAAATAAAGCTCATAATTTTGCCTTATAGCGTTAAACAGTTTAACTTTGATGTTTGGCGCAAAAAAATATGTACAATAAAGAAAAGTTTGCTGTTCACATGAAGAACACTGGAGAACTTAGATAAATTTTTGCGTGACTACTAGAAGAGATCTAGCTTTCACGGTTCCAGTAGTTATGCGGATCTTGGAAGAAGGGAATTGTTCCATGAATAATGGCGATTATGAAACGGCTATTGAACATTACAATAATTGCGTAAAAGTTGCAGACGAGAACAGCATCAAAATGATGGCATTATTTGGTCTTGGTAATGCTTACATACTCTCTGATAAAGGGGAGGAAGCAATAAAATGCTTTAATGATTGCTTGAATCTTTCATCTGAATTGGAAATTAAATATTTCCAACATCAAATATACCTCGGGTTGGGGAATATCCATTGTACCACTAAAAGATTGGAGGACCGTATAAAGAAAGAAGAAATGGTCTGTCTCTGTCATGTTGCATTGGGAGGATTGAATAAGTTACTTGAAAATTATGAAAAATCCTTGGAGCATTATAGGAAAGGATTCTCTCTGATTGAAAGTCAAGAGCTAGAAGACGAAATACAACGTTTATAACTGAAAGACAGTGAAAAAGATCATCATCGAATGCAACGACAAAAAAATGTCAGAAAAGGTGGTTTTAACGTTAGTAAAGATTTTGTCAACCGTAACATGAAGAACTTGTCAATTGTTACTTCAGCTGGAATTGTGAATGGAGTGTTAGCTGTTTATTGGGAATTAGCTGAACTGTTTGATAAACTTGAAGAATGGAGGGATGCAATAGATGTTTATGAAATATATCTTCATATCGTCAACAATGATAAAAATATAGCAAAACAAAAGAACGCTATGGAACGTCTGATACGATTATATGAGGAGGAAGGACGTGATTTGCAAAGGGATTCGATGAAAGAGAAGTTACATGAAGTTGACAAAATTATAGGTACAAAATGCAAATAAATTCAACTTGATTAAGATGCAAAGTTTTGTTTCTAATTGAGTAACATTTTAAGTTTTGGGTTAAGAACTTGACAATCCTTTGTTTAAAATTTTTTCAGCGCTTATGCAAATTTTGAAAAGAATCACTTGTCATTCTTTTGAAAAAATATGTTTTTTTGTTTCTTTTTATTGAACATAAAAATATTACTACAGATAGAGTAAAAACTCGGCAGGGTGTGTGTCTGTATTTTTCTAATCTGTAGTCCTATTGCATTATATTCATTAATTTTTTGTTATCAAATTTCCTCTCTAACACTCTTGCTAGAACTGTTTGTTTGAACAGGTGGTTTATGATGTAATGGTTGCTTTTAGTAGTTTTAACAAACTGTACAGTCGCTATCCAATTTCTCATTGTAATAGTTTATCTTTAACTAAATTTATGTATTTTATTATCCCCATTCATTTCTAAATTTAATTTTTTCCCTTCACTTTCAGAATTGCAACTACAAGAATGGAAATGTAATGATCCATCGATAAAACACCAAAAATTATTTTTAAAAATGATTGAGTATGGGCGAGATCCTAATGTGAACGTTGAACTTTTAAAAGATGTTCGAGTAATATTCTCAGATGAATTTTGCATTGGCAAAGGAAGTGATGGAACCCGTGTTTATCTTGGACTGGGAAACAACGGTTATGGAAAAGCAGTAAAGCGAATACACAAAGATAGCGGCAAAGACTTTGCAAATCGAGAAAAAGAAATTTTGAATGTGTTGAATGCAAAGCGCTCAAATTATGTTGTGAATTTTTGCCATTTAGAAGAGAACTTTGACGAAGACTATTTGTACGTGATATTGGATTTGTGTGAAGAATCGTTAGAGAATTATGTGAAATCTTTATCTTTGCAAGACCTTCAAAAAGTCGTTCCTAAAGTTCTTATTCAGATCTTAAATGGTCTTGTTCACCTTCACAGTGGTCAGCCTCCTATTCTTCATCGGGATTTAAGACCTCCGAACGTTCTTCGAGATGTACAAGGAAATTTTTTAATCGCTGACTTTGGTATAAGTCGAAAATTATTAAATGAAACTTCGACACATCGAAGCATACAAAGAGGAGCTAAAGGTTGGATAGCTCCAGAGTCATATGACGCATCGGATGAATCAATTGATAAAGTTCGTTACAAAAAAGAGTCTGACATTATGGTAAGTTCTTGAAGTAGAACCAGTGAACTCGACATTTGAATAACTGGAATGATAACCGAAGCCAAAAATTGAAGCCAAAAAAATATTTGTTGTCATCATTCGTCATCACACGTCAGGCTCTAGTCTCTCGCGTCTTCATTTTAATTTTTTTAAATCATTTGTTCCTTGGTAATGGTAGAGTTCGGATCTTGATCAGAGCGTAAAAATAACGAAATTTTTGGAATGAAAAGGTTCACGGAAAGTGAATCCAAGTGATAAATCGAGAAGCAAGATGAGGCCAACTTAGTCGATCTGCTCTTACGCTGCGGTTTTCCTTTAAAACATATCAAAGTCTTTAAGGATATTCAATTATTGATATCGAGATGACAACCATTTAGTATTTCAAGTTTCAAGCACTATCAAAATCGATGAAAAATACAATCGCTCTGTAAAAAGTAAAAATGCGAGTTATCGACTCAATATTTTTTATGAAACTGGATATTCAAGTTTCTTTTTTATTCGGAAAAACAGATCTTTAAATCCACTTAAATGACAAAAAAGACAAACACTGTCTGACACCGTTTGAAACTTTACCTTCGGACGAAAGAAAAGTTTATGCTTGAATATTTTCTCGTCATATTTTCTATTGTATTGTCTTTTTAGCATACAGTGTAATTTTCATTTGGCTTTTCCTCGTTACAAGTTGTAAGTTACAACGAACTCACTGTAGTAAAGTTTCAGCTGTAAAAAATAACCTTTTGCGAGGAGTTGGCCTCGTGTGTTGTTTGTCGTGATGTTGTTTATATGTTTATGCTTTCGCAATTTGTATTCAAATTTATATTGGCCGTGTATGTTTGGCACTCAGGGGAATGAAACTGACGTACAAACCGCGTGAATATTCGACTTTGAAGGACTGGAACTGACGTACAAACCGCGCAAGAGACTAGGACTTTGGCTTCAATTTTATATCTATAAAATGTATTGTCGTTATCATTCCAGATATATATATATATGGAGTTCACTGAGTAGAACTAGAGGTCCAACCACAGCTCAATGTTTTATTTGCATTTAATTAGATATTGGTATTTGGTAGTGATAATGATTTTACCTCAATTTTTTTCTGTACCTTGATTGTATCGTCATATAGTGTCAACATTAAATAAAAATAAATAAATTTTTGTTAATCGTGTTACAGTTACAATTGTATATTCCTTATTTAGATTGCTTTTAATTCATATATATGGCTACAATTCTATTTGGAGAACATTTTTTAGATTTTTTTAAGCTGCACATTTATTGTTGAGTTCGGCAAATCGTAAATAAATTTAATCTTTAAGATTTTAGTATCCACCACTGACTGTTTATGACAATTTTTTATTGAAAATAGAACGCAGGAATGGTGGCTTACTATGTTGCAACAAAGGGAAAACATCCTTTTGGAATTGAACGGCATAGACTGGGCAACATTTTGGATGGAAACCCAGTTGGATTGGACGAAATCAAGGATGCCACGTTCAAAGATCTTTTATCGTGGATGCTACAGTTGATACCTGAAGACAGGCCATCTGCCGATAAGGCGTTAAAGCACCCTTATCTACTATCAGACGAAGAGAAATTTAACATGCTGTGTGATATGGGGAACCAATTGGAGGTGAAACATTCACAAAGTCAAAAATCTCCCACTTCAGACGTTCATACGCAGTTGTATGGTTCCACAGAATGGATGAAGCGTATTGATGATGAAGTCGTCAAAGATTTGATCAACTTTGAAGTAAACGACAGTATAAGAACTCTAAAGTACGAGTCTACATGGGCAGGATGCTTAAGATTTATACGAAACGTTCACCAACATTGGCAAAATAAGCCTCGTCAGCATCTATCACAAGATGTGAAGCAAGGCAATTATAAAGAGTATTTCCTGCAAGTTTTCCCGGAGCTTCCTCTTCTGGTGCACAAAGTCATAAGGTCGACTGACGGCAAATCCACCCCAAATCTGAAAGAACACTTTGCTAGTAAGTTAACCATTAAAATATTTCTTTTTCCTCAATGATGTAGCTAATCAATCTCTAAAATCTCTAAGTGTAATAAATGCAACCTAGTCAGTCAGTTATTCCGGTTATACAGTCGAAGTGTAAACTTTCTGCGTTTGATTTGTCGCGATATGTTTGTTCATTAGTGCATCAAAGATTGTCATGAACAAGCTAACCATTTTAAAAATTTTATCTCCAGCATGCCCTTTGACGTTATGAAATGGTTAAAACGCAAATATATTTTTAACATATACTAATATTGATATTGAGATAAACAAGGAGTGAGTGTTTGCAGGGACGGCGAAGCAACATTATGAACTGCCGGGCTAAGTCTTGAATTCTACTATGGAGTTTTAAAAAACACCTTTTAAAAAACACCTCTTATATTTTTTGCAAATATATTTTTATAAATATATGTTTTGAATGTTCCAATATCAGCAATGTACATGGCAATAAATAATGAACATTTCCTAAGAAATTTGTCTCCACAGGGGCAATACCTCCTAGTAAATATGGTTTTAATTCGGAAATTTGGCCCCCCTTACAAACTTTAACATCCATTTCAAAAATGGTGCAATTTTTTTCATAAGCAAGATCACAGGTGATGTAACATAATACAAGTTATGTAGATCTTTACATTTAGTCACATAATATCAATCTAATCAGAATAGCTAACGCACTTTGGTGATGACGTCTTGTGAATATTAACGCCAATAAAGTGTGAGTAAAAAGCAAATCAAAGACTTGAATCACTTACATATTTCATACACACATTATGCAAACGCATCCCCGCTGTGTTAAACCCTGTCCTCACTTATGCGTTTTCTGTTAAAAATTTATATTTTTTAATGCTTTTTCGCCATCCGTCGACACTGAAACGCTCAAAAAAGGACACGCTGCCAAATGAAAACGTATAGATTTGAAAACGCTCTCAAAAATGGAGTGATTTGAAAATGCGTGCGTTTTGCTTTAATGTAGACAGTCAAAAAACGGAGCCTTTTGAGAACGATGACGTCAATGACTACTTTTTTTGGCATTTTTAACATTAAATACAAGTTTGGCGAGCCTTAGCGATGTGCTTTTGAGGTTGTATATTTGTTTAATCCCTATTTTGGAAGTTCATATTTTGCTTTCTTACCTTTTATTGATAACTTATAAAAGGAGAATGTTGACTCTTCAAACATTGTTTTTTTCCGGTAGCTCAAACAACCACTATCGAATAAATAAGCCATATGAAAGAATGCCAGAAAGATTTCGGGTTTTTCCAGGAAGAACAAGTGCGTGGTGGGATAACTTTGTATATGAAATTATGAATTACTCGCCTTGGAAGATATATTTAATGCCGCAAGATGTCACGAAAACTGTGGGCGCTTTATGTATAAGCATGCGCAGTTAATTAATACACCTTAAATTCAGTAATAACTTTAATTTCGAAAACGCATTAGTGTGGACAGATGCAGATAACACAAAAAATCTGTCAATGTTGCAAAAAGTTTCATAAATAACTTTTAAACTCTTAGAAATTCGATTTTAGTAAACACTTAACTATTTCCGAGCTTTAAATAACGTAAATTACTACTTTTTGTGAGTTTGCAGATTGTGTTAAGAAGTGATTGAGTCGTTTAAGCCTTTATGCTTTTTAATTTGTGGAATGATTTTCATGAGTCATTACTTTAGTTATACTCACTCTTTACTCGACGCTTGAAAATTAACATGTTCACTAACGCATGATAACCGGCATTGCTGAAGTGCGATAGTTTTTCTGATTTGTTTTTTATTAAATGTATAAATCCACATAATTTATAACATCATAACTTGCCTGTGATTTCAGTTTTGGAAAAAATTGCACCATTTTCGTGATAAAGTTAAAGTTTTCAAAGGGGGCATTTCCGAAGAGGGGCTAAATTTTTGGGAGGGGTCAAATATCCCGTTAGATCGGGCTTTCAAGAGGCCTGTACTATCTAGACATAATTTTTACTTTTTGCTCTTCTGGAATAACTAAATGTGCAAAATTTAGACTATTTATGAAGTTGAAAACCGTACAAGCGTAAGAAATATTATGTGATTCGCAAGCTAACCGTGGTCATGTTATACACCATTGAAAATAAAGAATTTTGGCAATTCAGACAAAAGACATCAAACGGGTTACTTTATCAACAAATTAGTGAAAGATGATCAAAGAGGAAGATAAGCTCAATGAGATGAAATATGGTGCAGTCAAAGAAGTCCGAAAGCCAAATAAAGTGAAAAGGACTTTCATCACGAAAATTGCGCAAAGCAAGTTTTTACAGAGCAAGTAATACTTTTTGGTATTATATTATAAGTAAATGCACGCTTTCGGGGATGAAAAAAATTAAATGTTCTGTTGACAAAAGCGAGGTTTAGTTACGTCAAAGAATATTGAGGATGGACGTTTACGACTAAATATCCTCATTCCTATATTTGCGGTAACACGTTAGTAAATATTTGTGTTGTAACAAAAGAAACCGAGGCGACCATATCTGTTGACCGATGCAGATCTGTATATTCCATTATCGACTGTTGGTATGAATGATTCTACCTCAACTGCTATCTCCAAATACACTTTAGCATCAGTTGACCAAGTTTAAGGAATTCGTGTGCTATACTTTAAGTCAAACATAAGATCATAAAATGAATGCTTTAGCAAGTGATATTTGTGGTGAATATTGGGTAGAGGCGTTTCTTTAGTTTTGTGCTGCAAACGTTTTGTGCAATAACCTACGAGCTCTTATTCTCCAGAACATAATGGTATTGCAGAGCATTTGACTAGGACAATCACAGCATTGAATCGATCAGTGATGACGCTGTCTTGTTGGCTATACAAACAGGGAGAAACGCAATAAATTTCACTTAAAGTTTACAGTCTGGTGTTATATATATAGTTCAAGAAGATCGACGATGGCAATGTTCATTTTCTACTGGGAATGTTGATCTGCGATTACTTTAAGAAGATTTTCAACCAATTTGCGATGGAGAAATGCAAACGCATGTACACTTGTCGAACCGTCTAAGAAAATTTTAGATTTCTCAGACGATGAAAAGATTTAGTAAAAGTCTCTTTTGTTAAATCTCCCTCGGTTTACAGGACTTTTAATCACAAATATCCCTGCGTTTACTTACAATAAAGTTGCTTCTTATTTTCATCTCAAATAATTTACCAATGTACTATATAAAATCACAGGGATTGGCATTATGTTTGAATGTGGACAATAACATTGAATGAAAGTAATATCCGATCAACTTCGAAGGATCTTCCGTTTTGTCTCTTGAGTAACATTTCACTGCCCGAAATTAAGATTAGCCTTTTTGAAAAAAAATGAATACATTACCATTTTATGTATTGAATAATATACCAAAAGCCAAGCCTATACTATTATGTTATTTGCACGTATTCGAATCTTGTGTGCGATGAATTAGTTTCAGCTCACTCCACATGTTTGATTATTTTCTTCCCTTATCCCTAAATGTAATACTTTTACATAATTTTAGAATTGCAGTTGAAAGAATGGAAGTATTTTGATCAATCAATAAAGCACAAAGAGATGTTCTTAAAATTAATTAAGTATGGACGCGACCCAGATATCAAGGTTAAATGTGTAAACGACGTACGTGTAATTTTCTCGGACGAGTTTTGCATTGGCAAAGGAAATAATGAAACCCGTGTTTATCTTGGACTGAACAAGGTTGGGTATGGAAAAGCAGTAAAACGAGTACGTCGAGATAACTGTAACAAAGAAACAGAGAACGAAATGAAAATTTTGAATGAAATCAAAGCAAAGAAGTCGAGTTATGTTGTGAATTATTACCACTTTGAAGAAGATACCGGAACTGAATATGTCTATTTGATACTTGACCTATGTGAAGAATCGCTGGAGAGTTTTGTAAAATCTTCTACTTTGGAGGATCTTCAACAATCTCTTCCCGAAATTCTCAAGCAAATTTTAAAAGGATTAGCTGATCTTCATAGTGAACCAAATCCTATTCTTCATCGTGACTTAAAACCATCTAATGTTCTTCGAGATTCACAAGGACAATATCTGATAGCTGACTTTGGTATTAGTCGAATATTGATAAATGGCCTTAAGACACATGTAAGCGATGCTACTAAGGGAACTCAGTATTGGATGGCTCCTGAATCGTACGTTGTTAATGAAGAAACAGTTGATAAAGCGCGATACAAACCAGAGTCTGATGTAATGGTGGGTGTAAAAATATAACCATTTTCAAATTACTTCCAAATTTTTTAGAAATCTTTTGTTGACACTGTTATGTTTTTATTTATTTTAGAATGCAGGAATGGTGGCTTATTATGTTGCAACAAAAGGGAAACATCCTTTTGGATCTCCAGAGTATAGACTGAAAAACTTGTTAGATGGAAACCCTGTTGGCTTAAAGGAAATCGACGATGTTCAACTTAAAGATCTACTTTCATGGATGTTACAACTTGTACCTGAACTAAGACCATTAGCCAACGAGGCGTTAAAACACCCTTATCTACAATCCTATGAGAAGAACTTTGATATGCTGTGTGATGTGGCAAACCAACCAGGGATAGAGATACCGTATTTAGGTCATCCTCTTAACTCAGATGTGCATGAGCAGTTAAATGGTCTAGAAAATTGGATGGACCGTATTAAGCCTGAAGTCTTTAGTAATTTCAATAAAAGTCAATACGACTCCACATGGTTGGGTTGTTTAAAATTTTTGCAAAACGTTCACCAGAATTGGCATGACAAACCAATCAATGAAAGCAACTATAAAAAGTATTTCTTACGAGTTTTCCCAGAGCTTCCTCTACTGGTGCATAGAATCACAAGGCATAATGATCGGACAACAAGACCTGATCTTCAAGATCATTTTACAAGTAAGTTATAACCACTGAAATGATTCTATTATTTTCAATAATGGATTTAATTGACAACTATATAACAACAAAATTTATCATGACTACAAAGCTCTCAAGAAATAATTGACAACTATAAAGAGTATTTCTTGAGAGTTGTCTCAGAGCTTCCCCTTTTTGGTCACAGAGTAAAAATTATACATAAGGGCCACTCAAATGTGCAATGCGTCCTTACGTCCGCCATCATTCCAGCAAGATACTTAAGGCTTCTCACATGTTTTCAACCACTGCAATTATATGACGTCATTTCTTCACAATAAAATCGAAAATATTTCAATATAAGAAATGATGTTGTGTCATTTAAGTGACTGGGAACAATTGGAAAGCCCTAAATATCTTGCTGGAATAACGGCTGCCAAAATGCGCGGCACAACATGCGCGAGGACAAAAATATCAAAGACTCTGACACGAGTGATCCGTCTGTATATTCCATATTCTATGTTTTGGTGCACAGAATCATAAGGTTAAGAGAATGGAAATCAAGACCTGATCTTGAAGAACAGTTTGTGAGTACGTTTCAATCGAAGAAATAATTCTTCAGTATGAACGAGATCGATAAATGAATGTTGCATTTTCCCTGATAACTTTCCAGCACAGCAGTTTGTTGTTTCCGCCTGTTGGCCAGGTGATTTGAACGTCAGTTTTTTGTCGGGAATCGTATAAATATGCTTTTTCTCTGTTAATTTTTCTTTTTTAGTCTGATAATTGTACTTTATGTTCTAGAAATATATTAAACTATTTTAGAAAAGTTAACTATTTTATTATTTCTCATTGAAAAAGTCGGTCAAGTGAAAACTCTTGTTAAGACTTTATTATCTTGAATAGGTAAATTAATCACGAACAAATTCATGCTGTGTTATTATCAAAGGATCGATCTTAAGCTAATTTCCTTTAATTCAAATCCACTCCTTTGATTCGTCGTCACTTTTTGTTGTGATGTGTTTTAATTTTTCATAGATATTCTTCATTCATAAGGTTGATAAGGTTTTCGATGTAAATATTTTTCCAATTGAGTTTTCCAGTCAGCTCTGGAAAGGATTTACGACGTCGTTTTCAAAATTTTCATAGAGCACTTTTGTTTCTGCTGAGACAATGATATAAATTGCTGTTGCGTGCATTTTTCAGTTGTTCAACAGTTTTGCACTGTAATATTTAAATTTCAAGTTTCACGTAAAAAAGCATAAAATCCAATTCAACTATTCATTAAAGAGCATCGGTTTACCCTGTCGTAACCAATATGTTTAGGATGGCTGATAAAAAAAAGGAAAGCTTGATTAAAACAACGAGATAGAAAACATATTTCTACTTTAACAAAGAAGAAGTTGTGAATGACTCTAAATTTGAACTACCTCTCAAAAACTGGGCTCCAACAATTGATCTCTCGAAAGATTTTGAAAGCGACATTCTTATAAATTGTCTCAAGTAACAATAGTTTATGAATATCAACGATCAGTTATTAACCTCCCGCAATATTGTGATCATTTGCTTCTTGATTGCATTGGCATGAAACTCTCGGTTAGCACTATTTTCCACCCAGCAAACCGCCCTTTACTTTACACAATCGGAAATAAATTAAAGATGGCGGCTAATGGGAAAGAACGAAAAGCTAAAAGGAAACCATGCATGCACTGGTGCTAGGTCGTTTTGAGATGGCGAGTAATTTTATATTTTTATAATACAGTTTTTAATATCAACATATGAAAATATTTACAGATAAATGTTGCAGTATAAATTTTCATGCAACCACCTTAAGTTATAAACTTATAATCCAGGCTGGAAAATATGTCGTTTTTCGACGATTGTGCAAAATATTATATAAAATATTATATTGTGTAAAATATTAGATTGTGTAAAATATTATATTGTGTAAAATATTATATTTCAAAGAAAAGGGCGGTTTGCTGGGTGGAAAATAGTGCTAACCGAAACTCTCAGTAACTGGTGTAAGAATTGTGACTAGTTTACTTGTAAATATATACTTTATTTCGATATTGAGCACTTTTTATTCGTAATAATTTTACACGAAATTCAACTAGCTATAACGCGTTTTGTTTTAATGTGGACAATCAAAAAACGGAGCCTTTTGAGAACGATGACGTCAATGACTACTTTTTCCGGCATTTTTAAAATTCGATACAAATTTGGCGAGCCTGAGTGACGTGCTTTTGAGGTTGTATATTTATTTAATCCCTATTTTGGAAGTTAATATTTTGATTTCCTAGCTTTTATTTATAACTTATAAAAGGAGAATTTTGACTCTTCGAACATTAGTTTCTCCAGTGGCTCACACAACCACTATCGAATAAATAAGCCATATGAAAGATAGCCGGGAGGATTTTGGGTTTGTCCAGGAAAGCAAGCGCGTGGTTGGATAACTTTGTATATGAAATTATGAATTACTCGCCTTGGAAGATATATTTAATGGCGCAAGATGTCACGAAAACTGTGGGCGCTTTATGTATAAGCATGCGCAGTTAATGATTTAACACACTTTTAATTCGGTAATAACTTTTAATTTCGAAAACGCATTAGTGTGGACAGATGCAGACAGTGGCGTAGCTAGCGGTCTTGCTGGTCGGGCCCAGCCCGACCAAATATTTTCCCAAAAATGAAAAATGGCGTAGCTAGCGGTCTGGCTGACAGTGGCGTAGCTAGCGGTCTGGCTGGTCGGGCCCAGCCCGACCAAATATTTTCCCAAAAATGAAAAATTTGTTTTCGTTAAAATTGGATTTGCGAAAATTTTAAATTCTGCGACTCTTTTTGGAATAATCCACAGTCTATTAGTGTAATATTTGTCAAATTGCGTCGTTATTAGCAAAATTATCATATTTTTAAACGTTACTTAGCAACAATGACTAGTGCATTTCTAGTGCCAGGCATTACGCAGTTTAGTCGGGCTCTGAAAATTCAGCCCGACCAAATAGTAAAATCTATAGTGGGATTACCTGCAATCTGATTGGTTGACAGCAACCAAGCAAACTCAAATGCGCTGTTTCGCAACATCTAGTCGGGCTCTGAAAATTCAGCCCGACTATGGCAAGCCATTTCGGAAAAAAGGTGGTCGAGAAAAAAATCTCCGTTGAGAAAGCAAACCGATGTTGAGAAACACGTGTTTATCATTGAGAATTTGCAGATGGTAGTTCAGAAAAGCAAATATATTGTGAGAAAAAATTCCCGGTCGAGAAAAAAATCCCGGTCGAGAAAAAATCTCGGTCGAGAAAAAAAATCCCGCTCGAGAAAAAAATCTCGGTCGAGAAAAAAATCGCGGTCGAGAAAAAAATCCCGGTCGAGAGCCAGTGCACGCACTACCTAAAGATTGGACATGAGGCAGACGAGGGCTGTCATGTAGCACTGCATATTTGGTACTAATATGAATTTGGGACTACTTTCAACAGCACAATCATCAGCACAATTCATCACCGCATTCAACTGAAATTTATTGATAAAAACAATAAAACAATAAAGTCCTGTTGAGGGAGGGACTTACTCCCTCTGCCTGGTCTATTTTGAATGATAAATTTTAGTTGAATATGATGATGATTATTTTGATGACTGTTGTGCTGAATGTGTCCTCGGCCTCCGCGATTAAAAGATCGTGCCACTTCCTCGTTTATAGACGATAATTCAGAGCTTTCACGACATGGTGAAATAACTTCTGACAATTCTTCGACTCGAGCTAAAATGTTGTTAATAAGTTGACCTGCTCTTGGAGACCCGTTACTCGCATTCGCATCCATCTTACAATTGCCACTGTGAATTTGGCACCACGATGGGCACCCACATATGGCACCACATTCAACACAACAGTCATCAAAATAATCATCATCATATTCAACTAAAATTTATCATTCAAAATAGACCAGGCAGAGGGAGTAAGTCCCTCCCTCAACAGGACTTTATTGTTTTATTGTTTTTATCAATAAATTTCAGTTGAATGCGGTGATGAATTGTGCTGATGATTGTGCTGTTGAAAGTAGTGCCAAACTCATATTAGTACCAAATATGCAGTGCCACATGACAGCCCTCGTCTGCCTCATGTCCAATCTTTGGGTAGTGCGTGCACTGGTTCTCGACCGGGATTTTTTTCTCGACCGGGATTTTTTTTCTCGACCGAGATTTTTTTCTCGACCGGGATTTTTCTCGACCGAGATTTTTTTCTCGACCGGGATTTTTTCTCGACTAGGCCGTATTCTGTATCAAGAAAATGTGCTAAAAAATGATTTCTAAATGCCGAAATTCATGACTACATAAAAATCACAGAAAACTACTTATTTTTAATGACTGAATATGATTTAAGTTGTTAGCATCTCTTGAAATTGCAATCTTTGGAGTTTCAGTACTCCAAAGTTTCATAATATTCGCTTAAAGTTTTACCTGTCGCCATCTTGTTTTATTTGTGAAACTGATGACAATATAGCAAAAATTGCGTGTGCACTGTTACATGATAGCAACTACTATCATGTAATATCATTTATAAACTACTATTATATTATATTATATTACTAAGCATTCCATATTTTTATATTTTAACTTTAAAATCCATTTTGCAATGACATTACTAATTAGGACATAATCTAGAAGCTTGCTTGCATGCGCTAGAAGCTTGCTTACATGCGTAAACATATTTTGAAACCGCAACCGCATTTGTTGTTATTGTGGTTAACTATTTAGTGCTGTAACATACTATATTGCGTATGGGACGTAGGTCACAAAACCACAATACTTCCCATTAGATATTATATATATATGAGTAGTTTACACCACTGAGTACAACCTACGAGGACAACCTACGAGCACAAGCTACGAGGAGATAAACTTAGGAGGCATAGACTACCGAAGTAGTTTGACAAGCTACAATCTACCAGACAACTATCTTGGCATTTATGCCATAACTATCTTTTGGCTTTTGTGCCTTTAATCTATTTGGAAAACTGTTGTGAGTCATTGTTGGACTCACGAACGCTCAAGAATAAAGACTCACGGTTGTACTCAGACAGAGGAGATAAGTTTTATTCATACTTATTGATATTATAATTAAGACACTTATCCACTTTAATATTTACGCGTTGGTTAATAAATTGTTTGAGAAATATAACTGGTTCACACTATCTTTGTTGCGTGTGGAAATAGAACCAAAATTAATAGTTATTCTTTCGGGACCACGCACGTAACATGCACAATGATCAAAACAACAAAAAGGCGAGCTTGCGGGGATGTGTAATCCATTTTAAAGGTGAAAATGGGCCATTGACTGATTTTACCGAGACATCTTTGAAAAAAGTTTTACATTGTCACGAGCTTTGGTTACTATACAATGGTGAGCAAAAAGACATCGCTGAAAAGAACAAAAATTTGATGAAAAAAATTCAGTCCATGAAAAGTCCTTTGGCTGAGTACCGTGGAGAGTTAAAGTACCATAGAAATTGCTATGCAAAGTTCACCAATGTCGGCCTGATTAGACGGGCTGAAAAAAGAATGAGCAAAAAGTTTGAAGCTTCAGCAGCCCACTGTCGATGAAAACTATATACAAGAAAATAAGTCGACAGATGTAAATGAGCCTCACACGAAACTGCTACGATCATCCTCGTTTTGTCATGACAGTTCTAAACCTCCGATAAGAACTAAAGCAGTTTTGCCATCAATAGGCATAATAAGCAAGCAAGAAAAGTCCTTCGTCACTCAATCGGTAAATAATGTAACAAATAAACCAATATGTTACAGGTATTCCAATACCTGTTTTGTAACATCATGTTCTGTACTTAATCTACCTACTATATGATTTTACTTTTGTTGTCTTACTGATGGTGAGGAAAGTCCAATTTTTCTACAATTTGGTAAAGATCTTTATTTATTGACAAGAGTTCAGCGATAGTTAATGCTTCAAGGTAAATGTAAATATATTTTTGCTACTATTGTCTTTTTTGCATTTGCTTTGTATTTCTTTCGGTCCTAGGTACACTCTCGTTGCATCTGGCAAGTGTTCGGACGAATGCCTTCCCCCGAATGCAGATAGCATGCTTTTGCACATTAAGAGAGCCAACTACCAAGCAGCCATCTGGAAGAATAGTTTGCAATCGCACATTAATGTTCAACCTCCTGTGAGCCATGGATGGCATATGAAAAATGGTCAGTTAGAGATTCTTTGGATGACTGGACCATCTGCTCCAGATACACTTATTGAATGCATGACATGCAAGTGTAAAGCTGGTTGCAAGAATCTTCGATGCTCGTGCGTGAAGTCTGGTTTGCAATGTACTGATATTTGCGGTTGTTCTGACTGCAGTAACTACGCCTCTGAAGATGACGGCCCAATAAAAGAGCCGGATGAGTGCGATGATAGCGATTACGATGATGCCGACGATACACATGAAAACTTCATAAACGATTTCAATGAAATATTCTATTAAGAATGCACTGCTCAGCAGTGTGTACAGCAGGAGCTAGATGGCGACCAAAGGATTCTGAGTACGCAATCTCATGTGCCAATTTATTATCGTTATATTATTTACACAAAAAGATGAAGGACTCCTTCGCAATTCAATTTCAAGAATTGTTTTTTCATTTTTTAGTCTTTTTGTCCATCAAGCAGCTATGGAAGATTAATAGCTAAACATATCATTTCAAATTAACTTAGAAAGATTGACCTTAATCATAATTTAGCACCGTTGTTTTGAATATGAGCCAGCAAATTTAGCGAATTTCACACAAAACAATATGGCGGATATAGAAAATAAATGTCGAATTTTTGATGGCTCTAGCTCTCTTGATTGCAACTTTTCGGGATGTAAACAGGCAGATTTATGTTAAGTGAGTACATATCAGTACATCTATGTTGTTTTTACTTAGTCATGAATTTCTGCATCTCAACCTGAACAACAATCCACCATAGAATACGGCCTAGACCGAGATTTTTTTCTCGACCGGGATTTTTTTTCTCGACCGGGATTTTTTTCTCGACCGGGATTTTTTTCTCGACCGGGAATTTTTTCTCACAATATATTTGCTTTTCTGAACTACCATCTGCAAATTCTCAATGATAAACACGTGTTTCTCAACATCGGTTTGCTTTCTCAACGGAGATTTTTTTCTCGACCACTTTTTTTCCGAAATGGCTTGCCATACCCGACCAAGTAATAAAATCTATAGTGGGAATATCTGTAATCTGATTGGTTGAGAGTAGCTGTGAACACACTCAAACGTTTAACAACATCTAGTCGGGCTTATTTTCAAAAGCGTGACTTGAAGTTTGAGCTTTCGAAATATACGTTCGGAAATCATGATAACTTACATTACAATGGCTTCGGCTAATGAAATCGATATAATAAGTGAACTATAAAAGAAACCCTTTTCTGTTCGACAATCAGGTGAGCGAAATATACTCGTAAAGCAGCGGCCAATTCCAAATTTACAAGCGACTACAGGCAATAGAAGCTTTCAGGAAAGTTGGTACTCGAAGAAAGATTGACTTTGTGGTAGCTCAGAAAAGAATGCATTTTTCTGTTGGCCTTGTCTTTTATTTTGCCCTGGATCGTCATCTTCATGGACGCAGATGGGATTCAAAAACATGAAGAATTTCTTATCCGATTGTAAGAAGCATGAGAAGGCAAAAACGCACATGGTGCCTACAAGACCTGGAAGACCTACGGTTTTCAGCCTCGTATCGACTGTCTCATGTCACAAACTGGACGTGAAGAGATTCAGCGTCATAACGAGGAGGTAAGGCAAAACAGGGAAATGTTGAAAACCATAACAGAAGCTGTTTTATACTTGTCTAGGCAAGAGCTTGCATTTAGGGGGCATGATGAATCTAGTAGCAGCATGAATAAAGGAAATTATAGAGAGCTACTTGAAAGTTTTGCCAAGATGGATTCTGTTTTTGAAAGGCGATTACATGGAAGGCTTGCTGAAACCCACCTTTCTGGGGGTGGGCATTTTACTGGAGTCTCTCCTGATATTCAGAATGATTTGATTGATTGTCTTGATAAGATAATAGAGGATGAGATTTTAAAGGAAATATATTTCTGCACTTTCTTAACTATACAGGCTGATGAGGCAACTGATGTTTCTACCAAAGAACAATTGAGTGTAATTGTTCGAATGGACAAAGGGGAAAGTGTCATTGAAAGACAGCTTGGGTTTGTTGATGTTAGTTGTGATAGGACTGCAACTGCTATATCATCAGTGGTTAAGGGTGAGTTAAGTCAATATAATAATGTGAAAGAGAAATTTATTGGACAGACTTATGATGGTGCATCTGTTATGTCTGGTCATCTCAATGGTGTTCAAGCTCAAGTTCAGCAGGATTATCCTTATGCTCAATTTGTTCACTGTGCTGCCCATAGACTAAATCTAGTATTATGTCAAGCTGCATCCTCCATCTCACCTGTTAAGATTTTCTTTGTTAATATTAGTGCTTTCTGCACCTTTACTAGCAATTCCCCCCAAAAGAAAAGCTTTACTATCATCCCATAGGCTTGAGTTTCCTAGTCCTGGTGACACAAGATGGTATTATAGGGCTCATGTCATCAATGTCTTGCATTCTAACTGTGAGAAACTGATAGACATATTTGAAAATCTTACTGATAATCCAATAGGTTGGGATGATGAAACGTTAAGTAAGGTTACTGGTTTACTTGGCTACCTTAATGGCTTCTTGTTTTGTTTCTTGGTACATGTTTTCCAGAGAATTCTTGAGCAGTCATCCATACTTTATTCTATGTTGCAAGACAAGGACACTGACTTTCATTATGGAATGAGTAGGTTTGAGAGATTCAAGGCCTTTGTTGCTTCTCTGAGAAATGATACAGAATATTGTCAGGTGTACGACCTGGCTGTTGAGAAAGTGGGACCACCAGTAACCAGGTATGACCAACGGCATAATTAAAAACAAATGTATTTTGAAATTCTTGACACAATTGTGACTATGCTGACTGAGCGATTTCAGGATATGGATTGTTTTAGATTTTTGACCTTGTTAACCCTAGGGTGTTTAAGATGTGGATAGGTGAAGTGCCCTCAGAAAAGATTAATCTTCTAAAGGAGGTTTATGGTGATATGTTTGACATACCAATGCTAGTTAGCCAACTTTGTTTTATTTACAGAGATAAAGACTTTCACTGTGATTCATGATATGAATTATTGAAATATATTTTTCAGTTCCATTATCAATCTAGTATTCCAGAAGTTGTAAAACTGTTAAAGATAAATGGGGTTTTGTCAATTACAAGTGCTTCAGTTAAGAGCTCATTTTCTTGTTTGAAGAGGGTAAAAAATTATCTTAGAAATACTATGAGCCAAGGACGTTTTAGTTCTCTTTGCTGGATTTCCATTCACAAAGACATACTGTCAGAGAAAGAAGACGCCAACACATGATGAGGTAGTAAAGAAGTTCATTGAAAAACCACGAAGACTTGCTTTCTTATACAAATAGGTATTCGTATATGGCTGATAGCAAGCTGATGATGTCTTACGTCCATGGCATGTGAGAATTTTTCCGGGAACTTTTTAATGCAGTCAATGATGATTGTCATTTCAGCACGACAATTTCATCACAACTTTTGATAGTTGTTGATGACAAATCTGAGCCTTTTTCGGTTCTTTTGTCAAAGTTTCTTTACAAGATGTACATAGGTATCTATTTATGTATGTGGTGTTGAGATAATAAATCACATATCTGCAACTATTTTTGAACTGTTTCTCTGCTTTACTATAAGATCCTTCGGCAATTTAAAATAACCAAAATGGTTCTATTTCCTGCATAAATATCACGCATTTGCTTTCTAAGATAGCCGTTTCCGACGTTCTAGGGAGTCTAAATTCGGAAAATTTTCTCGCTCGGCGCCAACCATGGTGGCGCCTCGTGAGCCCGACCAAATGTTTTTCGCTAGCTACGCCACTGGATGCAGATAACACAAAAAATCTATCAATATTGCAAAAAGTTTCATAAAATTACTTTTAAACTCGTAGAAATTTGATTTCAGTAAACACTTAACTATTTCCGAGCTTTAAATAACGTAAATTACTACTTTTTGTGCGTTTGCCTACGAGCAAACGAGCTCTTATTCTCCAGAACATAATGGTATTGCAGAGCGTTTGACTAGGACAATCACAGTATTAAATCGATCACTGATGACGCTGTCTTGTTGGTTATATAAACACACAGAAACGCAATAAATTTCACTTAAAGTTCACATTCTGTTGTTATATATATAGTTCAAGAAGATCGACGATGGTGATGTTCATTTTCTACTGGGAATGTTGATCTGCGATTACTTTAAGAAGATTTTCAACCAATTTGGGGTGGAGAAATGCAAACGCATGTACACGTGTCAAACCGTCGAAAAAAATTTTAGATTTCTCAGACGATGAAAAGATTTAGTAAAAGTCTTTTTTGCTAAATCTCCTTCGGTTTACAGGACTTTTAATCACAAATATCCCTGCGCTTACTTACAATAAAGTTGCTTCTTATTTTCATCTCAAATAATTTACCAATGTACTATATAATATCACAGGGATTGGCATTATGATTGAATGTTGACAATACCATTGAATGAAAGTAATATCCGATCAAACTCGAAGGAATTTCCGATCTGTCTCTTGAGTAAAATTTCACTGCCCGAAATTAAGATTAGCCTTTTTGAAAAAAAATGAATACATTACCATTTAATGTATTGAATAATATACCAAAAAGCTGAGCCTATACTATTATGTTATTCGGACGTATTCGAATCTTGTGTGCGATGAATTACTTTCAGTTTACTTCCACATGTTTGATTATTTTCATCCCTTATCCCTAAATTTAATACTTTTACATAATTTTTAGACTTGCAGTTGAAAGAATGGAAGTGTTTTGATCAATCGATAAAGCACAAAGAGATGCTCTTAAAATTGATTAAGTATGGACGCGACCCAGATATCAAGGTTGAACGTTTGAACGACGTACGTGTAATTTTATCGGACGAGTTTTGTATCGGCAAAGGAAATTATGGAACCCGTGTTTATCTTGGACTGAAAAAGGATGGTTATGGAAAAGCAGTGAAACGAATTCGTCGAGATAGCTGCATGAAAATAGCGGAGAATGAAAAGAAAATTTTGAATGAGGGAAACGCAAAGTACTCGCAATATGTTGTGAATTATTCCTACTACGAAGAAATCCTTGGAACAGAATATGTCTATTTGATACTTGATCTATGTGAAGAATCGCTGGAGAGTTTTGTAAAATCTTCTTTGGTGGATCTTCAAAAATCTCTTCCCGAAATTCTCAAGCAAATTTTAAAAGGATTAGCTGATCTTCATAGAGGTCCGCGTCCAATTCTTCATCGTGATTTGAAACCTTCCAATGTTCTACGAAACGCACGAGGAAAATTTCAGATAGCCGACTTTGGTATCAGTCGAGTATTGAAGGATGGCTCTATGACATATACAAGCAACACTTACAGGGAAACTGAGTATTGGATGGCTCCTGAATCATATCGTGAAAATGATGAGTCGGTTGATAAAGCACGTTACAAAAAAGAGTCTGATGTGATGGTAGGTGTAGAAATGTAACTTTGAATAATGAAATTCAATTTTTGGCATTCGTTCACACTTTCACCTATTCATTGATTTTAGAATGCAGGAATGGTGGCTTATTATGTTGCAACGAAAGGGGAGCATGCTTTTGGAACTGAAAAGAATAGACTGAAAAACTTGTTAGATGGAAACCCTGTAGGATTGGAAGAAATTGGTGATTGTCAACTTAGAGATCTTCTTTCATGGATGCTGCAACATAAACCCGAAGACAGACCATCTGCCAAAGAAGCGTTAAAACATCCATATCTGCAATCTGCTGAAGAGAACTTTGATATGTTGTGTGATGTGGTGAATCAACTAGAGATAGAGATAAGGGATCCTCTTAACTCAGGTGTCCATAAGCAGTTAAATCATCCAAAAAATTGGATGGACCGTATCGACGTAGAAATTTTTAACAATTTCAATGACTTTGACCTTACATGGTTAGGCTGCTTAAAATTTTTACAAAACTTTCGCGAGCATTGGCAAGATGAACCTCATCCACAACTGCCGCCAAGTGAGGGGAACTATAAAAAGTATTTCCTGCATATTTTTCCGGAGCTTCCTCTTCTGGTGCACAAAATCATAATGTATATCGAAGGGAAATCCACTCCAGCTCTGAAAAAACACTTTGCTAGTAAGTTAACCATTAAAATATTTCTTTTTCATCAATGATGTAGCTAATCAATCTCTAAAATATCCAAGTGTGAAAAATGCAACCTAGTCAGTCAGTTATTCCGGTTATACAGTCGAATTGTAAATTTCTGCGTTTGATTTGTCGCGATATGTTTGTTCATTAGTGCATCAAAGATTGTCATGAACAAGCTAACCATTTTAAAAATTTTAACTCCAGCATCCCCTTTGACGGTATGAAATGGTTAAAACGCAAATATATTTTTAACATATACTAATATTGATATGGAGATAAACAAGGAGTGAGTGTTTGCAGGGACGGTGAAGCAACATTAATGAACTGCCGGGCTAAGTCTTCAATTCTACTATGGAGTTTTGAAAAACACCTCTTAACAACGACTTCAGCTCAGTCTAAATATATTTTTTGCAAATATATTTTTATAAATATATGTTTTGAATGTTCCAATATCAGCAATGTACATGGAAATAAATAATGAACATTTCCTAAGAAATTTGTCTCCACAGGGGCAATACATCCTAGTAAATATGGTTTTAATTCGGAAATTTGGCCCCCCTTACAAACTTTAACATCCATTTCAAAAATGGTGCAATTTTTTCATAACCAAGATCACAGGTGGTCTAACATAATACAAGTTATGTAGATCTATACATTTAGTCACATAATATCAAACTAATCAAAATAACTAACGCAATTTGGTGATGACGTCATGTGAATATTAACGCCAATAAAGTGTGAGTAAAAAGCAAATCAAAGACTTGAATCACTTACATATTTCATACATATATTCTGCAAACGCATCTCCGCTGTGTTAAACTCTGTCCTCACTTATGCGTTTTCTGTTAAAAATTTATATTTTTTTATGCTTTTTGGCCATCCGTCCACACTGAAACGCTCAAAAAAGGACACGCTGCCAAATGAAAACGTATAGATTTGAAAACGCTGTCAAAAATGGAGGGATTTGAAAATGCGTGCGTTTTGTTTTAATGTGGACAGTCAAAAAACGGAGCCTTTTGAGAGCGATGACGTCAATGACTACTTTTTTGGCATTTTTAACATTAAATACAAGTTTCGCGAGCCTTAGCGATGTGCTTTTGAGGTTGTATATTTGTTTAATCCCTATTTTGGAAGTTAATATTTTGTTTCCTAGCTTGTATTGATAACTTATAAAAGGAGAATGTTGACTCTTCAAACATTGGTTTTTTCCAGTGGTTCACACAACCACTATCGAATAAATAAGCCATATGAAAGAAGGCCAGGAAGATTTTGGGTTTGTCCAGGAAGAACAAGCGCGTGATGGAATAACTTTGTATATGAAATTATGAATTACTCGCCTTGGAAGATATATTTAATACCGCAAGATGTCTCAAAAACTGTGGGCGCTTTATGTATAAGCACGCGCAGTTTATTATTTAACACACTTTTAATTCAGTAATTGCTTTTAATTTTGAAAACGCATTAGTGTGGACAGATTCAGATAAGACAAAAATCTGTCAATGTTGCAAAAAGTTTCATAAATAACTTTTAAACTCTTCGAAATTCGATTTTAGTAAACACTTAACTATTTCCGAGCTTTAAATAACGTAAATTACTACCTTTTGTGCGTTTGCAGATTGTGTTACGAAGTGATTGAGTCATTTAAGCCTTTATGCTTTTTAATTTCTAGAATGATTTTCATGAGTCATTACTTTAGTTATACTCACGCTTGAACATTAACATGCTCGCCAACTCATAATAACCGGCATTGCTGAAGTGCAATAATTTTTTTGATTTGTTTGTTATTAAATGTATACGTCCACATAATTTGTCACATCTTAAATTGGCTGTAATTTAAGTTTTGGAAAAAATTGCACCATTTTCTTGATAAAGTTAAAGTTCTTACTTAGGGGGGGCAAATTTCGGAAGAGGGCCCTAAATTTTTTGGGGGGTGTCAAATTTCTCATGAGATCAGGCTTTCGAGAGGCCCGTAGTATTTAGACATAATTAGTTTTTACTTTATGCTCTTCTGGACAAAATAAATGTGCAAAATTTAGACTATTTATGATGTTGAAAACCGTACAAGCGTAAGAAATATTATACATCATGTTATACATCATTGAAAATAATGAATTTTGGCAATTGAGACAAAAGACATCAAACGGCTCACTTTATCAACAAATTAGTGAAAAATGATCAAAGAGGAAGATATGCTCAATGAGATGAAATATGGTGCAGTCAAAGAAATCCGAAAGCCAAATAAAGTAAAAGGAACTTTCATCACGAAATTTGCACAAAGCAAGTTTTTACAGAGCAAGAAACACTTTTTCGTATTGTATTATATATAAACGCATGCTTTCAGGGATAAAAGAAATTAAATATTCTGCTGACCAATGCGAGGTTTAGTAACGTCAAAGAAAATTGAGGATGGACGTTTACGACTAAATATCCTCATTCCTATATTTGCGGTAACATATTTCTGTTGTAATAAAAGAAACCGAGGCGACCATATCTGTTGACCGACGCAGACTTGTATATTCCATTATCGACTGTTGGTATAAATGATTCTACCTCAACTGCTATCTCCAAATACACTTTAGCATCAGTTGAACAAGTTTAAGAAATTCGTGTGCTATACTTTAAGTCAAACAGAAGATCATAAAATGAAAGCTTTAAGAAGTGATATTTGTGGTGAATATTGTGTAGAGGCGTTTCTTTGGTTTTGTACTGCAAAGGTTTTGTACAATAACCTACGAGCTCTTATTCTCCAGAGCATAATGGTATTGCAGAGCGTTTGACCAGGCCAATCACAGCATTGAATCAACCAGTGATGACGCTGTCTTGTTGGTTACACAAACAGACAGAAACGCAATAAATTTCACTTAAAGTTCACATTCTGGTGTTATATATATAGTTCAAGAAGATTGACGATTGCAATGTTCATTTTCTACTGGGAATGTTGATCTGCGATTACTTTAAGAAGATTTTCAACCAATTTGAGATGGAGAAATGCAAACGCATGTACACCTGTCAAACCGTCGAAAAAAATTTTAGATTTCTCAGACGATGAAAAGATTTTGTAAAATTCTCTTTTGCTAAATCTCCCTCTGTTTGTAGGACTTTTAATCACAAATATCCCTCCGTTTACTTACAATAAAGTTGCTTCTTATTTTCAACTCAAATAATTTACCAATGTACTATATAATATTACAGGGATTGGCATTATGATTGAATGTGGACAATACCATTGAATGAAAGTAATATCCGATCAAACTTGAAGGAATTTCCTATCTGTATCTTGAGTAAAATTGTTCCCTTATCCCTAAATTGTTCCCTTATCCCTAAATGTTGATTATTTTCTTCCCTTATCCCTAAATGTAATACTTTTAAATAATTTTTAGACTTGCAGTTGAAAGAATGGAAGTATTTTGATCAATCAATAAAGCACAAAGAGATGTTCTTAAAATTAATTAAGTATGGACGCGACCCAGGTATGAGGGTTAAATGTGTGAACGACGTACGTGTAGTTTTCTCGGACGAGTTTTGCATTGGCAGAGGAAATAATGAAACCCGTATTTATCTTGGACTGAGCAAGGATGGTTATGGAAAAGCAGTGAAACGAGTATTTCGAGATAACTGTACCAAAGAAGCAGTGAACGAAATGAAAATTTTGAATGAAATCAAAGCCAAGAAGTCGAGTTATGTTGTGAATTATTACCACTTTGAAGAAGATACCGGAACTGAATATGTCTATTTGATACTTGACCTATGTGAAGAATCGCTGGAGGGTTTTGTAAAATCTTCTACTTTGGAGGATCTTCAACAATCTCTTCCCGAAATTCTCAAGCAAATTTTAAAAGGATTAGCTGATCTTCATAGTGAACCAAATCCTATTCTTCATCGTGACTTAAAACCATCTAATGTTCTTCGAGATTCACAAGGACAATATCTGATAGCTGACTTTGGTATTAGTCGAATATTGAAAAACGGCCTTAAGACACATGTAAGCAATGCTACTAAGGGAACTCACTATTGGATTGCTCCTGAATCGTACGTTGATGAAGAGTCATTTGATAAAGCACGATACAAACCAGAGTCTGATATAATGGTGGGTGTAAAAATATAACCATTTGCAAATTACTTCCAAATTTTTTAGAAATCTTTTGTTGACACTGTTATGTTTTTATATATTTTAGAGTGCAGGAATCGTGGCTTATTATGTTTCAACAAAAGGGAAACATCCTTTTGGACCTCGAGAAGATAGACTGAAAAACTTGCTAGATGGAAACCCTGTTGGATTGATGGAAATCGATGATGTTGTACTTAAAGATCTTCTTTCATGGATGCTACAACATTTACCAGAAGACAGGCCATCTGCCAAAAAGGCGTTAAAACACCCTTATCTACAACCAGACGAAGAGAAATTTAACATGCTGTGTGATATGGGGAACCAACCGGAAATGAAACAATCACAAGGTCAGAGTTCTCCAAATGCAGATGTTGTTGCGCAATTGTATGCTCCCATTGAATGGATGACGCGTATCGATGATGAAGTCTTGAAAGATTTCAAAACCTTTAAAAAGAATGTCAAAAAGAAAACTCTGACTTACGAGCCTACATGGGCAAGGTGTTTAAGATTCATAAGAAGAGTGAATGAGCATTGGAACGATAAACCTCGTACACATCTGTTGCGTTATGTCAAGGAAGGCAACTATGTAAATTATTTCTTGCAACGTTTTCCTGAACTGCCTCTTCTGGTGCACAAAATCATAAGGTCGACTGACTGGAAAACAAGACACGATCTTCAGAAACATTTTATAGCTTAGTCATACGAACAATTTTTTATGTTAAACAATGTAGCCAAATTAGGATTCCATGACACTATACAATGTCCCAATTTAGTTGTTATTTTTACTAAAAAGTTTTTTTCGTTTGATAATATTCAATATGCTAGTTTTAAGTACTTTATAAATGTTTTGCAGGATGTGAGCATTTTTTTTTGTTATTTTGTCAGAGGCTCCAGCAAGAGGGACGACTGCCAATAATATATTTCACATACTGGGGTTTCTGTAAACGTAACATGAAAGTTTCAGTTGAATAAAACATTGCGTTATGCATTGTATGTGACATTTTGGAGGTGTTACACTTCTCCCCCCACAAAAAAAATACTGCCAGCACCACTGTATGTTGCATCTAATGGAGAGCCAAAAATTTGAAACGTTTTTGCCATAATTAATATCTTTTTATACAAGTGTTTTCGTCTCTATCTCAAACCACTTTAATCTCATATATTTGCATATATTAATTACCGTGATGTTCATTTTATGAAATATTTTGTAAGCATTTAAATAAACAACAATATTTCTCAATTTTTTAATTTTAATGACAGACATGTTTCGACTTCACTACAAGCCATCTTAGTCGCAGATTTAAGATAAAAATATGATTGCCGCGGAGAAGTGTGGCAATTACCCCTACTTTTTCAATATCTCTTGCTTTGTAAACTGTAAAAGTATAAAAATCCGCCCCAGGAAAATACTTACATTTGATAAGTATGCATGCTTAACAGTATTTCGTGTCTCACCTTTGTTCCACCTTCAATTTTTTAATTGACGTTAGATTGATTAATTATAGCACGTTCGGACTGATTGCCGGAGTGCGATACCCTGTTTCTGGCAAAAATCTGCAGGTTGTTAACACTACGTAGTACCCACTAGTTTCGTCTATTTATAATTTCATGTTTTTTTTTGTAAACAAGTTTTAAAACCATGAGCTGAATGCATGCTTTTCTGTACACGTTACTAAGGTGTCGTCGTTCACATTAGTGCCCGTGCCTGAGCACTGTACTTGGGTAATACCTCTTTTCGTGGTGTCCAGACCCAGGCACTTATACACATGCACCATCAAAACTTTGTGTTCATATTGGTACCCGTGCCTGAACACCGTACCAGGGCACTCAGTCTGAACACACAAAATCAAACAAATTTTCTATATTGAATGATTACTGATAAAACTCTTGAAAACAATTTTGCTACATTGGCAACAACAATCCGACTCTGCCACCTTCTTTTGCCTCCCCCCCCCCTCCACTTTTCAAACCTCTCCGCGGCCTCTGTATCACCTCAACATTATTAATTTCTATCTTATACATTTCACAGATTCACACTGTATGATATAAATATCGTATTCCATCACACTGAAGGTGTCTTATAACTAAGTTGAAAATTATCTATCATTAAAAATAAAAAAATTGAAAAATATTATGGTGTATTTAAAATGTTTGTAAAGCATAGTACCTATTAGATCATATAGTACTGTTTTGGAGATACAGTGTCGCCTAGTCCCAACAAGAGCGAACTCTTCAAAAAAGAATTTCTAACCAAAGGGAAATTCGGTGTTTTTCACTATAAAAGGGCTCGTTCTGTTGTTTACAATCAGAGGCATAAGTTACATGTGCGTATGACGTTTGAAATAGTACTTGAAATTCCTTATCCATTCTTGAAGTAAATATATTTGTTTCCCGCTGCGATCTATAGAAATGCTTTACATTTATTATCAAACGATATTAATCTACGACGCATTTAACATACTTTGATGTTTATAATCTGTTTATAACAAAATGGCAACGAAATCAAAGTTTCTCAAATTTTCAAACACTTAAAGATCGTCGTATTAATTGTAAGTTTTCCAGACTTTGTTGTATTGTTAAATGAAGATATGATCTTCGCACTTTGCTGGACAATTTAAGCAATCGTCTCAGGACCTGAAAAAATCAGGTGACTCAATCCCGTTGTCCCAACAAAACTAAAGAATGGCACGCGTTAAATGTTAGGTTGAATACATGTGAAATATTTCATGATTATAATGTTTCATTTGCCAAGGTTAGTTCTGTTTCTCTTATTTATCTCTCTGTATTTAACTCTGTGTCTTTAACCTTATATTTTTTGTATACTTTTCGCCACAGCGATAAAAAAGAAAAAACTTTGTTGAGCCGATGAACTGTTCTAAAACATTTCATATTTTCTCTTGTCGGATGACGATGTAAATCGTTGCCGGAAATGACACGCAGGCAATTTAAAAAAAATAATTTTTGAGCAAGTTATCTTGGCATTATTTAAATCGATTGCACGATTTATCATTTGTGTCTAAACTTCTTTAACATTGTTTCTTCAAAATTTTGTTATTTGTGAATATTTATAAGAATTAGTTGGTTAACAGACAGTTTTTGAGCCACTGGCCATTAGGGCATTAACCGGGTGTTAAAACTCAGGTGAAATTGCTCGTATTTGTTGAGCGGTGAGAAAATAAGGACAAAAGGAAGTATTGAAGATTGTTGATAAATAGCATGGAAGTATAAGAAAATACATATAATAAATGTGTGAATAGTTGAATAAAAACATAAATAAATTATGAAATTTTAACAATGACAAGTCATATAGTCACTGATGTCGAAACTAACTATCGATTTGCCAAACACGATATGCAGTCTACGACATCGTGAAAATGGAGCAAAAATAATTGAAATATACAAATGACTTCACAAGAAAATCTATAATTTTGTTTGCGAATAACCATTTAGCTAGCAACTTTTAGCTATGTATAATTTTAATTGCATGCTTATTTACAGCAAAGGTTATGTCAAAGGATAAAGCATTCATACTTGCTTTTCAGCTATGCCTGCACATGTTTTCTACTCATGAAAAAACCCACAGCTAGTACGAAGTATAGCTGCTTTAGTAGGATAAGAATAGGACAAAATTCCAAAATAGTAGCAAGAGTTAGGTCTTGGTCATTGTCAAGTCACATATTCATTTATCCATGTCTTTGAAACAGATAACATATACTGTCGCAGAACACATTTACACAATTAAGAGCAAATTGGTTTATATCTATCATTTTTTAAGCTCAAGAATCTCCATCGATTAATTTTCTTTATTGTTTTAAATTGAATACCCAAAAAAACAGTCAATAAGACGTTATAAATTTTGCATTGCGTTAAATACGATAGCAAATGAGCGCCTAGAATCTACGTAGAAATAGATGAAACGAAAAATTTTTCTGTTCGCTTGTAACAAATAACAGTCGAAGTTAATTCACAGATACTCTTTCAACGCTTCTAAAAGAACCACTACATTTCCTGTGATTAATCCATAGTTGGGATTGGAAAGTTCCACTGAAGGAAAGTTGGAAACAATAATCAAGAGCTCAAACAAATATTTGCCGTATCACGAGAAGAGATAGGGATACGGCCGTGACAACAAGCAGCTATGCAGCTCTTGAAAGAAGGGAATTGTTCTATGAATAATGGCGATAATGAAACGGCTATTGAATATTACTAAAAATGTTTGAATTCTACCGACGATAATAGCCTGAAAACGATAGCATATTTTGGCCTTGGTAATGCTTACACGCTCTCTGATAAACGGAAGGAAGCAATAAACTGCTTTAATGATTGCTTGAATTTTTCATCAAAAGTGGAAAGTAAGTATTTTCAACATCAAATATACCTCGGGTTGGGGAGTGTTTATTGTACCACGAAAAGATTGGAGGAAGGCATAAAGAAAGATGAAATGGACTGTCTTTGCCATATTGCATTGGGAAGATTGAATAAGTTGCTAGAAAATTATAAGCAATCTTTGGAGCATTATAGAGGAGGGCTCTCTCTTATTGATTGCCAACGTCTACAACAGCAAGGAAATCGTCAAGGAAATCAAGAAGAACAACAACCACAACGTCAAAAAAAAGTTGGTGGTATAAACGTTAGTAAAGATTTCGTTGGCCATTACTTAAAGAACTTGTCAATTGTTACTTCAGATGGAATTGTGAATGGAGTGTTAGCTGTTTATTGGGAATTAGCAGAATTGTTTGATAAACTTGAAGATTGGAGTGAATCAACACGAATTTATGAAATTTATTTGGAGATTGTTACCAATGGCGAGGATATGGAGAAACAAAAAAATGCCATGCAGCGTCTAATGCAAATATACGAAAAGGAGGGGCGTCCTTTCTTAAAGAATTCAATAGAACTGCAATTACAAGACCTCGATAGGAAAAAGAAGAAAAAATGTACAGAATCAGATGAGTTCATCTTAGCTAAAAGACAAATTTTACTACGAAATGACATTTATTATAAATTTATTTAAACTACTTCTTTTAGAGTTTCACTAAAATTGTTCGCGACAAAATGTTTGTTATAAAATACGCAATTTTCTTTTAACTGAATTTTTGCTATTTGCTACCCTCCACTCTCTCCAAAACATTTTCTTTGAACGAGTGTTTTATGGCGGTTGTTCTACTTTTTTATATATGATTATCCATGCACATTTGCTCTCTATGAATGTAATACTTTTATTTCAATATCAGAATTGAAGTTACAAGAATGGAAATACCTTGGTGAATCAACAAAACATCAAGAATTATTCCAAAGACTTATTGAGTATGGGCGCGATGGCAATGACGAGGTCGAACAAATGAGCGATGTACGTGTAATTTTCTCAGACGAGTTTTGTATCGGCAAAGGAAGTAAAACACGTGTTTATCTTGGACTGGGAAAAGATGGTTACGGGAAAGCAGTGAAACGAATACGACGAGATAACAATCTTGCTCCGCATGAAAACACAGTTTTTAATGAAAGCGATGCACAGAAGTCAGAGTATGTTGTAAATTATTCTTACTTAGAACAAGAGAGTGGAACAGAATATGTATATTTGATACTTGATCTGTGTGAAGAATCGCTGCGGGATTTTGTACTGTCAGAAGCAAATTCTTCGACTTATCTTCAAAAATCTCTTCCCGAAATTCTTAGACAAATTTTAAAAGGATTAGCTGATCTTCACAGCGAGCCACGTCCTATTCTTCATCGAGATTTAAAACCTTCAAATGTTCTACGAGACGCACAAGGTAAATTTTTAATAGCCGACTTTGGTATTAGTCGAATATTGAAGGATGGCCGTACGACATATTTAAGCATTGCAAAAAGTGGCACTGAGTATTGGATGGCTCCTGAATCATATCATGAAAAAGATGAGTCGGTTGATAAAGCACGTTACAAAAAAGAGTCTGATGTGATGGTAGGTATAGAAATGTAACTTTGAATAATTAAATTCAATTTTTGACATTTCGTTCACACTTTCACCTTTTCATTGATTTTATAATGTAGGAATGGTGGCTTATTATGTTGCAACAAAAGGGAAACATCCTTTTGGACCTCCAGAGTATAGACTGAAAAACTTGTTAGATGGAAACCCTGTTGGATTGAAAGAAATTGGTGATTTTCAACTTCAAGATCTTCTTTCATGGATGCTGCAACATACACCCGAACTCAGACCATCTGCCAAAAAAGCGTTGAAACATCCATATCTGCAATCTGCTGAAGACAACTTTGATATGTTTTGTAATGTGGTGAATCAACTGGAGATAGAGATAAGTGATTCTCTCAACTCAGATGTCCATAAGTAGTTAAATAATCCAAAAAATTGGATGGACCGTATCGACGGAGAAATTTTTAACAATTTTAATGACTTTGACCCTACATGGTTAGGCTGCTTAAAATTTTTACAAAACGTTCGCGAGATTGGAAAGATGAACCTTATCCACAACTGCCGCCAAGTGAATGCATCTATAAAAAGTATTTCCTGCAAGTTTTGCCGGAGCTTCCTCTTCTAGTGAACAGAATCATAAGATATATCAAAAGGAAATCCACTGCAGGTCTGGAAGAACAATTTGGTGGTAAGTTAACCATTAAAATATTTCTTTTTCGTCAATGATGTAGCTAATCAATCTCTAAAATCTCTAAGTGTAAAAAATGCAACCTAGTCAGTCAGTTATTCCGGTTATACAGTCGAAGTGTAAATTTTCTGTGTTTGATTTGTCGTGATATGTTTGTTTATCAGTGCATCAAAGATTTTCATGAACAAGCTAACCATTTTAAAAATTTTATCTCCAGCATCCCCTTTGACGGTATGAAATGGTTAAAACGCAAATATATTTTCAGCTCACTTCCACATGTTTGATTATTTTCATCCCTTATCCCTAAATGTAATACTTTTACATAATTTTTAGAATTGCAGTTGAAAGAATAGAAGTATTTTGATCAATCAGGAAAGCACAAAGAGATGTTCGTAAAATTAATCAAGTATGGATGCGACCCAGGTATGAGGGTTAAATGTGTGAACGACGTACGTGTAGTTTTCTCGGACGAGTTTTGCATTGGCAGAGGAAATAATGAAACCCGTGTTTATCTTGGACTGAACAAGGATAGTTATGGAAAAGCAGTGAAACGAATACGTCGAGATAACTGTACCAAAAAAGCAGAGAACGAAATGAAAATTTTGAATCAAATCAAAGCAAAGAAGTCGAGTTATGTTGTGAATTATTACCACTTAGAAGAAGATACCTGAACTGAATATGCCTATTGGACACTTGACCTATGTGAAGAATCGCTGGAGAGTTTTGTAAAATCTTCTACTTTAGAGGATCTTTAACAATTTCTTCCCGAAATTCTCAAGCAAATTTTAAAAGGATTAGCTGACCTTCATAGCGAACCAAATCCTATTCTTCATCGTGATTTAAAACCATCTAATGTTCTTCGAGATGCAGAAGGACAATATCTAATCGCTGACTTTGGTATTAGCCGAATATTGAAAAATGGCCTTAAGACACATGTAAGCGATGCTACTAAAGGAATTCAGTATTGGATGGTTCCTGAATCGTACGTTGTTAATGAAGAGTCCGTTAATAAAACACGATACAAACCAGAGTCTGATGTAATGGTGGGTGTAAAAATATAACCATTTTCAAATTACTTCCAAATTTTTTAGAAATCTTTTGTTGACATTGTTATGTTTTTATATATTTTAGAATGCAGGAATGGTGGCTTATTATGTTGCAACAAAAGGGAAACATTCTTTTGGACCTCTAGAGTATAGACTGAAAAACTTGTTAGATGGAAACCCTGTTGGCTTAAAGGAAATCGACGACGTTCAACTTAAAGATCTACTTTCATGGATGTTACAACTTGTACCTGAACTAAGACCATCTGCCAACGAGGCGTTAAAACACCCTTATCTACAATCCTATGAGAAGAACTTTGATATGCTGTGTGATGTGGCAAACCAACCAGGGATAGAGATACCGTATTTTGTCATCCTCTTAACTCAGATGTGCATGAGCAGTTAAATGGTCTAGAAAATTGGATGGACCGTATTAAGCCTGAAGTCTTTAGTAATTTCAATAAAAGTCAATACGACTCCACATGGTTGGGTTGTTTAAAATTTTTGCAAAACGTTCACCAGAACTGGCATGATAAACCACTCATACATATCAAGGAAGGCAACTATGAAGAGTATTTCTTACGAGCTTTCCTAGAGCTTGCTCACCACTGCTTGTGATGTGCGATTTAGATGTGATGTTTTTAGTTGTAATGTGTGGGTGTAAATTGTGTATTGTCACTGTGAATTAGTGTGAAGTGTAATGTTTTTAGTTGATCGTATGTTTGCATTGTGAATAAGTCGTTTGTAAGGTGCCAGTAATTGCTGTGATCTGTTCAGGTTTTGTGCCGGTGATTGCTGTGGTTTGTTCCAAGTTGGTATACCAACTTTCTAATGTAAGCCTTTCTATAGTCAGTACTGTAAGTAATGCATTTTGCCGAATCCCAGTCTATGTTGTGCTTTGTGATTCGGTGATGTTCGGCAATGTGATTAGTTTTGTCTTGTTTCTTAGTAGCTCGTCTGTGTTCAGTAAAAGTGAATTGTGAAAACCATCATGATCAACGTGTCAGTTGCATGTATACGTTACACGTACACAAATGAACTTAAATAGAATATTGTTGAAAACATAATTTTAAAACATATTATTTCATTATTGATAACAAATAAAAGCCAATAATTATGTTTACGAACACATAGTTTCATTTAGCGTTTAAGTGGTAGCTAGATGCCCAGATGTTGGATCTAAGTTACCGTTTCCTTTAACTTTTTTTGTGACAGATAACTGTTTCAAAAGATATTTATGATGTGTTAAGTAAAAGTAAATTATTAGTTCTACGGAAAAACTTGCAATAAAACCCACGTTGTCATATTTCCACCCAAAAGATTAGAAACCACAAAGTAAGGTAGTTCAACTCACTGATTCAACTCCCTCTTTGCAAACACACGGTATTAGCATAACCATGCATGTAATATTGCAAGACCGAATAGCATACAATAAATGGTTACGTAAATGCAAATTTTAAATAAATTATCGCTCGCTGAAAGGTTTATTGGATCAAATATCCCAAAATTTTAGTCAGACCGACATTTTTCGTGTTTTATCCGTTTGTGGACCGACTTTTATTCATATTTTACAAAAGCTGGGTAGTGTAACATGTGATATACAAGTTTCTTTTCTTTATCATGTGTTTAGATGGAGATGATACTTTGGATGAACACTTTTGGATGAACACAAGCTTTTCAGAAGGTAACCTTAAAAACATTAGGTTCTTTAATTCTCCGAACTCTTTTCACCTCGACAGATGCTTTAATGTTTCATTTTTCAGTCTCAATGTTCCCGCATTTAAAGGGAACTTTACTGCATATTTACATAAGATCGTTACACTGGAATATTTGCATAAGATCGTTAAAAGGATGCAAAGCCGATGTGGGCAGCAAAAAATTAAAATGCATGCCAAAAAATGTTTTTTTTGAAAATGTTCTTGTGACTTAGATATTGGTTTGAGTCGTTTAAAAAATAACAAGCGTTGTTTTCAAAATGTCAGCGTTTTGACAGATCGCTATTTTTAACTACTACTTATATTATCATTTGGTAATGTTATTTATTTGCATTGTTCCAGCTTCGAAAAAAAGGGAACCTTCTGTACGTCAATAGAATGATAATGACAGTTTCGAAGACAGCGATGCAATGCCTTCATCATCTGGTAACAAAATTTTTATTTTTCAGAAAAATCATTCTTCATAGCTATTTTTAACTACTTCCGTTATAATGGTGCAAAATAATAAATTTTAAAAGGTTTACTCATTCATATACTTTCACCATTTTACGACGGTGAGATACTCAACTGTGAATCGAATGCAAAACATAAATATAAACTTTGTGCTAGGGATTAATGATGGTTATCTTAATGCAAAAAAGAGTGTGAAAGAAGGATACCTTTGTGAAGGTTTGCTATATATATGTGTTTAAAAACATACAACATTCTTAATAAATCAAAGCGTTCTCAACTTTCACTGTGTTGCAACTAAAATAATTTTTTGCTATTGCGCTTGCACACGACGATAATAAAATTGCTGTTTTCCAAATTGATTGTACAAACTATGTGCTTGTCTACAATAACCTTAAAAGTATAATGATAGCTATATATAAAAATACTTTCATTTGTTTCCACGTATTACATCATTATTCATTTGACGACCAATATCTTGACCGATGGATATTTTCCTCGTAATCAATACAGAAACAAACATGTTATTGTTGAAGAGAAAACCAATCAAAAATACTTTTTATAATGAAAAATTGTAATTCGTGGTTCTGTAATTTACATATTTTCTTATATTTATAGTCGGTGTGGTATTATGATGCCACCAAATATTAAAAGAAGCCCATACATTAACATTGTTCATAGTTCATGATAAAGAGCCCATTAAATTGTTTTGTTGTGTTATAAATAAAACAATTACCTCGATAATTATCGTCTAGAGATTTTATGTTTTTATGCACCAACTATAGATATATCTTTAAGGCTTTTTCAGAGTCGAATTTTATTGACTAAAATACTGTCACACGTTTGGTGTCTTTTCAATTGAAAGAACGTTACGAGTCTAAAGGTGAAGGAGCGGAATATTACCCCGACTATGAAAGTAAGTTATACTATCAAATTTATGTATAAGGCACTTATAAATTGTATCTTCCATACGTAGTAATATACTTTCTAACATTTAACATATACTCCTTGATTATGCTTTTCCTTGTAATCTCATCATCTCAGGATATTTTACGTCTTCATGCGCCCAATATTTTTAAGCATTTTCGACTCAAAATCCCTTCATGAGATTGTTTGCGTAAGATAATAATATTATCCATAATAACTATAAAAATAGCTTAAGAAGCTTTTGTGCAGACTGGACTATTTTCCAAATTTATAGTTTACAAAGTGTAGGTGTTGAACAACACAAAATAAGTCAGTTTTAAGTTAATGTCGTCATCAAAAAAGAGCTTTTGACAATTCAGATGAACCTTCGGCATACAAGTTTCAGGCACCGTGGAGGCTCGATAATTGGGGGGGGGCTCATATTCATTTATTTATGTTTTAATCCTTAGAATACAATGGATTTCAAAAGATCTTAAGCCTACATATCATGAATATATGAATATTAGCCCCCTCCTCCAATTATCGATCCTCTGCGGTGCCTGTTTATTATATGTTCCTTGTCATTTTGAGTAAAAACGCGACAAATTGTTGGATATGAATAGATCAAAATATTGTAGCGTTCTGATTACAAATTGTATTACAATGCGAAATAATACTGGTCAATTTCGGCAAATCTCAGCAGAAACAGATCTGTCCGCCATTTTTTCTTCTCCGTTCCGTCGTTCAGTGGTTTTATTTGTTTGAATTTTGTTTCCTGAAATAAATTTAGAGGAGTTTGTAAAAATGCATTCTGGTGGCCCCCGTATGCCTTCTGGTAGTGGTGTCTCCCCTCAAATCATTCGTGGGGTATTTCCCCCCTGCTGTACCCCAGCAACAACGCCAATGGTTTGGTGTTTCATAGATATACATAAGATCGATACATAGGCGTAGGAACAGATTTAAATTTGGGAGTGGGGTTAAAGTCGACAAGTATAGTATATACCCCATCCTTATTTTTTGAAGCTTTAGGGAGTCTAGTGCAAACATTGAAAATGGAGAAAGTCATGAAACCTTTATAATTTAGTTGTACTTCATTACAATACACAAAGTCCAAGTATAGTTCAAAAATCAATACATTGCACAAAACGAACGAATTAAAGTAATAGTCCTAAGCGATTGGTCGTACTAGTTGCAAGCTACGAATTCTAGTTCAATGTCAGACTAAGATGTTTTTACTTTCTGAAGAGTTAAAATTGGACCTTTGTTGTATGCATTAAATGGGTACAAAGAGGTTTATGAGCTTTACTACACATACAAGGACGTACGTTTTCATGATGTCGCTTATCGTGCTAATTCAAGTGATATCCATAATTCGCATTTGATCTTAGCATAAATTTTGTTCGTTTGCGGTCTTTACTAAATCTGACAGTATTGATATTGTTATCATGGAATATTTTATGAATATTTTTATGCAGTGCGGTAATTGAAATTAAATGAAGATATGATCTTCGCACTTTGCTGGACAATTTAAGCAATCGTCTCAGGACCTGAAAAAATCAGGTGACTCAACGGGATTCGAACCCACGACCTCTGCGGTGCCGGTGCAGTGCTCTGACCAAGTGAGCTATGAAGTCACACAGTGGTGAGCAGGTCAATATTGTTGGGCTGATGTTTTCTCGTGAAAGGAATGTCGTATGAATATTTTTATGCAGTGCGGTAATTGAAATTAATTTGAGACGATTGCTTAAATTGTCCAGCAAAGTGCGAAGATCATATCTTCATTTAATTTCATTTAATTGTTATCATTCTTAAGTGAATTTCTACTTCGTTCTTGAACTTTCTGTAGTCTGTGTGATGGGTACATAACATAAAACCCCTATATGCACCTATCACAAATTCAATATTTGCCTAAGATCAAACTTTATTTGTCAAACCTGAGCTCCAGTTCATATCAAATACTGCTATCCGCGTGCAACACTGCATACTTTTTTTTAAAAAAGGCATCGATCTCTGCAGTTCTGACAGCAAAACCTGGTGTCGCTCAAAGATTTTATGTAGATTAAAGTGAGTCACTTCAGCCATTAGTCAAATTGAGGGCAAGATTGAACTACACAATATACCAATACAGCCTTTCGCTCTTCTCTTTAAATTGGTTCTAGTAACTGCATTCAGATGTCGAGTCATATAGGTATTTGCTGCCCCATCATGTGCTTGTTTATAACTGTTCAAATCAGGGGAAGGTTACCGCGAAAAAGGATGCATACAGTATTTTATCAAAAGTTCTCAAAAACGTTTTCATTTCGAAGTATTTTGGCATTGTCTGGTTTATCTATAAAAATAATAAGACGGTAAAATTGCCAGAACGCTCATTTTATACACGTTGCGTGCAATACACAACAGAATTTAAATTTTCAACTTTTCGAGTTGAGTAAATGGTTTGAACCCGGGAGCATCGTTATATGTTTGCAAATGATGATCGTCCAGGTTAATAAAGTCCTGAGAAGGACTGTTTTTGATGTTGTTGACTGACGTTTCGACAACCTTAGCGGTAGTCATCTTCAGAGTCAAATGAGGAGTAAACGTCAGGTTAGCCGTATTTGTTGTCTGGTTCTTACGTCATTGTATTGTGTGTACAGGAAATGTGTATTGTCATTGTGGATTAATGTGAAGTGAAATATTTTATTTTTAGTTGTGATGTGTGATTTAGGTGTGACGTTTTTAGTTGTAGTGTGTGGGTGTCAATTGTGTATTGTCATTGTGAATTAGTTTGAAGTGTAATGTTTTAGTTGATCGTTTGTTTGTATTGTGAATAAGTCGTTTGTAAGGTGCCGGTAATTGCTGTGATCTGTTCAGGGGTTTGTTCCAAGTTGGTATACCAACTTTCTAATGTAAGCCGTTGTCTATAGTCAGTACTGTAAGTGATGCATTTTGCCGAGTCCCAGTCAATGTTGTGCTTTGTGATTCGGTGATGTTCGGCAATGTGATTAGTTTTGTCTTGTTTCTTAGTAGCTCGTTTGTGCTCAGTAAGTCTTATGTTTAAGTTCCTGCCAGTTTCCCCGATATAGGAGGCGTGGCAGTCGGAGCAGTTTATTTTGTAAACTGCACCTTGTCGTTCGTTGGGTTGTTCTTTGTCCTTTATGTTCGTTAGTACTTGTCGTAATGTTGTGATTGGTTTATGTGCGACACGTATGTTGTATGGTCGTAAGATACGCGAGATAGTCTCAGACGTACCTTTGATGTAAGGTATCGTTGCTGTTGTCAGTGAGTTGTTTGTTTCGTTGGGTTCGTTGGGTTTGTAAGTGTTGCGTTTGATAAAGTCAGTTATAGTTGTTTTGTCAAAACACGTTTGAGATAGTTGTTTTCGTTTTGTAGAGCGTCCGGTGAATCACATATGATTTGTGCACGTCTTGTTAATGTTCTGATTGTGGTGGCTTTGTGAGATGTAGGGTTGTAAGATGATTGGTCTAGTAGTCGGTCAGTATGTGTTGGCTTGCGATAAACTGTTGTTCCTAGTTTTTGATTGTCATGTTTTACCAAACAGTCGAGAAAAGGAAGAGTTCCGTTTTCTTCGACATCTTTGGTAAATTGTATGCAATGGACGCATAGAAATAGATTTTGTTTTCGCTTACATTCGTTAAAATTGTAAACGAATATTGAAATTTCAGTGCATTGAAAAACCTTAGTTAGAAAAATGTTTGGTCGTGTTGAGTACAACCAGCACGACCTTTAGCTACGCCACTGATAGCCAAGTATTCACGCAATAAAATTGAAAAAAGCGGGGTTCACGAGTGGGGGCAACAAAAATCGTTTTCCAAGACACTTTTTAATGCACAGAATACGGACTAGTACTTCCCACTGTTATTTTGAAATTTCTACTTGGTCAAAATAATCTTTTTTATTGCAAAACAGTTGCAAGAGCGAGTAAGAAAGCATAGAGAAAATGAATGATCAATTATCTTCTATAAGAGCTCACCATGGACTCGTATTGGCAACAGTTTTCGTATAATGGATC
This sequence comes from Xenia sp. Carnegie-2017, assembly GCF_021976095.1. NCBI lineage: Eukaryota > Metazoa > Cnidaria > Anthozoa > Malacalcyonacea > Xeniidae > Xenia > Xenia sp. Carnegie-2017. Next base: position 2,127,166 of record NW_025813481.1, read on the forward strand.
ATATGCTGAAATACGGCGAAAAATGCGATTAAGAGAAAGTAAATTCCAGTTGAATTTACTTTCTCTTAATGGTTTAGAAAATGAAATATTTATCTTTTCTGTTACGCTGTTTGGACCAAATTTATGGTGATGCATGTGATGAATAACCGACTGTTTTTTGTGTTTCCTCTAATGTACTTGTTTATGTCTCACACCAAAGGCATTTTGGAAAGCATTCGTGTGTAAAATTAAAACTAAGCCCTTTCAAAACTCCTCCAATCTTTTCAAATTGAGAAAATTTATGTAGGTGTGAGGACTTGCAAAACAAGTCATTCTTGTTGTTTTGATGCTTTTAGTCAGACGGTAGTAAAAACAGTGAAGAAGTCAATAGAGTTGGATTACCTGAAGACCGGAGAATTTTTTGTAAGTTTTGCTGACTTAGTTGTATTGTACTCTCATCAATAGTCAATATTAAAAACCGAAACGCTTTAAAACGTAAGGTTGAATTTTGCGGATTTTTTCATTCATTAGAAAATTCATTGTGTCAGAAGTTAAATTTGATCACATAAAGCTTTATTTATATGTCTATTTTCCGAGAACAAATCTTCAGATTATATTTTGAACAGGACAATTCTTTGCAACTCACCGGAATCAAATTAAAAATTATTTAGGCAATAACAATTCAAACTAAAACCATTTCATAATCATTGGTGTATTTTTTGTACAGTTTTCATTCTTTAATCAAGATGCCAATTTTCGATTTTTAAAATACAAAGAAATAACATAGGTTTTTACTTTGTTAACGTGTATTCATGACAAAAGTGGTATGATATACGTGGCAGGAAGAGTACACGCAAGCAAATTTTCTTATGAAAAAGAATATGCTTGGAAATGACTTCAATACTTAGAGTTATGGGCTGATAAGTTTATTTCATAAAGGTGAAGCACCTTATTGATGAGAATTAGAAGAATCAACCTTTTGAGATAGTTTATCATTAACCAATTATCTATACTGCAGTACTGCAATCTCGAATAGATTAAATGCAACTTTTATCAAATGTATATGTTTTGAAGCTTTCAAAGATTCAATCATGCGCATTTCCCGTATACTATCTAACTAAGGCCAACGGCTTATAACAATTTGATTCTTAGTGCGTCTTGTGATTCTCTTTTGACACAGATTCATCGCGCTGCAGACCTGAACTTTGGGGTTTATAATAAGTTTGTCATGTAAGTTGCAATTTACAATGCATTGTGACGTGTGGGTACCTCTCTATTTGGAAACTACACACGAATTAAGATTGGACTGCACCGAGGGCTTTGTACTACGAGCATTTTAAAATTTTTTGATCCTGATCAACCTCATATACTTCTATATTAAAAAAATTGGCGCCTTTATTTTGTTTGTTTTTCTTTCCTAGAAAAATCATCATTTACTACAAATTCATCAATAAAACGCTGAGGTTTTTTCAAAGCACGTTTCGGTATTGACGCATCTTTGTTTATGCATGCGCAATTTTGCTAAAATATGTATTTGACACGAGTTAGAGCAAATGTCCCAATTTATATACAGTATATTAATCTACGACTATGTGCAACTATATGCGAGACAGGTATTCGACATAGTTTAATGGTTCTGATCTGACGAGAACAAAAATGTTTGTAAATGTAGATCGTCCAGGTTGGTATAATCTTGAGAATGACTGTTTTTGTTGTTGTTGACTCAAAAACAACAAAAACAGTCCTTTTCAGGACGATACCAACCTGGACGATCTACATTTACAAACATGTAACTAAGTTTGAAAATTTGTAATCCAGGCATTTAATACATAAAAGATAAAAGTTTCTCCGGATTTTAAGTGATTTTTATTGAGCTTTCGACTCGTTGCTTCGAGCCTTCATCAGAATGAGGATATGAGGACATGTAACTATACTCCCGGGCTCAAACCATTTACTTTATTGAGAACAGAAATGGTGAAGAAATCAATATTTGTGATACCATTAACTCAAAGATCGTCACATTGATTGTAAATTTTCCAGACTTTGTTGTATTGTTTTCTTCTTCGCGTGTTTCAACACCTGTGTATAAAAATACTAGGAAAAAAGATACTTAAAAGAAATCAGACGGAAAGTTTTTAATGCAAAATATTATATTCAATTTCAAGTTGTCGCATCTTGCATTGTCTTCATATGATAAATAATGTATTGTAGCTATAAGAAGTTTACAGAATTAGAAGAATTAAGTATTGTCTTGATGCGTGACTTTCGTGACTGTGGGAGTGGGGGTTTGGCAACGTGCAATTACCGACAAACACGTGGTTGGTATATATATATCTTGATGAATACTTTGCATGACGTTACAAAAGTAAGTCGTTCCAGACTTTTACTGCGACTGACAAGCTCCATAAAAAGGAGCATTTTGCTTACTTTAAATAGCCTTAAAAATGGAGTGATTCGAGAAACTTAAAAACTTTTACTAATACTGTGGAAATCACTCCTAAATTCAATGTTGCTGAAATGGGCACTTGAATGAATTAATTAAGTTACGAAACTTATCGGGGGGAAATGCTAAAACAGTCATTATCGAGAGTTGATTTACCTTCAATTTGCAAAATTGCCCTATCTTTAACCTATTGGTATATAACACCCTACACACACTATACATACATGTTACTCAGATCTCTCATTTGCTTGCTCTAAACTTCCATAGATGAATTTCCTCTATTGTAATTTTGAAACTAAAGAGTGGACTAAACAAAGCTCATTATTTTGCCTTATATAGTTAAACAGCTTAACTTTGATGTTTGTCGCAAAAAAATGAGTACAATAAAGAAAAGTTTGCTGTTCACATGAAGAACATTGGAGAACTTGGATAAATTTTTGCGTGATTACTAGAAGAGATCTAGCTTTCACAGTTCCAGCAGTTATGAGGATCTTGGAAGAAGGGAATTGTTCTATGAATAATGGCGATTATGAAACGGCTATTGAACATTACAATAATTGTGTAAAAGTTACAGACGAGAACAGCATCAAAATGATGGCATTATTTGGTCTTGGTAATGCTTACACACTCTCTGATAAAGGGGAGGAAGCAATAAACTGCTTTAATGATTGCTTGAGTCTTTCTTCTGAACTGGAAATTAAATATTTTCAACATCAAATATACCTCGGGTTGGGGAGTATCCATTGTACCAGTAAGAGATTGGAGGATGGTATAAAGAAAGATGAAATGGATTGTCTCTGTCATGTTGCATTGGGAGGTTTGAATAAATTACTTGAAAATTATGACAAATCCCTGTAGCATTATAGAAAAGGATTCTCTTTTATTGATTGTGAACACCAAGAAGTAGAAATGCAACCTCAACAACGGAAAGAAAATCAACAAGGAAATCAACAAGAACAAAACAAACGACGTGATCGACCGCGACGACCAAGAAAAGTTGGTGGTATTAACGTTGGTAAAGATTTCTTGAAGAACTTGAAGAACTTGTCAATTGTTACTTCAGCTGGAATTGTCAGTGGAATGTTGGCTATTTTATGGGAATTAGCAGAAATGTTTGATAAACTTGAGCAATATAGGGAAACAGCAGAAATTTATGAAATGTATCTGGAGATTGTCAAGGAAGATGAAGATATAGAAAAACAAGAGAACGCTATGGAATATCTGGTACAAATATACGATAAAGAAGGACGTGATTTATTAAAGTATTCAATGACAACGAGATTACAAGAATTTCGTGAAAGAAAAAAGAACCAAGGTACAAAGTGCACATGAATTCAACTTAATTAAGAGACAAATTTGCTAATTAACAAATACTATAAATTTAAGGTTGAAGATTGAAAATATCTACTTTGAAATTCACGTAATACTTGTTCGCCGTGTTCAATGTTTAGCATGAACTCAATGTGGAGTACCCAATGTTTTTTTAACGTTTATGCAAAGTAGCTAATACTTTTTCGTTTAGCTACAAAAACTAGTCTTAGTTTTCGTTTCCTATTTTGCAAAACAATACCCTCATGATATGAGTAAAAGACCTGGGTGAGATTTCCCGTATAAGAGCTTTTTAGAGCCATTCTTATCAGAACTCATTGCTTAAATAAATGGTCGTAATATGTTTATTTGTTGTTTTTGTAAGTTTTCTTTCACAGATTGTATCTGCTATCTGAATCGTTGGTGCAATAGAGAAACTCTACCACTGCTATTTATTTATTATTTGACTATTCAGCTACAATATATTACTCTCTCTATAAATGGACTACTTTTACTTCTATTTCAGAATTGAAGCTGCATGAATGGAAATACAATGATAAATCGACAAAACATAAGGAATTGTTTTTAAAATTAATTGAGTATGGGAAAGACCCTAATGTTGAGGCTAAACATGTGGACGATGTACGTGTAATTTTCTCAAAAGAGTTTTTACTTGGTAAAGGAAGTGATGGAACCCGTGTTTATCTTGGACTGGGAAAGGATGGTTACGGTAAAGCAGTGAAACGAATTCTTCGTGATAATACTTATTTGGCACAGCAAGAGGAAAAAATTTTTAATGAAATCAATGCTAAGAAGTCGGATTATATGCTAAATTATTACTGCTCGAGAGAAGATACAATAACAGAATATGTCCATTTAATTCTCGATCTATGTGAAGAATCTTTGGAAGATTTTGTTCTATCCGAATCAAATAGTTTAGATTATCTTCAAAAATTACTTCCCGACATTTTGAAGCAAATATTGAAAGGCTTAGTTGATCTTCACAGCGATCCACGTCCCATTCTTCATCGAGATTTGAAACTTTCCGATGTACTCCGAGACAGACAAGGCAAATTTTTGATAGCCGATTTTGGTATTAGTCGAATTGTGAAGAATGACTCTCAGACATATGTAGGTGATGCTAATAGGGGAACTCAGTATTGGATTGCCTCTGAATCTTATGTTGAGGATAAAAAATTATTTGATAAAGCGCGTTACAAAACAAAGTCTGATGTAATGGTAGGTATTGGGTTGTTACTATTTGCAAATTGTGCGTAAATTTAGTTTTTACATTTTACGTACTCTGTTATGTTTAATTTATTTGAGAATGCAGGAATGGTGGCTTACTTTGTTGCAACAAAAGGAAAACATCCTTTTGGTACTAAAATGTGCATACTTCAAAATTTGTTGGAAGGAAAACCTGTTGGCTTGAAGAAAATCAGTAATGTCGAACTAAATGATCTTCTTTCATGGATGCTACAACATAAACCCGAACTCAGGCCATCTGCAAAGGAAGCGTTAAAACACCCTTATTTACTATCTGATGAAGAAAAATTTGACTTGCTGTGTAAAGTTGGGAATCAACCGGAGATAAAGATACCGCATTTAGATCATCCTCTCAGCTCAGATGTCCATGAGCAGTTAAATGGTCTCAACAATTGGATGAACCGTCTCATTCATGAATTCGATGATCATTTCAACAAGAAACTCTACGACTCTACATGGTTAGGATGCTTAAGATTCATACAAGACGTTGATCAGCATTGGCATGATGAGCATCGTACAAAACTGTCACCATATATCAAGGAAGGCAACTATAAAGAGTATTTTGTACGGGTTTTACCAGAGCTTCCTCTTCTGGTGCACAGAATCATGAGGTTAAATGAATGGATCTTAAGACCTGACATGGAAAAATGTGTTCCTAGTAAGTTACAGCCATAGAAATAATTCTTCAGTTTTAACGATATTGCTAAATTATATGCATTTTCCCTTGGTAACGACGGAACATAAAAGGGTTTTTTACTTGTTTGCAAAAGCAATTTTTTCTCGGGAATCGTAAAAATACTCTCTTTCCTTATAAATTCTTTGCATTGTTGTCCGGAGCTTTTTTAACGCTTCTGTTTCTCCGGTTCAAAAAATGCAATTTATTTTAAGAGGATTTTTGGTCATAACTTTTTAACATTCAGATACTAAATTTCATATTGTATGTTAATGTGAAAACGAAGTGTATTTTATCCATTGCAGAATTGCTCAATCTAGTATAGCAGATCTAGCGTTTGTCAAAATGAATTATAGATGCTCAATTTTAAATTCAAAATATATTCAAACCAAAACTATTGAATTTGAATTTCAAAAAAATTAAACTTTATCAATGGACTTGCCTCTATGTACTTGGAAATGGAAATATATCCAAGCATGAGCTGCAGCTTCTTTTTTTTTTTGACGTACCCTAGATCTGACACTGGCTTTATTGAGTTAAAGGTTGGTATAGTCATGCAATGAACTAATCGTGGAACGTCGATTATTGCTCGTGAATTGTATGATGACCAACTCATTTCTACCGGAGTAAATGTTATTTCCATATCAAAGAAAAAACATCCGTGTTTTCTCATCCAGAAAAAACACAGCAATGTTATATGTTATGTGATATTGCCAAAACAAATAAAACTGAATTTATCAGTCCTTTTTTATCTTTCCTGATTTGTACTTCTCCTTTAAGTTCAAGAATTGTTGCGTCAACCATGGAAATGTTTTGATAAATCAATAATACATCAAAAAAAGTTTAAAAAGATGGAGGAGTATGGACGCAAACATCCAGAAAAAGTTACACTAATCAGTGGACTGCGTGTAATTTTCATGAAGGAGTTCTTGCTTGGCAAGGGAAGTGATGGAACCCGTGTTTACCTTGCCCTGGGAAATAATGGTTATGGAAAAGCAGTAAAGCGTATTCCCAAAGATTGCGGCAAAGAATTTGCAAATCGAGAAAAAGAAATTTTGAATGAGTTGAATGCAAAGCGTTCAAACTATGTTGTGAATTTTTGGGATTTAAAAGACAACCTTCACGAAGAGTATTTGTACATGATATTTGATTTGTGTGAAGAACCGTTAGAGAGTTATGTGAAATCTTCTTCTTTGCAAGATCTTCAAAAAGTCGTTCCTACAATTCTTATGCAGATTTTAAAAGGTTTAGCTGATCTTCACAGTGGTCCGTGTCCTATTCTTCATCGGGATTTAAGACCAACAAATGTTCTCCGTGATGTACAAGGAAATTTTTTAATCGCTGACTTTGGTATAAGTCTTATGTTATCTGATGAAACTTCGACACATCAAAGCATACAAAGAGGAGCTAAAAATTGGATAGCTCCATAGTCGTATAACGCATCAGATGATACAATTAATAAAGTTCGTTACAAAAAAGAGTCTGACATTATGGTAAGTTCTTGAAGTAGAACTAGAGGTCCAACTGCAGCTCAATGTTTTATTTGCATTTAATTAAATATTGGTATTTGGTAGTGATAATGATTTTACCTCAATTTTTTTCTTTACCTCGTTTGTATCGTCATATAGTGTCAACCTATAAATTTAAATAGAAATAAATTAATTTTTGTTAATCGTGTTACAGTTACAAATGTATGTTCCTTATTTAGATTGCTTTCAATTCATATATATAACTACAATTCTATTTGGAGAACATTTTTTAGATTTTTTAAGCTGCACATTTGTTGTTGAGTTCTGCAAATCGCAAATAAATTTAATCTCTAAGGTTTTAGTATCCACCACTGACTGCTTATGACAATTTTTTATTGAAAATAGAATGCAGGAATGGTGGCTTATTATGTTGCAACAAAGGGAAAACATCCTTTTGGACAAGAACGGCATAGACTGGACAACATTTTGAAAGGAGACCCAGTTGGATTGGACGAAATCAAGGATGCCACGTTCAAAGACCTTTTATTGTGGATGCTACAGTTAATACCTGAAGACAGGCCATCTGCCAACGAAGCGTTAAAACACCCTTATCTACAATCAGAAGAAGAGAAATTTAACATGCTGTGTGATATGGGGAACCAACTGGAGGTGAAACATTCACAAGGTCAAATATCTCCCACTTCAGACGATCATACGCAGTTGTATGGTTCCACAGAATGGATAAAGCGTATCGATGATGAAGTCGTCAAAGATTTGATCAACTTTGAAGTAAACGACAGTTTAAGAACTCTAAAGTACGAGTCTACATGGGCAGGATGCTTAAGATTTATACGAAATGTTGACCAACATTGGCAAAGTAAACCTCGTCAGCATCTATCACATTGTGTGAAGCAAGGCAATTATAAGGAGTATTTCCAGCAAGTTTTTCCGGAGCTTCCTCTTCTGGTGCACAGAATCATAAGGTATATCAAAAGGAAATCCACTCCAGGTCTGGAAGAACAAATTGCTAGTAAGTTAACGATTAAAATGTTTCTTTTTCGTCAATGATGTAGCTAATCAATCTCTAAAATCTCTGAGTGTAAAAAATGCAACCTAGTCAGTCAGTTATTCCGTTTATACAGTCGAAGTGTAAATTTTCTGCGTTTGATTTGTCGCGATATGTTTGTTCATTAGTGCATCAAAGATTGTCATGAACAAGATAACCATTTTAAGAATTTATCTCCAGCATCCCCTTTGACGGTATGAATTGGTTAAAACGCAAATATATTTTAAACATATACTAATATTGATATGGAGATAAACAAGGAGTGAGTGTTTGCAGTGACGGCGAAGCAACATTATGAAGTGCGAGGCTAAGTCTTTAATTCTACTATGGCGTCTTAAAAAACACCTCTAAACAACGACTTCAGCTCAGCCTTAATATATATTTTGCAAAAAGTGGGCTTCAGCTCTCCCAGCCCGCCAGGCTGTTAACGTTAGTGCAAAGCTTATGATTAATTGTAAGGATTTTTACAGTTAGACAAAGTATGACCCTCACACTCCAAAAAGTGTTTATCTTTTTGATAAAGTTTTGAATGTTCCAGTATCAGCAATGTACATGGCAATGAATAATGAATATTTCCTAAGAAATTTGTCGCCACAGGGGCAATACATTTTAGTAAATAGGGTCCCACTTCGGGAATTTGGCCCCCCTTAACTTTAACATCCATTTCAAAAATGGTGCAATTTTTTTCAAAACCAAGATCACAGGCGATCTAACATAATACAAGTTATGTAGATCTATACATTTAGTCACATAATATCAAACTAATCAAAATAACTAACGCACTTTAGTGATGACGTTATGTGAATATTCACACGTCCAATAAAGTGTGAGTAAAAAGCAAATCAAAGACTTGAATGACTTATACATTTCACACACACATTTGCAAATGCATCCCCGCTGTGTAAAACCCTGTCCTCACTTATGCGTTTTCTGTTAAAAATTCATACTTTTTGATGCTATTTGGCCGTCCGTCCACACTAAAACGCTCAAAAAAAACACGCTGCCAAATGAAAACGTATAGATTTGAAAACGCTCTCAAAAATGTGTACAGTCAAAAAAAGGAGCCTTTTGAGAACGATGACGTCAATGACTACTTTTTCTGGCATTTTTAAAATTCGATACAAATTTGGTGAGCCCGAGTGACGTGCTTTTGAGGTTGTATATTTGTTTAATCCCTATTTTGGAAGTTGATATTTTGATTTCCTAGCTTTTATTGATAACTTATAAAAGGAGAATTTTGACTCTTCGAACATTGGTTTTTCCAGTGGCTCACACAACCACTATCGAATAAATAAGACATATGAAAGAAGGCTAGGAGGAATTTGGGTTTGTCCAGGAAGAACAAGCGCGTGGTGGGATAACTTTGTATCTGAAATTATGATTTACTCACCTTGGAAGATATATTTAATGACGCAAGATGTCACGAAAACTGTGGGCGCTTTATGTGTAAGCATGCGCAGTTAATTATTTAACACACTTTTGATTCTGTAATAACTTTTGATTTCAAAAACGAATTAGTGTGGAGAGATGCAGATAACACAAAAATTCTGTCAATGCGGTAAAAAGTTTCATGAAATAAGCAAGTGATACTTTGTGGTATTGTATAAGTAAACGCATGCTTTTAGGGATGTAAGAAATTAATTGTTCTGCTGACCAAAGCGAGGTTTAGTAACGTCAAAGAATATTGACGATGGACGTTTACGACTAAATATCCTCATTCCTATATTTGCGGTAACACATTAGTAAATATTTCTGTTGCAACAAAAAAACACAGAGGCGACCATATCTGTTGACGGATGCAGATCTGTATATTCGATTATCGACTGTTGGTATGAATGATTCTACTTTAACTGCTATCTCCAATTACACTTTGGCATCAGTTGACCAAGTTTAAGGAATTCGTGTGCTATACTTTAAGTCAAACAGAAGATTATAAAATGAATGCTTTAAGAAGCTATATTTGTGGTGAATATTAAGCAGAGGCGTTTCTTTAGTTTTGTGCTGCAAAGGTTTTGTGCAATAACCTACGAGCTCATATTCTCCAGAGCATAATGGTATTGCAAAGCGTTTGACTAGGACAATCGATCGTTTGACATAGTTCAAGAAGATCGACGATAGTGATGTTCATTTTCTATTGGGAATGTTGATTTGCGATTACTTAAAGAAGATTTTCAACCAATTTGGGATGGAGAAATGCAAACGCATGTACACCTGTCGAACCATCGAAAAAAATTTTAGATTTCTCAGACGATGAAAAGATTTAGTAAAAGTCTTTTTTGCTAAATCTCCCTCGGTTTGCAGGACTTTTAATCACAAATATCCCTGCGTTTACTTACAATAAAGTTGCTTCTTCTTTTCACCTCAAATAATTTACCAATGTACTATACGATATCACAGGGATTAGCATTATGATTGAATGTGGACAAAACCATTGAATGAAAGTAATATCCGATCAAACTCGAAGAAATTTCCGATCTGTCTCTTGAGTAAAATTTCACTGCCCGAAATTAAGATTAGCCTTTTTGAAAAAAAGAATACATTACCATTTAATGTATTGAATAATATACCAAAAAGCCGAGCCTATACTATTATGTTATTCGCACGTATTTGAATCTTGTGTGCGATGATTTACTTTCAGCTCACTTCAACATGTTTGATTATTTTCATCCCTTATCCATAAATGTAATCATTTTACATAATTTTTAGACTTGCAGTTGAAAGAATGGAAGTATTTTGATCAATCATTAAAGCACAAAGATATGTTCGTAAAATTAATTAAGTATGGATGCGACCCATGTATGAAGGTTAAATGTGTGAACGACGTACGTGTAATTTTCTCAGATGAGTTTGTATCGGCAAAGGAAGTGACGGAACACGTGTTTATCTTGGACTGGGAAAAGATGGTTACGGCAAAGCTGTGAAAAGAATAATTCGTGATAACTCCATTGAACTAAAACATGAAGCAAAGTGTTTTAATGAAATCAATGCAAAGAAATCGAATTATGTTGTGAATGTTTTATTAGAAGAAAACACTGGAACGGATTATTTCTATTTAATCCTTGACCTATGTGAAGAATCGCTGGAGAGTTTTGTAAAATCTTCTACTTTGGAGGATCTTCAAAAATCTCTTCCCGAAATTCTCAAGCAAATTTTGAAAGGATTAGCTGATCTTCATAGCCAACCAAATGCAATTCTTCATTGGAATTTAAAGCCTTCCAATGTTTTCCGAGATGCACAAGGTAAATTTCTGATAGCTGACTTTGGTATTAGCCGAATATTGAAGGTTGGCTCTAAGACATATACAAGCGACACTAACCAAGGAACTGAGTATTGGATGGCTCCTGAATCATATCGTGAAAATGATGAGTCGGTTGATAAAGCACGTTACAAAAAAGAGTCTGATGTAATGGTAGGCTTAGAATTGTACCATTTGCAAATCGAAATGTAATTTATTAACATTTTAAAAATGCTGAAAAAACGTTTTCATTGATTTTACAAAAAAGAGTCTGATGTAATGGTAGGTGTAGAAAGGTAATTTTGAATAATTAAATTCATTTTTTGGCACTTCGTTCACACTTTTTCCTTTTTATTGATTTTAGAATGCAGGAATGGTGGCTTATTATGTTGCAACAAAAGGGGAGCATGCTTTTGGAACTGAAAAGAATAGACTGAAAAACTTGTTAGAGGGAAACCCTGTTGGGTTGGAAGAAATTGGGGATTGTCAACTTAGAGATCTTCTTTCATGCATGCTACAACATAAACCTGAACACAGACCATCTACCAAAAAAGCGTTAAAACATCCATATCTGCAATCTGCTGAAGAGAACTTTGATTGGTTGTGTGATGTGGTGAATCAACTGGAGATAGAGATAAGGGATCCTCTCAACTCAGATGTCCATAAGCAGTTAAATGATCCAAAAAATTGGATGGACCGTATCGACGGAGAAATTTTTAACAATTTCAATGACTTTGACCTTACATGGTTAGGCTGCTTAAAATTTTTACAAAACGTTCGCGAGCATTGGCAAGATGATCCTCACCCACAACTGCCGGCAAGTGAGGGGAACTATAAAAAGTATTTCCTGAAAGTTTTGCCGGAGCTTCCTCTTCTGGTGCACAGAATCATCAGGTATATCGAAAGGAAATCCACTCCAGATCTGAAAAAACAATTTGGTGGTAAGTTAACCATTAAAATATTCCTTTTTGTCAATGATGTAGCTAATCAATCTCTAAAATCTCTGAGTGGAAAAATGCAACCTAGTCAGTCAGTTATTCCGGTTATACAGTCGAAGTGTAAATTTTCTGCGTTTGATTTGTCGCGATATGTTTGTTCATTAGTGCATCAAAGATTGTCATGAACAAGCTAACCATTTTAAAAAATTATCTCCAGCATCCCCTTTGACGGTTTGAAATAGTTGAAACGCAAATATATTTTAAACAAATACTAATATTGATATGGAGATAAGTAGTGAGTGAATGTTTGCAGGGACGGCGAAGCAACATTATGAAGTGCGAGGCTAACTCTTTAAATATACTATGGCTTCTTAAAAAAAACCTCTAAACAACGACTTCAGCTCATCTTAATTATATTTTTTGCAAAAAGGGGGCTTCAGCTCTCCCAGCCCCCCAAGCTGTTAACGTTAGTGCAAAGCTTATGATTAACTTTAAGGATTTTTACAGATAGACAAAGTATGACCCTCACACTCCAAAAAGTGTTTATCTTGTTAATAAAGTTTTGCATGTTCCAATATCAGCAATGTACATGGCAATGAATAATGAACATTTCCAAAGAGATTTGTCTCCTCAGGGGCAATATTTCCTTGTAAATATGGTCCCACTTCGGAAATTTGGCCTCCCTTAACTTTAACATCCATTTCAAACATGGTGCAATTTTTTTCAAAACCAAGATCACAAGTGATCTAACATAACACAAGTTATGTAGATCTATACATTTAGTCACATAATATGAAACTAATCAGTATAACTAACGCACTTTAGTGATGACGTCATGTGAATATTCACGCGTCCAATAAAGTGCGAGTAAAAAGCAAATTAAAGACTTGAATGACTTACACATTTTATACACGCATTCTGCAAACGCATCCCCGCTGTGTAAAACCCTGTCCTCACTTATGCGTTTTCTGTTAAAAACTCATACTTTTTGATGCTTTTTCGCCATCCGTCCACACTGAAACGCTCGAAAACGAACACGCTGCCAAATGAAAACGTATAGATTTGAAAACGCTCTCAAAAATGGAGTGATTTGACAATGCGTGTATTTTGCTTTAATGTAGACAGTCAAAAAACGGAGCCTTTTGAGAACGATGATGTCAATGACTACTTTTTCTGGCATTTTTAAAATTCAATACAAATTCGGCGAGCCTGAGGCTATGTTTACACGAGACCGGATAAGTTTTCGTCCGCTCAAAAACTCGCGCCGTTAGCCCTTCCGTTTACACTACAACACGCATCCGTACTAATTTTTTAACATGTATCCGAAAGAATATTCGTGCTGCTGTGAAAGCGGGCAAATAAAAACTTGTGCGGATGAATATTTTGGCTGTACTGTGTAAACGCAATCCAGTTGTTTTTTTGATCGGGTTCGATCCATACCCTCACTACGTCTTTAATTTTTTCGGTAATATAGATGTATACAAAACAGTAGTAGCAATACATATATACACGAATCATGGACCAATGGAAGAAAAAATTTCCTTTAGTTTTATTCACGTCGGCTTTATTAAGCTCCGTTGCAACTTTGGAAATTATTCCGGCTGTTGTAATGTCATTAGAAAGAGAGCGTGAACGAAGGCAACGGTTGACAACTATGACAGCCATTTTGGGCATGCAAACAAAAAAATTCAGCTTGCTTTTACACTCCATTAAAAGAGGGAAGCGAAAAGGAAGAAGGCGAAGGTTCTGGGTGAGACCAGGAAGGAGCTCCGAATGGTGGACGAATTTCATGAATGGTTTTGTTGTTGAGGAAGAATGGCGAGAAAATTTTCGAATGTCGAAAATGGCTTTTACCAAATTATGCAATTTACTTCAGCCGTTTCTCGAGAAAAAAGTTACTAATATGCGCGTACCTATATCGGTTGAAAAGCAACTGGCAATAACACTCTATTACTTGTCGGACGAGGGTAGATGTCGTAAAGTGGCAAATGCCTTTGGTGTATCGACATCATCAGTCTCACTAATCGTTCGACGAGTATTCCATGTTTTGACAAAAAGTCTGGGATCCAAATACATAAAACTACCGCAAAATAAGGAAGACACGCAAACTCTTGTCTCAAAATTCTTTGTTAAACATGGGTTTCCACAGTGCATGGGTGCAATAGATGGTACGCATATTTTCATTAAACGCCCCAGTACCTCACCAACAGATTACCTTAACAGAAAGAACAGGTATTCTCTTAATGTTTAAGCTGTTTGTGACTTTAAATATCGTTTCATGGATGTGGTCATTAAATGGCCGGGTAGTGTACATGATGCACGGATATTTTCTAATTCCAACATTAACCGTAAGTTTCGTGAAAATGAGAGTTTTAAATGTCAAAAACAAATTGTTGATGATGAGATGCCAGTCCCTGTGTGTATACTGGGTGACCCCGCTTATCCTCTCCTTCCATTTCTTATGAAAGAGTTCCCAGGTGGTGGCAACAGTGTGCAACAACAATATTTTGGGTGGCGCCTTTCTTCAGCGAGAATGGTCATAGAATGTGCATTTGGAAGACTGAAAGGCAGGTTTGGAATATTAAAGCGTGAAATGGATATCAACACTGAAGATCTACCATATGTCATTTATGCATGCTTTCTTCTCCACAACTATTGTGAAGAAGAAAAGCAGGTTGTTGCTGAAGAAGAAATAAGCAAAGCAATGGAATGTGAAAAACAATTCCAACCACCCATTCTGGGAAACAGATACACCCTTGGTAATAATGATGAACAAAGTGGGAAAATAATTAGAGACATTTTGTAAAATTTTTGATTGATGAAACCAATAACAATCACTTAAAATTTTCTAGTTAAAGTTATCGGATGATAATATGAATATTTTAATTGTGTATTAGCTGAAAAAGGACATGTGTTTTAGCTCAATGAGAATAATCCAATTTCAGTGTTACAAACACAAAACATGAAGTCTAGAAATAATTTTCCAATAAAAAAAACAGCTTAAGTATAGAAAAATACAAATTTTGGGCTATTAAAAGCCATTTGGATAAGATGGGAAAGATTGCGAATATCCATTTCGATGGTTTCTGTAGCCATGTTGGTCAGTTGGCAGCATTGGCTGTTGAAAGAACACTTGCAAGGAACTAAATCCATTGTTAATAGCTGATGTGAGATTTCCAATGCTTTCTTTTAAGCACTGCATGTCATTCTCATGTTTTCTATTGGCTTCCTCCATCATATCAACAACTCTTTTCTTGAGAACAACTTCTTCCTTTGAATTGCTAATTAATTGAAGCATGTTCTCATATAAAGATCGCTTCTTAGTCAGCTTTGAATCTTTCTTTTCTTTCAGATTTCTAATTAAATTACGTCTGAATTCACCCATATCTTTGACCTTGTGAGGCAAATCTTATTTATCTGAAGCATTTCTCTCAATTTCACTCTCCAAATCAACTTCACTCCTTTCGTATAAATCAATGGAATCATCGCATTGACTACTTGAAGATATACCATGCACGATATATTTTTTGGCTAAACAGTATAAAAGTTTGTGATGCATTACGTAACGTCACACTACAGCGTTCGTCATCGTTTGTTATCACAATGCATCACAGTACATATTAATAAATCCCAGACACTGATCACAATGTATCACACTGTATCACAATGCATCACAATTCATCACAATGTATCACACTGCATCACAATGCATCACAATGTATCACACTACATCACAATCCATCACAATGTATCACACTGTATCACAATGCATCACACTACATCACAATGCATCACAATGTATCACACTGCGTCACAATGCATCACAATGCATCACAATGCATCACAATGCATCACAATGCATCACAATCCATCACAATCCATCACAATGCATCACAATCCATCACACTACATCACAATGCATCACAATGCATCACAATGCATCACAATGCATCACAATGCATCACAATGCATCACAATGCATCACAATGTATCACAATGTATCACAATGTATCACAATGCATCACAATGCATCACACTACATCACAATGTATCACAATGTATCACAATGCATCACAATGCATCACACTCCATCACAATGTATCACAATGTATCACAATGCATCACAATGCATCACACTACATCACAATGTATCACAATGCATCACAATGTAAATTAATTTACTGATCCTTGATAAAATAATTAGACATTAGTTACATATAGTAATATTAAGGTTCTGTCGAAGTTGCGGAGGAACTAACAGCAAGTGATCACTAACTGGCATATATGTACATATTTTAATTGAACGTTTAATAAAACTTGATTTTTTAATACTAATGTTGTATGTTTTTATTCAATATAACTTGTTGAAAAAACTAGGAATTGTGATGAAATTGTTCAAAGGAATGCTTGATTATATTTAGAGATGAGACAATTCGATTAATAGACGATACCTAGCGGGGAATGGGGGTGATTTTCGAATGAACATTAATAGTCAAAACAGGTTAATCGAAACGCAATAAAGTGATAAAATAAATTTTAAAGAAATGAAGGTTGAATGAATCACGCAATTCAATACTAGTAAAATGACTATTATTTGTTTGTTGTAGATAATCGACCATGCATATATAATTGCTCATCTCCAATTACAGATGCGTAAATAAAAGGAATGAATTAGCTTTCCGTCTTACGAACGACTGGTAAAAGAGGTTTTTTACCAGTCTTATAGCATCTAACAGTATATTTGTTTCTGTGCTTTACCATTCTATGTAAGTAAAACAAATGATGTACTTTGGGCATAGCACACAGTATCTTCTTAAACCTGGAAAGCCAGACGAAAGTCTGTTCAGCAGCCATTGTATTTCCATTTGGGATTTCAGTTTTTAAAGGCAAAGGATTGTATTTCTCCAGGCATTTCTCGTCTTTGTGATTTTTGATATGAAGGCTATCAATTATTTTACGAATTGACAGCCATGTTTTATCCCATGGTTGAGACCATGGCAAAACTTTCTTCGCTGCTTGTAAGCCATCTAGGTGGCACATGTTGTCATATGAAAAAAAAACGGAACTCCAATTCATTGGGTTGATTTCCTTTAACATAATGCGCAGCCAAGAAAGAGTTATCAAAAACACTTGAGAAGGGCTTTCAGATCTGAAAAAAATCAATTGTTATGTAAATGTATAATAAATACAAAGTTTTTCTGAAGATGCGCTTTTGACAAGCATTCTCTGTGCTTACCTATAAAGAGGACTCCATTTATCGATTATCCTCCTCCTCTAACTATAAACAATTGCCCTCTTGACCACTTTTGAAGTCTTTGTTTCCCCCCAGTTTCCTTATTGCATTTTGTTTTTGTTGGTTCAACACAATCTCTTAAAATAGCTTTAATTGCATCTGGCTCATTATTAACGAACTCAGCATTGCCTATATGGTACAAATTAGCGTTAGCACTAGTTATCAATTGTGTTTAGAAACGACACACAATACACAGCTTTGTTGTTCCATGCATTGTTCAAAAAGAATGAACACCTACACAAGGCTTTCTAAGTTCTAACCGACAAGAAATTTGTCAAGAGATTTGGTTTTCATTTACAAAAGAATGACTTTGAGGCTTGAGGCCGGAAACTTTTGACGCCACACTTCTATAAACATTGAAAATGCGAGAAGGCGAAGAAAAAGCACGCAAAATCAAAATAATCCAAAGTAACAATTTCCCCACCATCACGCGTGCATGTATAACTGTAATCCAAATGCTGCCATAAAAAGTTATTTTTCTATCTTAAAAAAATAATAAGTTATTAATTATCGGTACCAATGTATTGAAATTTCATCATATATATAATATGGATGAGGTTAAGAAAATTCAAATTCATGCCGTCATTCACAAACCTGCTTTATAACACACTGTCATTAACGACCACTTTTACGTTAGTAGGTAAACTTAGGTTTCACTGATATATATTACTATATTAACTATAATGTAAAACTGTTTTTCATATTGTGAAATAACAAATTTTAGACAAATATACCTTGTGACTCCACAACACTATTTCCTACTGGAAAAGTGTCGTCATCTTTATCAAGCTTTCCCAGTGTTTCGTCCATTTTTGACACGTCATTGTTAGAAAGCAGACCTGTGTCGTCAATCAATTCTTCACCTATAAAATAGAGTAATTCTTTGTAGTAATTTTCTGTCAGCTCTGTAATACACATATCATTGAGATAAGTTTAGAGAAAGGAGTACCAATTTCCCTGCAAAACACTATATACCAAAGCAAGAGCAGTTGTGATTAAGTGTAAAAGCTCTGTTAATGTATCTCGAATTGATTATGAAAAATCGGACTTTATTCTCAAACATGATTATAGTCATGACAATTTTGGAGTACATACCTATGTTACTTGGCTTCACACCACAATATCTTAAAAATCCACGCACACTAGTGGGTACATTAGGGAAGTTTTTTTCCAAATATTGCACATGCTGTTCGCAGAATGCCTTTCCATGCTGAGGCGACTCAGTGCATACATTGGGATAGTTCAGCAATGGAATACCTTTTACAAAATTCTGAAAACAATTTCATATAATATTATTAAGTTACGAAAAGCAAAGGAGTAATTTTATATAAAACTAAGATAAGTACCTTTCTACGCATCATGCAATGAGGAAACATTAATTTCCATATTCCATCGGCAACCCATAGCCTTCCACATCCTATAAGTTTGATTACGAAAATATCTTAGCCTGATGAGAATCACAGCTATTTTCCAATAGAATATATTTATAGCTTTTAAACTAATTTTAAAATACAATTGCATCTAACTTACCGCGCTCTTTGCAAGTGTCAGAACAATCATCTAATGTATGCTCGTACAAACTTTTTGCCCTAATTTTGTCGATTTGTTCTAGAACCCTAGAAGAGTCCCCATCTTCTTTAAGCAAACCAAAAAAGTCCAGTTGCCCCAATTCCCTCAACTCATTCTCCATCTCGCCGACCCAAAATGAAGCAGCAACTTGTTTCTCTCCAAAATCTTTATATAAAACGCAAATAATGCTTACCATCAAAAAACTGTAACAACGTGATAACAGTAATACAGATCTACAACATATCGTTCTCTTACTGCCATTGTATACTTCATTAAACGCTTCAGAAAAACCGTTAAATGATACCCACGAATGACAACTATAGAAAACATGTTTCATTTGTAAAATCTACTTGCTATTTTAACATTAATTAATCAAGTGATTATATTGTAACTTACGCGAGTGACAGCTGCCACTGAAGCAAAGTTGAATCAACAAAACAGAGATCCGTAGCCTCGATCATTTTTCTTTGTTTGGGATATAACATCCAGCAATCTTTCCCATTACCGTACTTGGAGTATCCATAAAGCAAATTACAGCGATTGCATCTAAGCGAAACTTTCACTCCATCGGTAGTTCCAGAAAGATCGTGTACCTGAACTTTTACTGGCTTATTGTAGCTCACAAGATCATGGTTGCACTTAATACATTTGGAGCATGGAGGTGTAAATACATGCAACTTCTTATCGGTTGTACTAGGAACTTTTAATTTAGAAGCGGACTGTAAAAGAACATTTCCATCTTCTTCTTCTAAATTTGGACATACCAAAGCCAACACTTCTTTACGTACATTCACGGGGAGTACAAGCAAAGAAGACGCAACATTGGCAATAGAGCACACAAGTGACAACCCATATTTCAAAACAAGAACAAACAGAATTACATCAACATTTAGATCATTGCAGACTTTCAAATTAATAGATTGGATATCACTTAATATCCTCGACCCCACATATTCTTGATGTAGTTCCTCGTTGACATCTTTTCGCAAATCGTCAACCGATTGACAATTGTTACGCCTGCGCTTCGACATATTTTCAGCTTTTCCTAGTCAGAAATGGTTTCGGCTTTCCCCAGTGATCCAGTGAGAAATGACTTTGGCTTTTCCCAGTCAGAAGTCATGGGAAATACTATTATTATGCATATTATGCAATCTCGATTGCAATTGGCTAAGAACCTACCTACACTGCTATAGGTGACATATCATATAATTGTTCATGCAAAATTGTAAAAAAGTATAATGGCAGACTCTTGCTCGATATTTGCAAGCGTTTTGCAAACTTTTTTCGCTCGAATTATTGAGTATTAAGACGTAAAAATAAACGAATGGATTAAATTGTCAGTGAGGAGAGTTTTCATCGAGTATTTTCGGGAGAAAGACGAATGCGACACTGCGGACATTACGTCATTCGAGTGTGATAGTGTGATGTTGTGTGATGCATCACAATATTGCAAGCCAAAGTAGCAAAAAATATATTGCGCATCAGATGCATATTTTTAGCTCAAGAATCTCCATCAATTAATTTTCTTTACTGTTTTAAATTGAATACCCAAGAAAACAGTCAATAAGACGTTATAAATTTTGTATTGCGTTAAACACGATCACAAATGAGCGCCTAGAATCTACGTAGAAATAGATGAAACAAAAAATTTTCCTGTTCGCTTGTAACAAATAACAGTCGAAGTTAATTCACAGATACTCTATCAACGCTTCTAAAAGAACCACTACGTTTCCTGTGATTAATCCAAAGTTGGGATTGGAAAGTTCCACTGAAGGAAAGTTGGAAATAATAATCAAGAGCTCAAACAAATATTTGCCGTATCACGAGAAAAGATGGAGATACGGCCGTCACAACCAGCAGCTATGCAGTTCTTGGAAGATGGAAATTCTAATATGAAAAATGGCGATTACGAAAGGGCAATTAAACACTACCAAGAATGTTTGAAAGTTACAAACGAAATTAGCGTCAAAATAATGGCGTTCTTTGGTCTTGGTAACGCTTATACTCTCTCTGATAAATGGCAGGAAGGATTAAACTGTTTTAATGATTGTTTGAATCTTTCTTCTAAAGTGGAAAGTAAGTATTTTCAGCATGAAATATACCTTGGCCTGGGGAGTATTCATTCTACCTCTAGCAGACTGAAGGACGCCATAAAGAAAGATGAAATGGATTGTCTCTGCCATATTGCATTGGGAGGATTGAATAAGTTGCTTGGAAATTATGAGAAATCTCTGGAGCATTACAAAAAAGGATTTAAACTTCTTGAATGTCAACAGCAACACGAAATGCAAAAAGGAAACCAACATGTACAACAACAAGAACAAGAACAAAATGAACAAGAACAAAATAAATGTCAACTACAACAACAAGAAAAAGTTGGTGGTATTAACATTAGTAAAGATTTCGTTGGCCATTACTTGAAGAACTTGTCAATTGTTACTTCAGATGGAATTGTGAATGGAGTGTTAGCTGTTTATTGGGAATTAGCTGAATTGTTTGATAAACTTGAAGATTGGGGTGAAGCAACACATATTTATAAAATTTATTTGGAGATTGTTACAAATGGCGAAGATATGGAGAAACAAAAGGAAGGGCGCCATTACTTAAAGGATTCAATAGAACTGAAATTAGAAGACCTTGATAGGAAAAAGAAGAATAAAGGTACAGAATCAGATTAATTCAACTTAAAAGATAAATTTTACTATGAGTCAACTTTTATTATAAGTTCAAGGTTGAAAAACTAAATATTTCTCTTTCAGAGTTTCACTCAAGTTGTTCGTCACAAAATTGTTTGTGTGTAATATTCTTTTAACCGTATTTTTGTTATCTGCTATCCTCCACTCATGCCAAAATGTATTGCCTGAACCAGTGGCCTTAGAAGCAAGGGAAATTTGGGGGGCTCAAGCTTTTTTAGTAAAATTTTTCATTCAAAAACGACACTTTTCTTGTAAAAAAAGGCAATTTTTTATTTTGAATTTAAAAGTTGTAGAAAACACGTACCATCCTTCCTACGTCACTGGCTTGAACAAGTTGTTGATGATGGTTTTTCATAAAATATTTTGAAATGTACACTTGGTATGAAAATCCTCAATGCAATAAAAAGAGCTACTTTTATACATCTGATTATTCATTAACATTTGCTCTCTATGAATGTAATACTTATAATTTCAATTTCAGAACTGCAGTTACATGAATGGATATACCTTGGTGAATGAACAAAACATAAAGAATTATTCCAAAAACTTATTGAGTATGGGCGCAATTCCAGCATCAAGGTTGAATATGTGGGTGATGTATGTGTAGTTTTCTCTGAAGAGTTTTGTATCGGCAAAGGAAGTGAAGGAACACGTGTTTATCTTGGACTTGGAAAAGATGGTTACGGTAAAGCAGTGAAACGAATGCTTAAAGATAACTTCATCAAGCTTGCACAGCAAGAAAAGAAAATTTTAAATCAAATCAACTGTAAGGAGTCGAATTATGTTGTAAATTCTTTCCACTTTGAAGAAGTTACCGGAACTGAATATGTCTATTTGATACTCGACCTATGTGAAGAAACTCTAGAGAGTTTTGTGCAATCTTCTAGTTTGTATGATCTTCAAAAATCTCTTCCTAAAATTCTGCGACAAGTGCTAAAAGGATTAGCTGATCTTCACAGCCACCCACATCCTATTCTTCATCGGGATTTGAAGCCTTCTAATGTTTTCCGAGACGCACAGGGCAAATTTTTAGTAGCTGACTTTGGTATGAGTCGAATTTTAAAGAATGAATCTAATACATTAAAAAGTGGCACCAAAATGGGAGCTGGGTATTGGATTGCTCCCGAATCATATTGTAAAGGT
This sequence comes from Xenia sp. Carnegie-2017, assembly GCF_021976095.1. NCBI lineage: Eukaryota > Metazoa > Cnidaria > Anthozoa > Malacalcyonacea > Xeniidae > Xenia > Xenia sp. Carnegie-2017. The sequence continues at coordinate 2,150,244 of NW_025813481.1, forward strand.
GAAGATTCAGTTGATAAAGCACATTACAAAAAAGAGTCTGATGTAATGGTAGGTTAAGAATTGTACCATTTGCAAATCGAAATGTAATTTGTTAACATTTTAAAAATGCTGAAAAAACGTTTTCATTAATTTTAGAATGCAGGAATGGTGGCTTATTATGTTGCAACAAAAGGGAAACATCCTTTTGGGCCTCCAGAGTATAGACTGAAAAACTTGTTAGATGGAAACCCTGTTGGCTTAAAGGAAATCGACGACGTTCAACTTAAAGATCTACTTTCATGGATGCTACAACGTGTACCTGAACTAAGACCATCTGCCAACGAGGCGTTAAAACACCCTTATCTACAATCCTATGAGAAGAACTTTGATATGCTGTGTGATGTGGCAAACCAACCAGGGATAGAGATACCGTATTTAGGTCATCCTCTTAACTCAGATGTGCATGAGCAGTTAAATGGTCTAAAAAATTGGATGGACCGTATTGAACCCGAAGTCTTTAGTAATTTCAATAAAAGTCAATACGACTCCACATGGTTGGGTTGCTTGAAATTTTTGCAAAACGTTCACCAGAATCGGCCTGAGAAACCACTCATACATATCAAGGAAGGCAACTATGAAGAGTATTTCTTACGAGCTTTCTCAGAGCTTCCTCTATTGGTACATAGAATCACAAGGTTTAATGATTGGAAAACACAACCTGATCTTGAAGAACATTTTACAAGTAAGTTATAACCACTGAAATAATTCTATTATTTTCTATGATGGATTTAATTTTAGGCTTTCTTTTCAATGTCAAAACAATATAGCTTTTAGTACAAACTTTTTTTAAACATGCTGTATTGATGTATTGATAAGACTGACGAAAACTTAATCGAGTCAGTCATTTAGAGTTTCCGTGTAAACTTTCATGGGATGAGGAAAACATGAATCTTTGTTTTTGATTCTTTGCTATTTAGCAATTAATTTTGGCATTGATATCGCGTTAAAGATTGGCAAATATTCTTTGCATTTTTAGCATTTTAAATTTTTGAAGATCCAGAGCCCAAATACTCTTAAAGACTATATCGTGATGTTTTGTTTTCATATGGTGCATGGTCTTTAGCCTGTAGTCAAATTTCATTTGTAACAGTTTTAAATAAAGTTAGTAGATTCCAACTAATATTTCAGAGTGACAGTCAATAGTAAAAGTCGAGAGTAAAAAAAGTCCATATTTTAAATGAATAGTCGAGAGTCGAATTTAAACCGATTGTATCAATAAGCCTATATTGTAAGTTGCTTTGTAGCTACGTATTGTTTGTTATTGTCGCTTATTCATATTTCTACTCTTCTATTGTAGAATCATGTTTGCAAGACTTAAGACTATTTTTAGCTAATTGTTTGACTATTCTTATCATTCATGCCTAACTGTGACAATTTTACGTGATTTTAAGACTTGGTGTGGCCAGAGTGGAAATATATTGATGAATCAACACAACATAGAGAATTGTTTTTAAAATTGATCAAGTATGGATGCAATCCCAACGTCGTCATTAAACAAGTGAACGATGCAGGTGTAATTTTCTCAGAGGAGTTTTGCATCGGTAAAGGAAGTAATGAAACCCGTGTTTATCTCGGACTTGGAAAAGATGGTTACGGTAAAGCAGTGAAACGAATGCTTAAAGATAACTTCATCAAGCTTGCACAGCAAGAAAAGAAAATTTTAAATCAAATCAAAGCTAAGAAGTCGAATTGTGTTGTAAATTATTACCACTTAGAAGAAGATACCGGAACTGAATATGTATATTTGATACTCGACCTATGTGAAGAATCTCTAGAGAGTTTTGTGCAATCTTCTAGTTTGTATGATCTTCAAAAATCTCTTCCTAAAATTCTCCGACAAGTGCTAAAAGGATTAGCTGATCTTCATAGTGACCCACATCCTATTCTTCATCGGGATTTGAAGCCTTCTAATGTTTTCCGAGACGCACAGGGCAAATTTTTAATAGCTGACTTTGGTATGAGTCAAATTTTGAAGAATGAATCTAGCACATTAAAAAGTGGCACCAAAATGGGCGCTGGGTATTGGATTGCTCCCGAATCATATTGTAAAGATTAAGATTCAGTTGATAAAGCACGTTACAAAAAAGAGTCTGATGTAATGGTAGGTTTAGAATTGTACCATTTGCAAATCGAAATGTAATTTATTAACATTTTAAAAATGCTGAAAAAACGTTTTCATTGATTTTAGAATGCAGGAATGGTGGCTTATTATGTTGTAACAAAAGGGAAACATCCTTTTGGGCCTCCAGAGTATAGACTGAAAAACTTGTTAGATGGAAACCCTGTTGGCTTAAAGGAAATCTACGATGTTCAACTTAAAGATCTACTTTCATGGATGCTACAACTTGTACCTGAACTAAGACCATCTGCCAACGAGGCGTTAAAACACCCTTATCTACAATCCTATGAGAAGAACTTTGATATGCTGTGTGATGTGGCAAACCAACCAGAGATAGAGATACCGTATTTAGGTCATCCTCTTAACTCAGATGTGCATGAGCAGTTAAATGGTCTAAAAAATTGGATGGACCGTATTGAACCCGAAGTCTTTAGTACTTTCAATAAAAGTCAATACGACTCCACATGGTTGGGTTGCTTAAAATTTTTGCAAAACGTTCGCCAGAATCGGCATGATAAACCACTCATACATATCAAGGAAGGCAACTATGAAGAGTATTTCTTACGAGTTTTCCCAGAGCTTCCTCTGCTGGTGCATAGAATCACAAGGTTTAATGATTGGAAAACAAAACATGATCTTGAAGAACATTTTACAAGTAAGTTATAACCACTGAAATAATATATTATTTTCAATGATGGATTTAATTGGCAACTATATGACAACAAAATTTATCATGACTACAAAACTCTCAAGAATTAATTGACAACTGTAAAGAGTATTTCTTGAGAGTTTTCCCAGAGCTTCCCCTTTTTGGTCACAAAATAAAAGTTATACAGAAGGGCCACTCAAGTGTGCACTGCGTCCTTATGTCCGCCATCATTCCAGCAAGATACTTAAGGCTTTTCACTTGTTTCCAACCACTGCAATTACATGACGTCATTTCTTCATAATGAACTCGAAAATATTTCAATATAAGACGTCGTGTCATTTCAGTGGTTGGGAACAAGTGAAAAACCCTAAACATCTTGCTAGAATAATGGCTGCCGATATGCGCGGCACAACATGCGCGAGGACAAAAACATCAAAGGCTTCGACACGAGTGACCCGTCTGTATTTTCCGTATTCTTTGTTTTGGTGTACAGAATGATAAGGTTAAGAGAATGGAAATCAAGACCTGATCTTGAAGAACAGTTTGTGAGTAAGTTTCAGTCAAAGAAATAATTCTTCAGTATGAACCAGATCTATAAATTAATGTTGCATTTTTCTCTGATTACTTTCCAACATAGCAGTTTGTTTTTTCCGCCTGTTTGCAAGGTGATTTAAACGTCCGTTTTTTGTCGGGAATCGTATAAATATACTTTTTCTCTGTTAATTTTTCCTTTTTAAGTCTTATAATTATATTTTATGTTCTAGGAATGTATTAAACTATTTTAGAAAAGTTAACTATTTTATTATTTCTTTCTGAAAAAGTCGGTCAGGTGAAAAGTCTTGTTAAGACTTTATTATCTTGAATAGGTAAATGAATCACGAACAAATTCATGCTGTGTTATTATCAAAGGATCGATGTTAAGCTAATTTTCTTTAATTTTAATCCACTCCTTTGATTCATCGTCACTTTGTGCTGTGATGTGTTTTAATTTTTTATAGATATTCTTCATTCATAAGGTTGATAAGGTTGTCGATGTAAATATTTTTCCAATTGAGTTTCAGTTAGCTCTGGAAAGGATTTACGACGTCGTTTTCAAAATTTTTCATTGAGCACTTTTGTTTCTGCTGAGACAATGATACAAATTGCTGTTGCGTGCATTTTTCAGTTGTTCAACAGTTTTGCACTCCAATATTTAAAGTTCAAGTTTGATCTAAAAAAGCATAAAATCCAATTCAACTATTCATTAAAGAATATCGGTTTACCCTGTCATTACCAATATATTTAAGAAGACCGATAAAAAAATGAAAAGCTTGATTATGACAATGAGATAGAAAACATATTTTTACTTTAACAAAGAAGAAGTTGTGAATCCTTCTAAATTTAAACTACCTCTCAAACACTGGGCTCCAACAATTCATCTCTCGAAAGATTTTCTTAAAAATTCTTTAAAGCGACATTCTTAAAAATTGTCTCAAGTAACAATAGTTTATGAATATCGACGATCAGTTATTAAACTCACGCAATATTGTGATCATTTGTTTCTTGATTGCATTGGCATGAAACTCTCAGTAACTAGTGTAAGAATTGTGACTAGTTTACTTGTAAATATATACTCTATTTCAATATTGAGCACTTTTTATTCGCAATAATTTTACACGAAATTCAACTAGCTATAACGCATTTTGTTTTAATGTGGACAGTCAAAAAACGGAGCCTTTTGAGAACGATGACGTCAATGACTACTTTTTCTGGCATTTTTAAAATTCAATACAAATTTGGCGAGCCTGAGTGACGTGCTTTTGAGGTTGTATATTTGTTTAATCCCTATTTTGGAAGTTAATATTTTGATTTCCTAGCTTTTATTGATAACTTATAAAAGGAGAATTTTGACTCTTCGAACATTGGTTTTTCCAGTGGCTCACACAACCACTATCGAATAAATAAGCCATATGAAAGAAGGCCAGAAAGATTTTGGTTTTGTCCAGGAAGAACAAGCGCGTGGTGGGATAACTTAGTATCTGAAATTATGAATTACTCGCCATGGAAGATACCTTTAATGACGCAAGATGTCACGAAAAGTGTGGGCGCTTTATGTATAAACATGCGTAGTTAATTATTTAATACACTTTTATTTCGGTAATAACTTTTAATTTCGAAAACGCATTAGTGTGGAGAGATGCAGATAACACAAAAAATCTGTCAATGTTGCAAAAAGTTTCATAAAATAACTTTTAAACTCGTAGAAATTTGATTTTAGTAAACACTTAACTATTTCCGAGCTTTAAATAACTTAAATTACTACTTTTGTGCGTTTGCAGATTGTGTTAAGAAGTGATTGAGTCATTTAAGCCTTTATGCTTTTTAATTTGTGGAATGATTTTCATGAGTCATTACTTTAGTTATACTCACTCTTTACTCGACGCTTGAAAATTAACATGTTCGCCAACGCATGATAACCGGCATTGCTGAAGTGCGATAATTTTTCTGATTTGTTTGTTACTAAATGTATAGATCCACATAATTTGTAACATCTTAAATTGCCTTGAAAACAGTACAAGCGTAAGAAATATTATACACCATGTTATACGCCATTGAAAATAATGAATTTTGGCAATTCAGACAAAAGACACCAAACGGGTTACTTTATCAACAAATTAGTAAAAGATGATCAAAGAGGAAGATATGCTCAATGAGATGAAATATGGTGCAGTCAAAGAAGTCCGAAAGCCAAATAAAGTGAAAGGGACTTTCATCACGAAAATTGCGCAAAGCAAGTTTTAACAGAGCAAGTGATACTTTGTGGTATTGTATTATAAGTAAACGCACGCTTTCAGGGATGTAAGAAATTAAATGTTCTGCTGACGAAAGCGAGGCTTAGTAACGTCAAAGAATATTGAGGATGGACGTTTACGACTAAATATCCTCATTCCTATATTTGCGGTAACACTTTAGTAAATATTTCTGTTGCAACAAAAGAAACCGAGGCGACCATATCTGTTGACCGATGCAGACCTGTATATTCGATTATCGACTGTTGCTATGAATGATTCTACCTCAACTGCCATCTCCAAATACACTTTAGCATCAGTTGACCAAGTTTAAGGAATTCGTGTGCTTTACTTTAAATCAAACAGAAGATCATAAAATGAAAGCTTTAAGAAGTGATATTTGTGGTGAATATTGGTAGAGGCGTTTCTTTAGTTTTGTGCTGCAAAGGTTTTGTGCAATAAACTACTAGCTCTTATTCTCCAGAGCATAATGGGTTGCAGAGCGTTTGACTGGAAAAATCACAGCATTGAATCGATCAGTGATGACGCTGTTTTGTTGGCTATATAAACAGACAGAAACGCAATAAATTTTACTTAATATTCACATTCTGGTGTTATGTATATAGTTCAAGAACATCGACGATGGCAATGTTCATTTTCTACTGGGAATGTTGATCTGCGATTACTTAAAGAAGATTTTCAACCAATTTGGGATGGAGAAATGCAAACGCATGTACACCTGTCGAACCGTTGAAAAAAATTTTAGATTTCTCGGTTTACAAGACTTTTAATCACAGATATCCCTGCGTTTACTTACAATAAAGTTGCTTCTTATTTTCATCTCAAATAATTTACCAATGTACAATATAATATCAGAGAGATTGGCATTATGATTGAATGTGGACAATACCATTGAATGAAAGTAATATCCGATCAAACTCGAAGAAATTTTCGATCTGTCTCTTGAGTAACATTTTAATGTCCGAAATTAAGATTAGCCTTTTTGAAAAAAAATAAATACATTACCATTTAATGTATTGAATAATATACCAAAAAGCCGAGCCTATACTATTATGTTATTCGGACGTATTCGAATCTTGTGTGCGATGAATTACTTTCAGCTCACTTCCACATGTTTGATTATTTTCATTCCTTATCCTTAAATGTAATACTTTTACATAATTTTTAGACTTGCAGTTGAAAGAATGGAAGTATTTTGATCAATCAATAAAGCACAAAGATATGTTCTTTAAATTAATTAAGTATGGATGCGACTCAGATATCAAAGTTACATGTGTGAACGACGTACGTGTAATTTTCTCGGACGAGTTTTGCATTGGCAAAGGAAATAATGAAACCCGTGTTTATCTTGGACTGAAAAAGGATGGTTATGGAAAAGCAGTAAAACGAGTACGTCGAGATAACTGTATCAAAGAAGCAGAGAACGAAATGAAAATTTTGAATGAAATCAAAGCTAAGAAGTCGAGTTATGTTGTGAATTATTACCACTTAGAAGAAGATACCGGAACTGAATATGTCTATTTGATACTTGACCTATGTGAAGAATCGCTGGAGAGTTTCGTAAAATCTTCTACTCTGGAGGGTCTTCAAAAATCTCTTCCCGAAATTCTCAAGCAAATTTTAAAAGGATTAGCTGATCTTCATAGCGAACCAAATCCTATTCTTCATCGTGATTTAAAATCATCTAATGTTCTTCGAGATGCACAAGGACAATATCTGATAGCTGACTTTGGCATTAGTCGAATATTGAAAAATGGCCTTAAGACACATGTAAGCGATGCTACTAAGAGAACTCAATATTGGATGGCTCCTGAATCTTACGTTTCTAGTGAAGAATCAGTTGATAAACACGATACAAACCAGAGTCTGATGAAATGGTGGGTGTAAAAATATAACCATTTGCAAATTACTTCCAAATTTTTTAGAAATCTTTTTGACACTGTTATGTTTTTATATATTTTAGAATGCAGGAATGGTGGCTTATTATGTTGCAACAAAAGGGAAACAACATTTTGGACCTCTAGAGTATAGACTGAAAAACTTGCTAGATGGAAACCCTGTTGGATTGATGGAAATCGCTGATATTCTACTTAAAGATCTTCTTTCATGGATGCTGCAACATAAACCCGAACTCAGACCATCTGCCAAAAAAGCGTTAAAACATCCATATCTGCAATCTGCTGAAGAGAACTTTGATATGTTGTGTGATGTGGTGAATCAACTGGAGATAGAGATAAGTGATCCTCTCAAGTCAGATGTCCATAAGCAGTTAAATGATCCAGAAAATTGGATGGACCGTATCAACGGAGAAATTTTTAACAATTTCAATGACTTTGACCCTACATGGTTAGGCTGCTTAAAATTTTTACAAAACGTTCGCGAGCATTTGCAAGATGAACCTCATCCACAACTGCCGCCAAGTGAGGGCCACTATAAAAAGTATTTCCTGCAAGTTTTCCCGGAGCTTCCTCTTCTGGTGCACAGAATCATAAGGTATATCGAAAGGAAATCCACTCCAGATGTGGAAGAACAATTTGCTAGTAAGTTAACCATTAAAATATTTCTTTTTCGTCAATGATGTTGCTAATCAATCTCTAAAATGTGTAAATGAAAAAATGCAACCTAGTCAGTCAGTTATTCCGGTTATACAGTCGAAGTATAAATTTTCTGTGTTTGATTTGTCGCGATATGTTTGTTTATTAGTGCATCAAAGATTGTTATGAAGAAGCTAACCATTTTAAAAATTTTATCTCCAGCATCCCTTTTGACGTTATGAAATGGTTAAAACGCAAATATATTTTTAAAATATACTAATATTGATATGGAGATAAACAAGGAGTAAGTGTTTGCAGGGACTGCGAAGCAACATTATGAAGTGCAGGGCTAAGTCTTCAATTCTACTATGGCGTCTTAAAAAGTTCCTCTAAACAACGACTTCAGCTCAGTCTAAATATATTTTTTCCAATATATTTTCTAATTTTTAGAATCTGTGAATAATAAGCTTTCCCCTAAGATGTAGCTACTTTGCTACTATTATGATAAATATTTTTGTTTCGACAATAATTTGTAAAAAAAACAGCCTTATTTGGCGTGCATCAAATGATTATCGTAGATTTTTGACGATTAACTTCATACAGTTGGATGTTTTAAAACATTGATACAAGTAACGTTTAACAAGGATGAGTACAATTTCTGAAAATTTTCTTCCTGCGTATGTTTAATTTTTATAAATTTTCGTCTATGTTAAGGCATAGTTTATCAAATCACGGAAAGTTGCTTTGTTGACGTACGGCGTTTAAGGTTATGATGTTATATGTAATTTAAACGCCTTAATGATTGAATATTAAAACTGTGCAAGAATTCTATTTTAATCTTTTCATTTCAACGAGTGAGAAAGACAAAGATTTGATAAATATGTATTTATGATTGCAGAATTTCCTAATTCGATATTCACCCTGGATAATACAGAATTTATAGAGTTGCCTTCAACGAATGAAAAGTTACTTCATGGATGACGGTAAGTTATATACAATCAAATTTATGCGAGACCCTCGTAAATTGTGTGTAAGCTATACATGCAATATATGGATATATTTTCCAACATTTTATCGTAGAACATACATACACTTTATTGATCTTTTTACCTCGATAATTGTCGTCTAGAGATTTTATGTCTTTATGCACCAAATATAGATAAATCTCTAAGGTTTTTTCAGAGTCGAATTTTATTGACTAAAATACTGTCACACGTTTGGTGACTTTTTAATTGACAGAACGTTACGAGTCTAAAGGTGAAGGAACGGAATATTACCCCGACTATGAAAGCAAGTTTTACTATCAAATTTCTGTACAAGGCACTTATAAATTGTATCTTCCATACGTAGTGATATACTTTCTAACATTCAACATATGCTCCTTGATTATGCTTTCCTTGTTATCTCGTCATCTCAGGATATTTTACGTCTCCTTGCGCCCAATATTTTTAAGCATTTTCGATTCAAAATGCATTCATGAGATTGTTTGTGTAAGATAATAATAATATCCATAATAACTATAAAAATACCTTAAGAAGATTTGTACAAACAGGACGATTTTCCAAAGCTATAATTCACAAAGTTTAGGTGTTGAACAACACAAAATAAGTCAGTTTTAAGTTAATGTCGTCATCAAAAAAGAGCTTTTGACAATTCAGATGAACCTTCGGCGTACAAGTTTCAGGCACTGCGGATGATTGATAATTGGGGGGGGCTCATATTCATATATTCATGTTATAATCCTTAGAAAACAATGTATTTCAAAAGATCTTAAGCCTGCATATATAAATATATGAATATTAGCCCCCCCCCCCAATTATCGATCCTCCGCGGTGCCTGTTTATTATATGTTCCTTGTCATTTTGAGTAAAAACGCGACAGAGTGTTGGATATGAATAGATCAAAATATTGTATTATTCTGAGTACAAATTGTATTACAATGCGAAATAATATTGGTCAATTTTGGTGAATCTCAGCAGAAATAGATCCGTCCGCCATTTTTTCTGATCCGTTCCGCCGTTTAGTGGTTTTATTTGTTTGAATTTTGTTTCCTGAAATAAATTTAGAGGAGTTTGTAAAGATGCGTTCTGGCGGCCCCCATATGCCTTCTGGTAGTGGTGTCTCCCCTTAATCATTCGTGGGGTATTCCCCTCTGGCTGTACCCCAGCAACAACGCCAATGGTTCGGTGTTTCATAGATATACATAGGATCAATACATAGGCGTAGGAACAGATTTCAATTTGGGGGTGGGGTTAAAGTCGACAAGTATAGTATATACTCCACCCTTATTTTTTGAAGCTTTAGGGAGTCTAGTACAAACATTGAAATTGGAGAAAGTCATGAAACCTTTATAATTTAGTTGTACTTCATTACAACACACAAAGTACAAGTATAGTTCAAAAATCAATACATTGCACAAAACGAACGAATTTAACTAATAGCCTAAACGATTGGTCGTACTATTTACAAGCTACGAATTCTAGTTCGATGTCAGACTAAGATGTTTTCACTCTATGAAGAGTTAAAAATGGACCTTTGTTGTATGCATTAAATAGGTACAAAGAAGTTTATGAGCCCTACTACACATACAAGGACGTACGTTTTCATAATGTCGCTTATGAATGTTTTATGCAGTGCTGTGTTTGAAATTAAATGAAGATATGATCTTCGCACTTTGTTGGACAATTTAAGCAATTGTCTCATAAACCTGAAAAAATCAGGTGACTCAACGGGAATCGAACCCATGACCTCTGCGGTGCCGGTGCAGTGCTCTGACCAACTGAGCTATGAAGTCACACAGTGGTGAGCAGGTCAATTTTGTTGGGCTCATGTTTTCTCGTGAAAGGAATGTCTTGTGAAGAATGTTTTATGCAGTGCGGTGTTTGAAATTAAATGAAGATATGATCTTCGCACTTTGTTGGACAATTTAAGCAATTGTCTCATAAACCTGAAAAAATCAGGTGACTCAACGGGAAAACATGAGCCCAACAAAATTGACCTGCTCACCACTGTGTGACTTCATAGCTCAGTTGGTCAGAACACTGCACCGGCACCGCAGAGGTCATGGGTTCGATTCCCATTGAGTCACCTGATTTTTTCAGGTTTGTGAGACAATTGCTCAAATTGTCCAACAAAGTGCGAAGATCATATCTTCATTTAATAATGTCGCTTATCGTGCTAATTCAAGTGACATCCATAATTCGCATTTGATCTTAGCATAAATTTTGCTCGTTTGCGGTCTTTACTAAATCTGACAGTATTGATATTGTTATCCTTCTTAAGTCAACTTCTACTTCGTTCTTGAACTTTCTGTAGTCTGTGTGATAGGTACATAACATAAAACCCCTATATGCACCTATCACAAGAAAGTATATATTGAAGATGGCATCATGAGATGTTGAAACATGTTTATTTTAAAAAAACTTGTAGTATTAATTACCGTTATCACTTCGCTTGATTTCTTTTTTCTACAAACATTTTCAAAGTTTCAATTCAAGCATTCATGGAAAAGAGTCCGCTTAAGGACTCTTAAAACATTTACTAAAATTATGAAAGAAAATATTTTGGATGAAATTGATAGTGGTGCAAACAAGGGTGAAGTTGAACGTGAAAACAGACAAAGTTCATATTTTAGGCTTAGAAGATCATGGGTCTCTTAAAGAGAGTAATGTTGGCAATAGAACAGGTTACAAATGTCTCGTGAAACTCTTCATAATGGTGGTGTATCAGCGAATAAAACTCATGAAGCTAAAAAGAGGCGTGTGGACGACAAGATTCGTGTTTCCCACGAGAATCGTGGATCTAACGTGGACGAGATGCTAATGTGTATGGTGTTGTTGAAGAATGGAAGTCTTCTTCAGAGTTTCATGAAAACAGAAAAAAGGAAAGTGGTAATTTCAATGTGTATGATAAATTTGGAGAATATGTGAAGCTAAAACCCAATGCTTTACTATGTACAGAGAGGTTACAGCCAATCAATTTCTCTTTCAAGGCGACAGCGTCAATGACGTCACGTAGTATGGCATCACATGACAACCGTTCAAGAAACATGATGCCCAGTTATTCAGTGAGAAATTATACCAACATGGGCTACAGTCAATATGGCGATGATATGTCTAGTGTTGGTCATCAACAACCTGTTGTTGTTGTGAGAACATTTGATCATCCAGGAAAGTCGAATTATTACAGGTCAGTTGTACTACCGCGGGTCAGCAATACTATTTCAGGTCAGTTGTACTACCACAGGTCACTTAAACTATTACAGATCAGTTGTACTACCACAGGTCAGTTGTACTATTACAGGTCAGTTGTACTACCACAGGTCAGTTATACTATTACAGGTCAGTCGTACTACCACAGAGCGTTTACACTATTACAGCTTGGTTGCAGTACAAGCCATTGACTCGAATTCAACTGCACACGTAATTCTACTCTGTTATTTATTCACCTCCAATGGCTTACTATGGTTAATTTTATCAAACACACACGTTGTCTTTCAGGGATGTATTGCTATCGCTAATTGGGGCTTTTGTTCATATATGCATGTTATAAATCCGTAGATAACAATACATTTCAAAAGATATTAATTCAGCATATCATGAATATTTGAATAAGAGCCCCCAATTAGCGATAGCAATACATCCCTGTTGTCTTTCCTTTGGTTTTTAATGTTTCTAAAATTACCATTGCTCTTTGTAGACAAAGGAGATCATTGCCAAAAAACCATTCAAGACTGAACTACAAAAAATCATTTAAATCCATAACGACTCGCAGACGAAAACCTTTACCATCTGCCTGGACAACAAACCTTCGAAATTCGCCGTCAAGACATGAAAATTATGAAGATGTTCACTCTTATTACTTACCACCTAGAAGAAAAGACAAATATCAAGGTTCAACTCGTACACGAGATTACATGAATCACGAAATGAAAGTTCGTGAAGCTAAAAGTCACGATTCTGCCTATAGTAAAAGATACATTGTTGAAAACCGTCCAAAACTATCCCATGCTAAAAATGCTAAAACCTCGACTTATTACAAAGCTTCTGGTCGATCGCAACTCAGCTTACATTCATATGCGTCAGAAGTAGATTATAAATCATCGCCTGTCCTTCACGACCAAATTAAGGATCAAAATTTTCAAGTAATTTATTCCGACAAAAAGTGGGAAGAGAAATCACATGACCCAGAAATCATGTCCACTGTCAGTGGCAGTGAGTTTTCTGAATTCTTACCCGTTCCTCCACGGCCAAGCGACAGCCAATCAGATATCTCTACGGATAGATATTCCCGTGGTAGTTATAAATCATTTCTAGTGTGTATATTTTCTTATGTTCGTGACAATTTTATGAACTACGTGGCGGAAATAGATACGCAGGCAAATTGTATTATGAAAAGTATAGTTGTCGAGAAAACTGGTCTTGGATTTATCTTATTCAAACTTGTGGTTTATCATTTATATATAAACCATTTTGCATTGATACTTTAAATATCGTCGTTTATGAACATTTTTATGAATAGATTATTGAAGAAACGGTTACTTGCTTGTCTTCGATTATTAGATCGTGTACGGAGAGATCTTGAAATAAGATCTTATTTTGAGATCAGTGATCGTGCAACTGAAAATGTCAGAATATCTTATGTCAGATACTTCTGGAAATCGTGAATTACATGGATTTTTAAGCATTAGAATTAATATATTGCTTCATGTTTGCATGCATTTACTATATTAAGAGGGGGGGGGCACATTACTCTCAATCTTTCCTAAATGTTTTAAATTGTCCTCCTATAGTCTTGTTGAACTTTTAGTGAACCACAACTATAGCAAATATTCAAGAATATCGAAGAACGATGTCATGTACTTTAATGCTTGAAAAGTAAGTAATCAAAGTTACCGGTTTATTAACGATGCACCATACTGAACAAACACAAAAGAGAAAATTAAAGAATGATGAGAATATTAAAATGACTTGTTCTCTCGCAGTCGGATTTATATGCCATATGAATACGATATGAATATTTTATGTTTATTCTACTTCTGTGATAGTAACGACATTTAAAATCATATTTATCGTTAATTGACCTTGAAGTTTTTAATAGAAATGTTCCCAAAGTTTGTGTTGGTGTTATACATTTGCAGGAAAATTTCGCCATATAAGTTGGCAAGTTTTTTGAACAAGCCTGGGTTATTGAAAACAAACGAAGATTAACATTTTCTAATTTACATATTTTTATGTATCTTATACTAAATTTTGTAACATTAAAACAGTACTCTTAATTTTGACACCTTTTAAGGGCATTATTTCTATTCTATCTTGAAGAAAGACGTGTTACAAGTTTAATGATGTTTTAAAAACTAGCTTATTTTCTTTGTAATACCTAGTTTACATTGTCTCCTGTGAACGCAAATAAATGTATGCTTGTTCATTTACAGACTTAAAAACTCGACATATTCAGAAATGGAAAACTCCTTTAAGCATACAGGTAACATAAAATACCCCAATGCTCACGTATAATTATATTGGTAAATTATATTGCCGACACTTCAAGACACTATTTATTCGTTAGTCATAAATAGTGACGTAATATGAACATTCTTTGGTCAATAGTCTGTAAATGATGTTCATTTCTTGGAGATTGATAACATTTACTTAACTGAAGACAAAATTATTTTTACAATGTACATTCGTGTGCTACATTGTAATTTTGTTTTGTACCATGCTTTTCCTTTCAATTGATTTAACTACATGCAGTTTTCTGTTATCCCAGTTCATCTGTCTCTACAGTTCTAAATTAAGTCACAGTAGTCATGAATATTTTTACGCTCCATTTTTTATAATTGTAGTCAAAGAACTCAGAATACGATATGACTAATTTATGTTTGTATTAATTATCTTTTCTGTTAATTTGTCATAAATTTTTCTGAAAATGAGATAATCATAAATTACTTGGTGAACCTGTCGTGTGTAAGAGAAAAATGACTGTTTATTTTTCAATTTTACAGGGTCTTGCATTTCTATTTCTATGCTGTATGTAGGTAAGTACTAAAAACAATACTTATGACTTTTTTTTTTGGCAATTTTCTCTAAATGAGTCAAACTGTCACCATAAAACGTACAAATGTGCATAATATTATTTTCATTGGGATTTTTCACATTGCAAATGGAAAGGAGGCCTTGTTTTAAATAGTCACGGTAGTATAGTACGGGGTGTCATCAATACTGCAATATTTTAGCGATAAGAAAATCAACTGTAAATTAGTTAATCTTTCATTCCGTAAATATTGAAATAACATTTTTTTAGAGGTCATGAGATTTACTGATGATGAATCTTCATATATAAAGCATAAGTAACAAAAATATTTCATTTCATTGCTTGAACAAAAACCTCCATTGTTGTAAATGAAGTTTAGTATTATGAAAACTACCAAACAAGCTATTATTGTTTCTTTTCTAGAAGTAATAATCCAACTATAAACGACCACAATTATTAACTTTAATGATAAAAACACGAATGTTATCCACGTTACTATAACTTCTTCAGTAGTATATTTTATGGATATGGTGAGCCTAAAGGTGTTGTCGAATAATGTGCATGTCATGAAGAATATACATGGAAATGTTGCTTCGTAAATAAGTCCAATTTTAAGTCTTTATTTAAATTTTTTTACATAATTTTATTTCTTTTGTTATATCAGTCATATTTTGCACTGTTTCATGTTATTTATTGTAGTTTTATTTCTTTTCCTGTAAACAATGAAAATACACATAGTGCATGACCAGGCCTGCATGCATGTGGTCCAAAATCAATCTGGGTGTTTTTATACACTTGCATTTTTTCCTTAGTAAATACCTTTAAACAAGGCAAAACAAGTACAAGTTGTTATATCGTTCGACACTGTACATACATGTAATATAATCACTATATTGAGCGCAAATTACTTTTTTTTACATTCACGCAACTAAAATACGATTGGTACATTAAAGTTTTATTTTGTACTTCTCTCTCAACTTGTTTACCCAGAAAAAATTCAAATATTCGAGTTTATTCTTTGCTAAGTGATTAAAAACTGAAGTGTAATATCTACTTTGATCCACTGTCTTGTACTTCTTTTTTAACTTTCGAATCAAACTTGTCATGTGTGAACCTAAGCATTATGTTGTTTTGTCGTTTATTTATATATAATGCAGAGGAGCAACGAAGACGTCGTACAGGTATTATCTTTGGTATTATCTTGCAGCATACTGATAATAATATGGTTGTTTAGGGTTGCTATTTTATTTGCAATGTTGAATCATGAATGATCATATTCCTTGAGGTGTATTAAAACTAAAGTGTGCGTACAGTAACTTTAGTTGATAATTGTTTAGTTTTTATTGTTTATTTTTTCATAATGTAGCAATGATGATAATTCAAAATCTGGTTCAAGGTTGGTATAATCCTTCTGTATATTACAAAAATGATGAACGTTTATGGTTATTGAATTAATTGCAATAATAACTCATACAAAGTATAAGTTTTTTTATTAAGCCCTTATTGACCGAGCGCGAGGTCTATACGGAGAAATAACGGACCGAGGTAGCGAAGTTTGTAAAAAAAGACAGAGGTCCCATATTTCTCAGTAAAGACCAAGAAAGCGAGGTTATTAAAAGGATTAATATATGGCATTATTTAACCTGAAACGAAGCTTGCTTTTTTTCTCTTCCTTGCTGTTTTTATGAAAACTACGAAACAATGAAATACACATAGTGCATGACCAGGCCTGCATGCATGTGATCCAAAATCAATCTAGGTGTTTTTATACACTTGCATTTTTTCCTTATTAAATACCTTTAAACAAGGCAAAGCAACTACAAGTCATTATATCGTTCGACACTGTACATACCTTTATTATAATCACTATATTGAAAAAAATTACTTTTTTTATATTCACGCAACTAAAATACGATTGGTACATTAAAGTTTTATTTTGTACTCCTCTCTCAACTTGTTTACCTAGAAAAAATTCAATTACTCGAGTTTATTTTTTGCTAAGTGGTTAAAATATCACAATTTTACGTTTGCGATAACCTAAGGACAGTTTGACGATGATATTGCTAAATTGGAGACCTGGTCTTATGAGATATATTAAAACTAAAGTATTCGTACAGTAACTTTAGTTGATAATGATGTGGCTGCATGTGCCGCTGTGGATTTAGCAGAAATTTTGCGTAGATTCTTTCCATCTCGGTTATGACGCACTATGTAAAGCCTAATGTGAATGTTCAATGTATTGGTAGTTGTTTTTCATAGGCTGCAATTGGTGTATTCTTTGGTTGGTAAAACTTTCCTTTACTAAAGATTGCTTTTTTCCAATTTTCATTTTTTTTTAACACGGTGTTTCAATATCTTTAATACTCTTTGGCAAACAGGTTTTAAACGCTTTTGCTTGTAATTTTATAATGAACATTAGAGCCCAGCTTATTGGAATTATATGAATTGTTATTGCAAAAATAAGAATGTAATAAAGGATTTTTATTAATTTTATTGACGTTTCGTCGCAACACGCGACATCTTCAGAATATTGGTATAAAGTTGCAAAATAAAAATAAAATTAGCTACAGTATTTACAATGTAGAATAAATTAAGTAGTAATTGAGAGATTAACCAATTATAGGAGGGCTAGAAGAATGACAACCCAGCTCTTTGAAGGGAAAGAAATCGGACGGTCGGCCACCAGAACGGAACAGTGAAGTGATAAGTGCGGGAAAGCAGACGAGCAGAGTTTAGTTAGTTGTGTTGGAACTTGAACAGCGTGTTTACCAGTAAAAAGCATGCTAAAATGCATGTTGTTTTCGGTAGTGTCAACGTCTGTGTTATTAGTATCAGTGTTAGATGTGACGAAAATGCGGCTTAAAAACCGGATTTCGAAACTCCTGAGATCTCCTGTAGTTTTCAAATTTACGTGTTAATGCGGAGCTTTGTATGTGGGCCAAACACGGCGATACTTTCATCCACGAATCTCAGAACATTTGGGAGTCTCGCCTTTGACGGGAAGAAATGCAAAACAGCTCCGTTGTCCAGTATCTATAAATATTGTAATGAAACAGGACATATCTCCTTTCCTGAAAATTTTCCATAATATCCTCTTCTCATTCTACTTTAAATCTCGAACCATTAGTTCGTGAAAGCTAACTTATTTCGAATCTTCAACCCTTCTTATTTTTGTAATGGTAATTCAAATTATTGCAATAAGCTGGGTTCTAATGTCTATTATAAGATTTTATTTCCCGTCTGGAAAATCTATTGTTTTTGTTAGTTCATGATGTTTGTATCAGGATAAGACAGATTGCATTGAAATTCATCCACTATTCTTCTACCTCCTCCGACGTTTTTGATTTTAGCATTTCACTTGACCTTTCATTTGTGCATGTTGAAATAAGTTTGTTTTAAGATAATTACAGATTTATATAACGATGACTGTGAATTAGTCGAACTGTCAAGTGTAATATTGTTTTTATTGTTTATTTTCTCATAATGTAGAACTGACGACATATCAAACACAGCTTGAAGGTTGGTATAATCCTTCTGTATATTACAAAAATAATGAAAGTTTATGGCTATTCACATAATTGCAATAAAAAGTCATACAAAATATAAGTTTCTATTAAGCCTTTAATGACCGAGCGCGAGGTCTATACGGAGAAATAACGGACCGAGGGGCGAAATTTGTACAAAAAGACAGAGGTCAGATATTTCTCAGTAAAAAACCGAGAAAGTGAGGTTATTAAAAGGATTATTATATGGCATTATTTAACCTGAAACGAAGCTTTTGCAAAATTAAATATTATTTTCATTACAAATTAATTTACATTAATGCAACTAAAATACGAATGGTTCGTTAAACTTCTATTTTGTATATTTCTCTATCCGTTCGTTTACCCAATGAATATTCAAATACCCGAGTTTATTCTTTGCTACGTGATTCAAATTTTACAACTAAGTTAGTGTTATTGTCAATTTCAGTTAACTTTTCAAATGGCGGTTGCCAAGTTACTTTCTAATGATGCCAACTACATTTCCAAATATGGAATGTTCGATATGAACTTGTCAACTTGAGTTGACAAGTTGTGTACTTGAGTACTGAAGTTGTGTACTTGAGTACTGAAGTTGTGTCTTGAGTACTGAAGTTGTGTACTTGAGTACAGAAGTTGTGTACTTGAGTACTGAAGTTGTGAACTAAAGTTGAGAAGTACTAGCAAACGCGAAAGGTCTTTGTACCCTGTAGACATTTGGCAATGAATCTGTTCAGTAAGCAAGGAAAAGTTTTACCAATAGAAGTAAGAAATGAAATACTTGAAATGTGGTTAAATAACGAGCGTTTGATAAACATTTCGAAACAACTAAACCTACCTTATAAGACTATATCAACTATAATAGATCTATGGGTAAACACTGGTTCTATTGCACCTCGCCAGAGCGAACGTGATGTTCGAACTACGCGTACAGATGACGTTATTGCATACACTGAATATCTAAAAATTAATAAACCATCTATTTACGCAAAAGAGATTCAGCAACACCTAGAAAATAACAAAGTTTGCCTTCCAGCAAACTAACCTAGTAGGCTATCCATTAGTAGAATTTTGAATAAAGATCTTGGTTACTCTTACAAGATAATAAGTCAAATTCCTAGAGAGACAGAACTGCCGGGCATTATGGAGAAGTTAGAAGCTTACCTAGGAAATATTTCATTGATTGATTGCAACCGTATGCATTTCTTTGATAAGTCGTCTGTAGTTGATACGATTGGCTACAGACGTCGACGGCACAGTATGCAGGGTACTCCTGCATTTGAAATCCAACGATACGCTTCTAGTACCACATTTACTGTAAATTTATTACATAATGTAAACGGCGTATCACATTATAACACTCTTAGAGGGCCTTCAAACGGATTGGAAATTCTAAAGCTTTTCCTTGTTTACTGAACGGATTCATTGCCAAATGTCTACAGGGTACAAAGATCTTTCGCGTTTGCTAGTACTTCGCAACTTTAGTTCACAACTTCAGTACTTAAGTACACAACTTCAGTACTCAAGTACACAACTTGTCAACTCAAGTTGACAATTTCATATCGAATATTCCATATTTGGAAATATAACTGGCAACATTAGAAAGTTACTTGGCAACCGCCATTTGAAAAGTTAACTGAAATCGACAGTAACCTGTGGACAGTTTGACGATCGTAAGGCCATACTATTTATTAGTATTGATAATGTTTATTGTTGTTTATGTGTTATTGTTTTTAGTAAATTGAAGAAAGTTAATTAATTTTAGGAAGTTTTTATGTGTCTATACAGTTATATGTTTTTTAACTTTAAGATAGTCAATTTGGCCTTTCTTGTGTTAATGTGAAAATAAAATTTGTTTTTCTTTATTTCCAGCACTTGGTAATCGGGAAGATGTGTATGATTATGCATGTACGGCAATATAACAATGTATTAGTAAAGAATAGTTTTATTAGTAAAAAGTTATTTTTCCCTCTTAATAAGGTAAGGTTCAATAAAACATTCACATTACCAACATTCTTTTTGCAAAATTAAATATTATTTTCATTACAAATTAATTTACATTAATGCACTGGAATACAATGTATTTCGTGCTTAGTTAACCTTTTATTTCGTAAATGTTGGAATAATATTTTGTTGGAGGTCATGCAATTTACTGTTGATGAATCTTCATATATAAAGCATAAATGACAAAAATATTCAGAAAAATAAAGATATTAGAAATTCTTTCTTTAGCAAAGTGCATAAGCTCATGCATTTCATGTATAATCACGAATTTATTTTTTTTTAATTTAATCACATAAACAATAATCTCCATAATTGTAAATGTTACATGTTATTTTATGCGACTTTGTTTCTTTTCCTGTAAACAATGAAATACATCGTGCTTGCCCAGGGTATTGCATGCACGTCGACTTGACCTGACTTATGTAATTATAAAAATACTTTTTATTTTTTCTAGTTCTAACAAGCCTTTTACTTGTATGTTGCATTGGTTAGTATGATCGTGCACAGCTATATTCTACTTATGAAAGATTATATATAATACATAAATGACGGTTAGTTTTACAAGTAAGAAGTTAATTTTTTTCCTTAACAAAGTAAGGTTCAATAAATATTTAGGTAAACAACATTCTTTTTGCAAAGTTAAGTATTTTCATTACAAATTAATTTACATTAATGAAACTGGAAAACAATATATTTCGTGCTTAGATATTGTCGATTTTAGTTAACTTTTCAAATGGCGGTTGCCAAGTTACTTTCTAATGTTGCCAGTTACATTTTCAATTATGGAATATTCGATATGAAATTGTAAACTTGAGTTGACAAGTTGTGTACTTGAGTACTGAAGTTGTGAACTAAAGTTGCGAAGTACTAGCAAACGCGAAAGGTCTTTGTACCCTGTCAATATTTGGCAATGAATCCGTTCAGTAAGCAAAGAAAAGCTATACCAATCGAAGTAAGAAATGAAATACTTGAAATGTGGTTAAATAACGAGCGTTTGACAAACATTTCGAAACAACAAACCTACCGTATAAGACTATATCAAATACTATAGATCTATGGGTAGACACTGGTTCTATTGCACCTCACCAGAGCGAACGTGATGCTCGAACCACGCGTACAGATGACGTTATTGCATACACTGAATATCTAAAAATTAATAAACCATCTATTTACGCAAAAGAGACTTAGCAACATCTAGAAAATAACAAAGTTTGCCTTCTAGCAAACATACCTAGCAGGTCATCTATTAGTAGAATTTTGAATAAAGATCTTGGTTACTCTTACAAGATAATAAGTCAAATTACACGTGAGACAGAACGGCCGGAAGTTATGGAGAAGTTAGAAGCTTAAATAGCAAATATTTCATTGATTGATTGCAACCGTATACATTTCTTTTATGAGTCGTCTGTAGTTGTTACGATTGGCAACAGACCTCGAGGGCACAGTATGCAGGGTACTCCTGCATTTGAAATCCAACGATACGCTTCTAGTGCTACATTTACTCTAAATTTATTTCATAAAGTGAACGGCGTATCACATTATAACACTCTTAGAGGGCCGTCAAACGGATTAGAATTGCTAAAGCTTTTCCTTGCTTACTGAACGGATTCATTGCCAAATGTCTACAGGGTACAAAGATCTTTCGCGTTTGCTAGTACTTCGCAACTTTAGTTCACAACTTCAGTACTTAAGTACACAACTTCAGTACTCAAGTACACAAATTGTCAACTCAAGTTGACAAGTTCATATCGAATATTCCATATTTGGAAATGTAATTGGCAACATTAGAAAGTACGGTAATATAACAATGTATTAGTAAAGAATAGTTTTATTAGTTAAAAGTTATTTTTCCCCCTTAATAAGGTAAGGTTCAATAAAACATTCACATTACCAACATTCTTTTTGCAAAATTAAATATTATTTTCATTACAAATTAATTTACATTAATGCAACTGGAATACAATGTATTTCGTGCTTAGTTAACCTTTTATTTCGTAAATGTTGAAATAATATTTTGTTGGAGGTCATGCAATTTACTGTTGATGAATCTTCATATATAAAGCATAAATGACAAAAATATTCAGAAAAATAAAGATATTAGAAATTCTTTCTTTAGCAAAGTGCATAAGCTCATGCATTTCATGTATAATCACGAATTTATTTTTTTTTAATTTAATCACATGAACAATAATCTCCATAATTGTAAATGTTACATGTTATTTTTTATGACTTTGTTTATTTTCCTGTAAACAATGAAATACATAGTGCTTGCCGAGGGTACTGCATGCACGTCGACTTGACCTGACTTATGTAATTATAAAAATACTTTTTATTTTTTTCTAGTTCTAACAAGCCTTTTACTTGTATGTTGCATTGGTTAGTATGATCGTGCACAGCTATATTTTACTTATGAAAGATTATATATAATACATAAATGATGGGTAGTTTTACAAGTAAGAAGTTAATTTTTTTCCTTAACAAAGTAAGGTTCAATAAATATTTAGGTAAACAACATTCTTTTTGCAAAGTTAAGTATTTTCATTACAAATTAATTTACATTAATGCAACTGGAATACAATATATTTCGTGCTTAGATATTGTCGATTTTAGTTAACTTTTCAAATGGCGGTTGCCAAGTTACTTTCTAATGTTGCCAGTTACATTTTCAAATATGGAATATTCGATATGAAATTGTAAACTTGAGTTTACAAGTTGTGTACTTGAGTACTGAAGTTGTGAACTAAAGTTGCGAAGTACTAGCAAACGCGAAAGGTCTTTGTACCCTGTCGATATTTTGCAATGAATCCGTTCAGTAAGCAAAGAAAAGCTATACCAATAGAAATAAGAAATGAAATACTTGAAATGTGGTTAAATAACGAGCGTTTGACAAACATTTCGAAACAACAAACCTACCGTATAAGACTATATCAAATATAATAGATCTATGGGTAGACACTGGTTCTATTGCACCTCGCCAGGACGAACGTGATGTTCGAACCGCGCGTACAGATGACGTTATTGCATACACTGAATATCTAAAAATTAATAAACCATCTATTTACGCAAAAGAGACTTAGCAACATCTAGAAAATAACAAAGTTTGCCTTCTAGCAAACATACCTAGCAGGTCATCTATTAATAGAATTTTGAATAAAAATCTTTGTTACACTTACAAGATAATAAGTCAAATTACACGTGAGACAGAACGGCCGGAAGTTATGGAGAAGTTAGAAGCTTAAATAGCAAATATTTCATTGGTTGATTGCAACCTTATACATTTCTTTTATGAGTCGTCTGTAGTATTTACGATTGGCAACAGACCTCGAGGGCACAGTATGCAGGGTACTCCTGCATTTGAAATCCAACGATACGCTTCTAGTGCTACATTTACTCTAAATTTATTTCATAATGTTAACGGCGTATCACATTATAACACTCTTAGAGGGCCGTCAAACAGATTAGAATTGCTAAAGCTTTTCCTTGCTTACTGAACGGATTCATTGCCAAATGTCTACAGGGTACAAAGATCTTTCGCGTTTGCTAGTACTTCGCAACTTTAGTTCACAACTTCAGTACTTAAGTACACAACTTCAGTACTCAAGTACACAACTTGTCAACTCAAGTTGACAATTTCATATCGAATATTTCATATTTGGAAATATAACTGGCAACATTAGAAAGTTACTTGGCAACCGCCATTTGAAAAGTTAACTGAAGTCCACAATAACCTGACGACAGTTTGTCGATCGTAGGGCCATACTATTTATTAGTATTGATAATGTTTATTGTTGTTTATGTGTCTTTGTTTTTAGTAAATGGAAGAAAGTTAATTAATTTTAGGACGTTTTTATGTGTCTATACAGTTATATGTTTTTTAACTTTAAGATCGTCAATTTGGCCTTTCTTGTGTTAATGTGAAAATAAAGTTTGTTTTTCTTTATTTACAGCACTTGTGTTTCGGGAAGGTGTGTATGATTATGCATGTACGGCAATATAACAATGTATTAGTAAAGAATAGTTTTATTAGTAAAAAGTTATTTTTCCCTCTTAATAAGGTAAGGTTCAATAAAACATTCACATTACCAACATTCTTTTTGCAAATTTAAATATTATTTTCATTACAAATTAATTTTTATTAATGCAACTGGAATACAATGTATTTCGTGCTTAGTTAACCTTTTATTTCGTAAATGTTGAAGGTAACGCAAAAGCACCCTAATATTTCATTTTAGAGGTAAATTATATTGCCGACACTTCACGACACTATTTATTCGTGTCCCATAAATAGTGACGTAATATGAACATTCTTTGGTCGATAGTCAATAAATGATGTTCATTTCATGGAGATGGATGACATTTACTTAACTGAAGCCAAAATTATTTTCAATGTTTATTCATGTGCTAAATTATAATTTTGTTTTGTACCATGCTTTTCCTTTCAAATTTATTTTACTACATGCAGTTTTCTGTTATCCCAGTTTATCTGTCTCTACAGTTCTAAATTAAGTCACAGTAGTCATGAATATTTTTACGCTCCATTTTTTTATAATTGTAGTCAAAGAACTCAGAATACGATATGACTGATTTATGTTTGTGTTAATTATCTCTTCTGTTTATTTGTCATAAATTTTTCTGAAAATGAGATAATCATTAATTTATTATTGAGCCTGTCATGTGTAAGTGAGAAATGACTGTTTTCTTTTCAATTTCACAGGATCTTACTTTTCTAAGCTGCTTGCAAGTAAGTACTAAAAACAATACTTATGACCAATGTTTTTGGGCAATTTTGTCTAAATTAGTGAAATTGTCACCATAAAACGTATAAATGTGCATAATATTATTTTCATTGGTATTTTTCACATTGCAAATGGAAAAGAGGCTTTGTTCTAAATAGTCGCGGTTGTATAGTACGGGGTGTCATCAATATTTTTACACTCCTTGACTTATAATTGTAGTCAAAGAGCTCTAAATTGTTTTATTTTCCATTCTTACTATTACGATTCAATGCATTCTAACGCAAAATTCTGATGTCTGAATTTCGCTGTCATTATTTAAAATCAGGTTTTTACGACAATAAAATTAGAATAATTGAATAAAGCTCGTTATTTTTAAGAAAATATGTTGTCCCTAACCATATCCTTGCAATTTTTTAACGATAAGAAAATCAACTGTAAATTAGTTAATCTTTCATTCCGTAAATATTGAAATAATATTTTCTTGGAGGTCATGAGATTTACTGATGATTAATCTTCATATATAAAGCATAAGTAACAAAAATATTTCATTTCATTGCTTGAACAATAACCTTCATTGCTGTAAATGAAGTTTAGTATTATGAAAACTACGAAACAAGCTATTATTGTTTCTTTAATCCAACTATAAACGACCACAATTATTAACTTTGATAATAAAACGACAAAAGTCTGCCACATTACTATAACTTCATCATGGTAGTATATTTTATGGATATGGTTAGCCTAAAGGTGTTATCGAATAATGTGCATGTCATGAATAATCTACATGGAAGCGTTGCTTCTTAAATATGTCCAATTTCAAGTCTTTACCCAAAGTTTTTTACATAATTTTATTTCTTTTGTTATATCAGTCGTATTTTGCACCGTTTCATGTTATTTATTGTAATTTTGTTTCTTTTCCTGTGAACAATGAAATACACATAGTGCATGACCAGGCCTGCATGCATGTGGTCCAAAATCAATCTAGGTGTTTTTATACACTTGCATTTTTTCCTTATTAAATACCTTTAAACAAGGCAAAGCAACAAGTCATTATATCGTTCGACATTCTACATACATGTAATATAATCACTATATTGAAAAAAAATTACTTTTTTTATATTCACGCAACTAAAATACGATTGGTACATTAAAGTTTTATTTTGTACTCCTCTCTCAACTTGTTTACCCAGAAAAAATTCAAATACTCGAGTTTATTTTTTGCTAAGTGGTTAAAATATCACAATTTTACGTTTGCGATAACCTAAGGACAGTTTGACGATGATATTGCTAAATTGGAGACCTGGTCGTACGAGATATATGAAAACTAAAGTATGCGTACTGTAACTTTAGTTGATAATGATGTGGCTGCATGTGCCGCTGTGGATTTAGCAAGAATTTAGCGTAGATTCTTTCCATCTCGGTTATGACGCGCTATGTAAAGCCTAATGTGAATGTTCAATGTATTGGTAGTTAGTTGTTCTAAATAGGCTGCAATTGGTGTATTCTTTGGTTGGTAAGACTCTCCTTTACGAAAGATTGCTTTTTTCCAATTTTCATTTTTTTTAACACGGTGTTTCAATATCTTTAATACTCTTTCGCTATCCGGTTTTAAACGCTTTTGTTTGTAATTTTATAATGAACATTAGAGCCCAGCTTATTGAAATTACATGAATTGTTATTGCAAAAATAAGAATGTAATAAAGGATTTTTATTAATTTTATTGACGTTTCGTCGCAACACGCGACATCTTCAGAATATTGGTATAAAGTTGCAAAACAAAAATAGAATTTGCTACAGTATTTACAATGTAGAATAAATTAAGTAGTAATTGAGAGATTAACCAATCATAGGAGGGCTAGAAGAATAACAACCCAGCTCTTTGAAGGGAAAGAAATCGGACGGTCGGCAACCAGAACGGAACATAAAGTGAAGTGATAAGTGCAGGAAAGCAGACGAGCAGAGTTTAGCTAGTTGTGTTGTAACTTGAACAGCGTGTTTACCAGTAAAAAGCATGCTAAAATGCATGTTGTTTTCGGTAGTGTCGAAATGCAGCTTAAAAACCGGATTCCGAAACTCCTGAGATCTCCTGTAGTCTTCAAATTTACTTGTCAATGCGGAGCTTTGTTTGTGAGCCAAACACGGCGCTACTTTCATCCACGAATCTCAGAACATTTGGGAGTCTCGCCTTTGACGGGAAGAAATGCAAAACAGCTCCGTTGTCCAGTATCTATAAACATTGTAATGAAACAGGACATATCTCCTTTCCTGAAAATTTTTCCATAATATCCTCTTCTCATTCTACTTTAAATCTTGAACCATTAGTTCGTGAAAGCTAACTTATTTCGAATCTTCAACCCTTCTTATTTTTGTAATGGTAATTCAAATTATTGCAATAAGCTGAGTTCTAATGTCTATTATAAGATTTTATTTCACGCCTGGAAAATCTGTTGTTTTTGTTTATTCATGATGTTTGTATCAGGATAAGACAGATTGCATTGAAATTCATCCACCATTCTTCTACCTCCTCCGACGTTTTTGATTTTAGCATTTCACTTGACCTTTCATAATTCTGGTCAAAAACACAAGCTTTTCAGAAGGTAACCTTAAAAACATTAGGTTCTTTAATTCTCCGAACTCTTTTCACCGCGACAGGTGCTTTCATCTTTGATTTTTCAATCTCCATGTTTTCTCATTTAAAGTGAAACGTTCCTGACGTCCCTCAACGTCCTTTGAACTAAATATCCCTCATCCGTGTGTTTAGGAGCAGGGAAATACGCTGTTAATACAAATAAACTCAAGAGAAGGCAAACATGTTATTATGTCATTATTCAGTAGCTAAATATAAAAGTCAGTTCACCTTAACGGGCAAAGCGGTGTAGGTATTTCAAATCTTGTCTAATAGGCACAATTTTTTGATGTGCATATAATTAGAAAATTAAATTGCTTCTTGATACATTAATTTATTCCTTTCTAAATAGTCTACTTTACTTTTTAATTGAAGAATTGCTGTCTCAACCATGGAAATGTTATGATAAATCAATAATGCATCAGCAAAAGTTCAGAATGATGGAGGAATATGGGAAGAAAAATCCAAGAAAAGTTAAACTTGTAAATGGTGTAAAGGTTATTTGTTCTGAAGAGTTTTTGCTTGGTAAAGGAAGTGATGGAACTCGTGTTTACCTTGGACTCGGAAAAGATGGTTACGGAAAAGCAGTAAAACGATTGCTTCGAGATAACTGCGCGGAGTTAGCCAAACGAGAAAAAGAAATTTTGAATGAGTTGAATGCAAAGCGTTCAAATTATGTTGTGAATTATTGGTATCTTGAAGAAGAACCAGGCACAGATAATTTGTATTTGATATTAGATTTGTGTGAAGAATCGTTAGAGAGTTATGTGAAATCTTCTTCTTTGCAAGATCTTCAAAAAGTCGTTCCTAAAGTTCTTATTCAGATCTTAAATGGTCTAGTTCACCTTCACAGCGGTGAGCGTCCTATTCTTCATCGGGATTTAAGACCCTCGAACGTTCTTCGAGATGTACAAGGAAATTTTTTAATCGCTGACTTTGGTATAAGTCATATGTTATCTGATGAATCTTCGACACATTGGAGCATACAAAGAGGAGCTAAATATTGGATAGCTCCAGAGTCATATGACGCATCAGATGATACAATCAATAAAGTTCGTTACAAAAAAGAGTCTGACATTATGGTAAGTTCTTGAAGTAGAAATAGAGGCCAACCACAGGTCAATGTTGTTTTTGCATTTGAATGTTGTATTTGGTAGGGATATCATTATCACTGCCACTGATATCATTATCACTTTTAAGTATAATTTTTCTTGACCTTCATTGTACAGTCATATAGTGGCAAAATACAAATTATACTGTATAAAATATAAAAATATGTATATGTATGATAATGAATTTATTGTTGTTATTGCCTTATTGTATGTCTCTCATTTAGATTGCTCTAAAAAATTTGTGGCTACGATTCTTAATTGGAGAACATTATTCTGATTTTTTTCGAACTGAACTTGTATTTTTGCAAGTAACAAATAAATTAACTCCATTTTTTATTGAAAATAGAATGCCGGAATGGTGGCTTATTATGTTGCAACAAAGGGGAAACATCCTTTTGGAATTGAACGGCATAGACTGGACAACATTTTGAAAGGAAACCCAGTTGGCTTGGACGAAATCAAGGATGTTACGCTCAAAGACCTTTTATCGTGGATGCTACAGCTAAAACCGGAAGACAGACCATTGGCCAACGAAGCGTTAAAACACCCTTATCTACAAACCGATAAGGAGAATTTCGCTTTTCTGTGTGATGTTGAGAATGAACCAGAAATAAAGACATCATCTCCACATTCTCTTCCCTCAAATCTTCGTGAGCAGTTGAATCTTTCAATAAATTGGATGGACCGTATCGATCCTGAATTCTTTAATCATTTCAATAAAGTATCCGACTCTGCATGGTTAGGTTGTCTAAGATTTTTACGAAACGTTCGCCAGCATTGGCATGATAAACCTCGTCCACAACTGTCATCATGTGTTAAAGATGGAAACTATCAAGAGTATTTTCTTCGACTTTTTAAGGAACTGCCTTATCTAGTTCACAGAGCCAAAAGATTGAGTGACTGGAAGGCAAGACCTGATCTAGAGAAACATTTTCCAAGTAAGACACAGAAATGAGTTTTCATTTTTGATGGCCAAGCTATAAATTAGGGGTCCATGACACTATATTTGTTATTTTCACTCTCGTTCTCTTCTTCATTTACTGTACTTAATGCATGTATGTTTTTAATTCTGTATATTGCGGTTGCAAACATTTGTTAGACAGTGAACATCCTGTAAAACTTGAAGAAGGCAAGGGAAAGAAAAGCGAAGCTGTTATTGATTACCCTGATCTTAACGGTAAATAGCTATGTAACAACAAACTAATGCTGTGTACGTGTCACTTTTCTTAAATATTCTACCAAAAACCGTAATCTCTCCACTTGTATCTGGTGCATCGTTTTCTAACTTTGTGCAACTGAAAATAACGGTTCAAGCATGTGTGATAGTACTAGCAATAGTCGAAAATCTTTAGACGAGATCAACAATTTGTCAGATATCCAAAGAAAGTGAAGAGTACCTACGAATCATGGTGATTCAGAGACTTTGGCATATTTTATCGTATGGTAAAAAGCTTATTATTATGTTGTCAAACTTGTAAAGAACACATATGCAATAGTAAATATTGCGTATCCTTTGCTTTAAGGCAACAAATTCTTTCACGTCGTATGCATTAATGCTGAAATTGCGAAAAATGCTTGCTTAGAAAAAGAAGAGAGTTTTCGCTTAGAGTTATTAATCCTTTTAGCAGCTCATTTTACTTATTTTATTTTCTTTGCATTATTTATCCTAAGTGTAAATGGTCAGATCAAATGACGAATGGAAAAACAAGAACATTATCGTTTTCATTTTAAAGCTAAAATGTGCCACATCAATGAAGTCTTTTTATTGTCTGCAAACTGAAGGCGAATGAAATTTAAATTTGATTTCCATACATCATGTTTGTTATGTAAAATATACAATAAATTTTAACATGTGTAATTTAATAATAAATAGCATTTCTTCAAGTATAACAATGTATAACAATACATATAACTATATATAACAATATAATATGGATGTCATGACTTGTAACGCAATTAAGGAGTTGCTCGATCTGTGCTCAAAATCCGTTGTACTTTAGCGTTATATAATTCTTTCGTATGAGCTCCGAGCGTGAGTTCAATGTACTAGAACGCTATTTAGTTTATGTACGTCACTACAGTACACTGCAAAGGGTAAAAGATTGATATGCATAAAAAGAACAACTTATTGAATCGGGGAAATTGGTAATATTTGAATAAAATGACACTTTCATGTGAGGTTGTGATCATTTCCTAGTATTTCTTTTGTTGCAGCTTTGAAATTGTTAAAAGAAAATCTGTGTACGTTGAGGTAATGATGAAGAAGTCAAAGTTGCTGAATTTTTGTTTATTTTGGCTTAGTTGTGTTGCATTTTTTTTTGAGACTAAAGATCGTATGTTTTAAGCCACAAGCTTGCATTTATGAATTTCAGTCTTTTAAATACTTCGCCAGATCTGTCTCTTTCAGTCATTTGTTACTTGTTAGGTCAAGATTCCACATTTTCAGTTAATTTCCATTGATTCTATTATTGTAGTGTGTATCATTGGTGTGTATGGAACTCAAAGTATGAATACTGCCGAGGGACTCTACCATGTTTCGTTATTTTAATTGAAACATCCATATTTCTCATGCCTTGCTTTACAAAAGACAATTTTCGCAATTATTTGTGAGTTATCAGTTATCTAATGATAAGCTTTTCGTCTTGAGAGAAGAATTTTTATCAGATTATTTTTATTTTGATGGCTATTTAAACTACAAATTAATCTCATAATTATGTCAACAACAACTCGCTC
This sequence comes from Xenia sp. Carnegie-2017, assembly GCF_021976095.1. NCBI lineage: Eukaryota > Metazoa > Cnidaria > Anthozoa > Malacalcyonacea > Xeniidae > Xenia > Xenia sp. Carnegie-2017. The sequence continues at coordinate 2,182,138 of NW_025813481.1, forward strand.
GTAATGCAACTCGTCTTTGCTTGTTGTCAATTAAATTTTTTCTTAATTTTGATCGTTAAGCTTTACAAAAGAAAATGGCTCAGGAGTCGGGAAGCTATGTACTTTCGGAAGCTTCCAATTTTTAGATTGTGAGCATTTTATAAGATTTGATAAAATATTAAATACTTGATTTATACAGATGTGCTAACTTTTCAATGAGGGTGACATGATGCAATTAAACTAAACAAAAAAAAAATCGAATTAAATATCGAAAAATTTATCACACCAGTTTAACTATTGTGAATTGCCACATAGTTAGCATGGCACACACCCAACTTTTCGAAGCCCTTGCGGTTGAATGTATTGTTTTACATGCAAGTGTTTATTATATATTTCTGGGCTTGTTTTCTTGTTGTACCGACAGAAAATCCCAGAAGAAAAGAGGTGTCTGCTCAAAATATCAAGGTGTATGTAATAACCAGACCTAGTCAATGACATGAGCCTGAGAGTATTTTCCAAACTTGTTGTTGTGAATTGATATAATGCCTTTGTTCATGTTTTGTACTCCAACTTTCTAGACTAAGTTATTGGTTGAAAGAACGATTGTTGGCAATGTATTCAAGGGCTTCTCAGTCAATGTTATGCTTTTAAACATAAAAATATAACAACCATCGCCAGCAAGACTTCACTAAAGTGCATCCGTTATCAAAGAAAGGGTTGTCTTATTAGGATGTGGATATTATGTACATTGTCATTGCTAAGAAGGAAGATTTTCAGCATTTTAGTATAAATCGTATTGTATGATGCAAATGACAAGCTTACAAAATTCGAACAGCTAGCCCACTGCAGGGCGTTCGTAGCGAGTAGAATGAGACTTATTTATTAAACTCAGGATTTGAACGAAGTTGTTTTCCAGAATGCAGTCTACAATTAAAGTTTTAGCAAGTTTGTAGATTCCGTGGTTTCTAGAAATCGAGTAAAACAGAACATCTCTCCTTGTATCTAGTGCATGGTGTTTCATCTGTCGTTATACTTTATAACTGTTTGGGACTCCTACAATTCATTGACTTGTTATCAATGAGGATCATGGGATTGAGACGAAAATCTTCACGACCATAAATAAAGGTAAGTTAGGTAAGCCAGCTGGTAAAGGCCGTTGATTCTTCAGTGGTCTGGGGACAAGTAAGATGATTACATGAATCTTGATTTTTTTTAAATGGAAACATCGCTTTTAAATGTTGGTTAAATGTTAGCAATAATATAAATAAATATTTACGAAATGAACTTAAATGAAAATAGTTTTATAACCATTAAGCTAGTTAAGTAAAGGAGAAATACATTTTTATAGGTTTTATTATCTGTGGATTTTACAATGATTCACAGTTTGTTTATCATCAACCATTCAGGGTGAGTCGGTAGTGACAGTATGTATTGGTTTTATATTTGTTTGCTTACAAAGCTCTTCTGTTGGTTTTGTACGTATCAGCTTGTGATTATTGTGAGAAGTACTTTACAATTATTTGAATGAGGTAAAATGAGATTAGTTTCAGTAAGATATTAAAGGAAAGCTTGAACAATGTCAGAAGGCAGAAGCCAGTGAAGGTAGATTATGAGAAGTATCATGTGACAGGATTAATACCCAGAAAAAATAAAGAATGTCATAAAAAGCGTGAGATATTACCTGATATCTGTAATTTTAATAGTATTGAAGTCAGTTAGATGATGCCATTTTGATGATTTCAGCTTCCTCAATTTTTTTGTTATCACAACTTTATACCAAATGGGTGACTGTGTGTTTGTCACTAGGTCATATGATGTTTTTCATGTTTATTTAGGGATATATTTCTGGAAAAACATTGGAGAAGTGTTTTGGGATGCTCTGTTTGTGATTATTTCTTCGAAGCTCAAGGAAAGGTAAATGAATTTATGTGTAAATTGTTGTTTGTGCTTGTTTGGTTGAGAAGTTTTAAGGTACTTTCATGAACGGTTTTCATGTTATATTTGTATGACAAAAATGCTCCTAAACAAATTAAATATCATCTTTTATGTTCAGGCTACTTCTCCAGAAGACATTCCTCCTGTACAGGATTCAGTTATCTCATCAGTATGTTTCGCCATGATCTCTTCTTTGTTTCTGTTGTTGAAAATGAAGATTTGTGTTTATATTAAGGTTAGTTAATGTTTTATTAATGTTCATTTTGAATCAATTGCCTCTAATCCAATCAAGAGATTGATTGCTAGTTTTAATTTAAAAAGTATGCATTACATTGCAAAGAAGTGTTATCACTCAACAAAGGACATTGCATTAGGCATTCCTAGTGGTAGATAAAAATAATTTAGCCTTCATATCATCAACATGTGGTGAACACTTTCATGATTATTATTATTGATGAATTGAAAACATTCCTTTCCAGTTCCACCTTTGTTTGTGGTTGAATTTCTTCATCGAGTCGTTGACTTGATCAAAGAATATTTCTCTGACTGTACTGAAACAATCATTAAAGAAAATTGTGTCATTGTATATGAGGTTTGAGATAAGTATATTTTGTAGAGAATCCAGCTGTTTGATAGATGAATTTCAATTTTTTTTCTGTTGTGTGTGATGTAAAATATGATGTTATACCTTTATATTCTTCAGTTATTGGAAGAGATGTTGGATAATGGATTCCCTCTTGCTGCAGAGTCAAATGTACTTAAAGAGTTGATAAGACCTCCTAGTATAGTTAGAAATGTTGTTAATAAAGTGACTGGAGATAGCAAGTAAGAACCTTCCTTATGGTAAACATACAAGCCATGTTTTTATCTAGTGATTTATTTGTTGTTCATATAAGGATCAGATATAAATATGAAGCAAATCCGTAAAACCACTAAACATTTCTATATTTGCATTGTTATTTATATGCAACTTACTACAATATTTAGTTAAATTTGTTTTAGTTTACACGTTTATGATCATTCTACATATTATTTAAGTTAAATATTTCATATTTTCTTTGTGTTAGCAGTCATCTCCCAACTGGTCAATTGTGCAATGTTCCATGGAGGAGAACTGGTGTAAAATATGCAAATAATGAGGTATGTAGCTATATTCACATTGTTCCATTAAGAAATTTGAAAGAAAATCCGTTTTTATGCTTTGTTTTAGTTGTAATGTGATGAGTGAACTTTTTTCTTTTGTTAATTAGTTGTAATAAATATTGCTAATTAGTTGTTAGTTGTAATTATTCATAATTACTTCCAATTAATTCTAATTATCACAAATTAGTCCTAAGTATTTCTAATTAATTCTATTCATGTTATAGATTTATTTTGATGTAGCCGAAAGCATTGATGCCATCATTGATAAACAGGTAACAACATTATAATACTGTGGATTTCTTGTTCCCTTTGTGGAAGATGTATGACAAAAATATGTTTGTTGTTTTTGTTTGATGTTAAATTAAAACTAAGGACATGTACAAACTGAAAACTTATGGCATGTTTAAATTCCTAAAATTTTCTGTTTTGTGTTGGGCTCCACCATATTTTCAGAAATACAAGGAACTGTAAGTGCCTTTTTTTTATACTTTGTTATATGTACTCTAGTACAACATTTTAAAGATTTTTTCCCCTTTTTTCAACTTTGTTCTTTCAGATTGACTGCAACTGTAAATTATCTGGCATGCCTGGTATATTTATGATACTTTGTTATATCCCTAGCAGTGTGCGAATTAGTTCAGAAAAAACGATGTGCAATTTTTTTGACAAAAGTGTTTCTTTAAAGGCATAAAGCGATATTACGTTAATTATTATATAGCGCTAATTGCCAAATTAATATTTTTAAACGTGAACAAATTCATATGATTTACGACAGTGTTTTTCGTTAAAACCGCTGATTTTTGCACATCGTTTAAAAAAGTGATGTGAAATTGTTTTCATTTTAGCTAAAACGATGTGCAAATTGCACATTGCACATCGTTAATTCGCACACTGGTCCCTAGATTAAAATTGAATTTATCTGTAGATTAAAGATTTTTATTAATTATAGATCTCAACATGTGTTTTACAAATCCTCATATCCTTGAAGATGTCAGTTTTCATCCTTGTCTTCGCTTCAGAAGATGGGAGGTACGTAAGTGTGAATGTTGAATATGGATTGTCTCTGATTGAAGTCAACACAAATTATTCTTAATATGACTAATAACAATTGTCTTTTTACATTGAACACTTTTCTTTCAATCTTGCACTAAAACTGCATTTGAACGCGACTACTTCAAATGTCTGTGTATTTTAGTCTGAACGAATTTTGTCATTTGTCCCCCCGGATGATCGTTTTCGTTTAATATCATATAACATGGCAACCGGGTGGGTGTTTTAGCAGTTATATTTTCATGATGAAATTGTCTATTTTGATGATATTTTTTGTTTTTTGTTTAGAGTAAATATGCTACCATTGTTTGCAAAGCCTTGTGTCTTGTTTCAAGAGGTTTATCAACTGTTGAAATTATTTTAAAATATTTTTTATTGATTGAAATAAATTAAAGTGTTTGATTTTTCTACATTCGTCTTTTTCTTGGTTGTTTTAGGGCGGAAGTGGAAGATTTGAATTGTCGATAAGTTCAAAACCAGTTATGGGTAAAAATGTATGTATTTATAATCATGTCAATTTATTAAACTGCTGTTGCATCTTCTTGCATTTATAAACTTAAAGATATAACCTAAACTAGTCCATTTTTTTCATACGTATTATCTCAAAGCATTTTGTATAAAACTAACTACATCGTCCTAACGTAATCATACCAAGTCAAATATTGTATACATTAACTTTTTCAAAGTCTTTTCACTCAATGTTTCCATATCTTATTTAGATCGAGAATGTCGTGACTGTTCCATTTCCTAAACAAGTTCTCAACCTTAACTTGACTACAAACGGTAAAAACACTCATAAAATATTAAACATTACAGTCTGATGTTTCATTGCTCTTCATTGACGTTTCCCAATAACATTTATGACTTGTGTTCCATGTTTTCATTTGGTACCTATTCATTTGATCCAATCAAAAAAGAGCTTTCATGGGAGGTAGGTTCATGAGGAAATTGTCACGATCACGTGGTTATGTAAATCTAACGTTACGTTAAACAATTTTAGATCGGTAGAATACAATCTCAGACATCGTCACCTAACATCAAAGGAAATGTAAGTAAAACTTGTTTTTTTTTTAATTTTTGCCCGTCTCAGTTGATTTACAGACGTCTTGCCATGTTTTTCAAGAAAATATTTTCAAACTTTTTGCATGCAGAGCAAGATTTCCCTTCACAACATTTTTTGCTCACGAAGTAAAGTAAGGTCGATCCTTCCGGTAACCATTCCTTGGTCACAAAGTAAGGTCGATCTTTACAGGTCGCTATCACTGTAGTTATATTCTTAAATTGTATTCTCTTTTCTGATAATTGGTACTATCCCTCTTCCACTTTGGTATTCACCTTTAAAGATCTGATTTCCTACCATAGTTAAACAACGTGGTGATGTGAGAATCGCTCTGATCTTTTTATGAAACTGCTCTCGTTTCATTTCGTCTTATGTTACTTGTCGTCAAATTCTTGCTGTGTGTTGGTTTTCTGTAGTTTACTGCTTCTTATCATAATCTTTGTTTATTTTCTTGGTTTTTTATGAAAAGAATTAATGCATATCTCCATAATCTTTTAATTTCTTTCTTTTTGTCTAATTTCCAATGCTTATACTTCAGATATCTTTAAGCGATGTTCCATCTTCGTCAGAAACACCAACTGGATTCGTAAGTGGTTTTTTACTGAGTAACGCATATAAAACCAGTTATAATTGGATGATATACTAAAATAATTCCCAAACCAAACGTTCTCTATGATACAAAGTTAACATAACTTCCCTCAGACATGATTTATTTATCAATTCTCCTTAAATCATAAACATGCAACAGCCTGCAACAGTATCATCATAAATTTCTAGAAATCTGTCTCCCTTTCGCCTTTATTCATCGGTAGCATTCTTTTCTTTAGTTAAATTTCAAAATATATTCATTTGCGGCTTTGGGATTGAAAGTCGGTAGACTGGATGTACATGGAGAGGTAGGGACAGTTTGCATGGTTTGTTGTGTATGTAGGGGTACACTTTGCATGGTTTGTTGTTCACATAAGGGTACACTTTGCATGGTTTGATGTGTATGTAGGGGTACACTTTGCATGGTTTGATGTGTATGTAGGTGTACACTTTGCTTGATTTGATGTACACATAAGGGTACTTATTGCATGGTTTGTAGTCTATGTAGGGGTACACTTTGCATGGTTTCATGTACACATAAGGGTACACTTTGCATGGTTTGTTGTGTATGTAGGGGTACACTTTGCATGGTTTGATGTGTATGTACGTGTACACTTTGCTTGATTTGATGTACACATAAGGGTACTTATTGCATGGTTTGTTGTGTATGTAGGGGTACACTTTGCGTGGTTTGTTGTACAAATTGGTGTTCATTTTAATCTTGAACAGATGACTTGAGTCCAACTAATGTTTTATGGTTTCTGATGTAATTTAGAACTACAAGCTATGAAAGGAGTCAAGACACAACAGCTGGACGGTATAAGATAACATAAAATTTTGTTTAATAAAAGCACAACACAACATTTACGCATGGTTAACAATTTGCGAATCTCCTTCCTAATCCTTCGACATCACAAATTTTGATTAGCTTTCGAAAAGGTAATTCAAGTTGTTGTGTTTTTTTCAACATGTATGCATGTTTGACAAAAAAAATGTATTGTCTGCTGGGACTGCAGTGGCCATTGAACTTTACCATGGAATAAAAAAGCAAAGTTGTGAATGCAATCTTCAACGATGTTGAACGATAAAAATACGTCAACCCACCAATACTGTACACGCAAAAAAGTTATGTTATATTGCAGCACGTTATATTCAGAGAAAAATTTCACTTGGAGCAACTGTACAGTCACTGTGAGTGCAGTGTGCAATGTTAAAAAGGGAACCATTCTAAATGTGAAGGGAGGAAAAATCTGACTTGTTCAAGTTATTAGTAGTTTTTAGTACAAAATGGGAATCAAGCTTTAGAGTTTGTTTCCACTAGCTGAAAATTTTGTACATTTTGCCAAAAAATTTAGCATGGTTTGGACTCTTGTTATTTTTCTAGTGTTACATGGCTGCTTTAAGCATATGGAGTTGCTGGTCAGAACAAGAAGTTGGCATTCCACTATTCAACGTGGCTTCAATTCTTTCCGTTTTTCTGGTGTTACTTGGATACTTAAAGCGTATGGATTTCCTAAACGTATGTAAAGTTTTTATTCTCGTTTATGATACATAGCGTTCCCAAGTCGCAATTGGGTATTGTTTCTAAGTTTGTAAGAGATTTTTCGATCAAAGTTTTATCTGTTGTCAACATTTCTAATTATGTTCTTCCTGAAAATGAATTTCTGTCTGCGGAAACTGATCATTCAGTTTATCAACTTGTTGTTTCATTCACAAAAAATGCCAAACGATCATACGAGGCAGCTGCATGGCAGTTTTGAATATCATATGATTTTTACAATGTTTTATTGAATTTTTAATTTCAGGGAATTTGATGGGTAGTCTTGACGGTCATTATGGATTTGCCTACAAACATTGGCTAATAGATCCTGCAATAGAGATTTTATCACGTTTGAGAGGAAGAGAGGTTTTTAAGCAAGTAACTGTAAAAGATCCTATGTCACTATTCATTTCCTATAAAAACCAACTGCTATGTTTAAAGTACTTAGCATGTATTTTTTCTTTTTCTAAATACCATTGTTAGAAAAAACTGTTAGATATGTTTGAATTTGATCTATGAAATATATAGTCTGAAGAGATTTTTCATTTGTCTTACCGTTGGTTAGTCTATTTCGTTTGATTTGTTACAATACTGTTCAAAATTTCATTTTTATGAACTAAAAATATCTAATAGAAAACGAAGTGCCTGTACATATCATCTGTACATTTCATCACCTTGATGAATGATGCAAAATTTAACATGACGTCGTTCATAATATTTTGTTGGTTGTACATACCATAAAAATCTTGATATCGTACACACATAAGAATGTAGAAGCTCTCTGCTTTGCTTGCAGCAATTATTTGTAAACGTTTTTTTTTATTGCAGCAAGAGTTGGAATTTCTGGTTAATCTAATGTAATAAAACTTTTATAAACTAAATAACAAATAGTAAAATTGATAGAAAAGTTTACAAAGTTAGTCAGAATTGCTGCAGTACATAACACACCTTCCTTGCTCTTCTAACAACAGTGAAATTATTGAAATAGCATAATATTTGAAAGCATTTATTCGTTCTAAAAATTAGGAACTGAGCACTCTAGCTACATGGCGTTAAAGTAACAAAAAATACAGCGTCTTCAATATGTTGAAAGTATGTTATAACTTATAACGAGCAAATGATTCTTACTGTTAAAATGTATGAGAAAATTTTCTTGTCTGTTTTATGTTGCTGCGTTCTAAACAAAGTTTGAAAACATCTCATGTTAAGCTTTTTTGCATCGGGATTCTAGTTTTTTCTATTCCGAATATAATACTTGTAAATTTTCCATATATTTATTCACTCTACGCAGAGCGCTGAGATAACACTCAAAAAAATCTTTTTATTAGTGTACTTCCTGCTGTGATCTTTTAAAATAGATGATATTGCAAAACAGGTATTCGACACAGAATCCAGAGCAAAGTAATTTATGATCCCATGTATATGATCAGTCAATTTTTAGGCTTATTTATGTCTTATCGTATGGAAGTTTCATCGTAGTTAATGTTGGTGCACCAAAGTTATCAATTATATTTTTATGTTATTTAGAAGCAAATCATGACGACAACTTCCATAAACTTCTAGACAAAAGTAAGAATATTAAAGCTGACGTTCACGAGGCTCTCCAAAGGTAATTTTTCTTTCATGGGATATCGATTATGTATGTTGACCTGTGCATGTCGGAACATTAAGAAAAATAGTTTTTAGACAATATATAGTTATCGTTTCTTGGTCGTGGCTTAGTGGGAAGTATGGAATAGCTTGCCCAAACAAGAAGATGCCGTTTCCTCATTTGTATGTCACAGTTGATTTTGAGAAAGAAAATTCGGAGGATGCTATCAAAAATGAGATCGATGAAAAGTTAAAATGGAAAGCATCGAAATACATCGAATTACGATCTAAACCATTGAAAGAAGCAAAGTTTCGAATGCTGTCTAAAATTATAGCGGAAAGAACTGAGGGTAGTTTTGGAACATTGACAATGTTTTGCCTTAAGAATGATATGTACTATGCCTTGAACTGTGCTCATGCAGGTGTTGTCAATAATTTGGATAACCGTCAACAAGACTTTTGTGGCGGAGTCCAATTTATGGAAATCCAAGAATCTCTAAATGCCACAGTTAACGAAGAATGCATGGAATACTTTTACAAAGGACAACCAATTGTCCGTGTTCCGGATCAAACGAGAGTGGTGTCTAATAAAGAAGTCGATATTATGTACATCATCATTGGTAGGGAGGAAGATTTTCAGGAGCTTGCTGTAAATAATCAGATGACTCTCAATTTAGATTTGGATATGCAGTGCCATATAGGCCCTCACCACCTGCATTGCATGTGAAACATCCAACTCCAATGTTCTCAAAAGACATCTGAATCGACTACACATCAATCCAAATGCATTTTCGACAATTCTTCGTGCTCGTGAAAGTCTATAGTTAAAAACTTTCTCATCACCTATTGCAGTCTGGTGTGGATATGGTTTCATTAGATTTTCATTCAAAGCAAATGCCTCATCTCCAAGCAGAAAGTAAGGTATAGGCAATAATGTATCTCTTAGTTCTTCAGCTTGTGGGAAATAGCATGTCTTGCATATGTTTTTAAGGTGACTGTCTTTAAAAATTCCTCCATCTGACTGGTTGCCGGGGGGTCCAAGATCAAATGAGATGAATTTAGCAATTGCATCTGCAATAGCCAAGAGGACTATGCTAAAATGTTTTTATAGTTAAAGTACTCAGACGCTGAGTTTGGAGGTGCACACAAGTTGATATGTTTACCATCAATGTTGCCAACTGCATGGGGAAAGTGCCATTTGCATATAAATTCATCAGCAATGTGTAACCATTGTTGCTTTGTTGTGGGTGGCTTTAAATATTCTTCCTTCAGTACATTATACAAAGCTTCACAAACCTCAGGTACAATTTTTGAAATAGATGAAACTGATATTCTGAAACTGTACATCAAATCTTTGTATGAGTATCCTGATGCTAAGAACTTTAATGTTACGCACAAGCGATCATGAGCAGATATAGCATCTCTCATAGTGGTGTTTTTCTTTGCAATGAATGGTGTTAACTTTTCACATAGCTCATCAAACAAAATGGAATCCATCCTTAAAAGTAGTAAAGATTATAATTTGTAAATAAAAGTAAAGAAAAGAAAATTTCATTATTAAAAAAAGAACGTAAAATTTGAATTGATTGTACAATCCACTGACTAGCTTAATTTTGAAGAGTGCATGAATAAAAAGACTATCACATTTCTTAACTTACCGAAACAAATTTCTAAATACATCATGGTCAGTCACTCGGATCTCTTGAATTAAATTTTGTGCTAACCCTTGTGCGTATCGGCGCTGCGCAGTTTTCCACGGTTTTACCCACCATCGTCGTGACTTTCGTTTTTTTTCACTTCGTGCACCATTAGAGATGTTATAATAGCTACTGCCAGTGAACTCGACATTTGAATAACTGGAATGATAACCGAAGCCAAAAATTGAAGCCAAAAAAATATTTGTCGTCATCATTCGTCATCACACGTCAGGCTCTAGTCTCTCGCGTGTTCATTTTATTTTTTTTAAATCATTTGTCCCTTGGTAATGGTTGAGTTCGGATCTTGATCAGAGCGTAAAAATAACGAAATTTTTGAAAGGAAAAGGTTCACGGAAAGTGAATCAAAGTGATAAATCGAGAAGCAAGATGAGGTGAACTTAGTCGATCTGCTCTATTGCGGTTTTCCTTTAAAACATATCAAAGTCTTTAAGGATATTCAATTATTGATATCGAGATGACAACCATTTAGTATTTCAAGTTTCAAGCACTATCAAAATCGATGAAAAATACAATCGCTCTGTAAAAAGTAAAAATGCGAGTTATAGACTCGATATTTGTTATGAAACTGGATATTCAAGGTTCTTTTTTATTCGGAAAAACAGATCTTTAAATCCACTTAAATGACAAAAAAGACAAACACTGTCTTTTTTGTTTTCCGTTTGAAAGTTTACCTTCCGACGAAAGAAAAATTTATGCTTGAATATTTTTTCGTCATATTTTCTATTGTATTGTCTTTTTAGCAAACAGTGTAATTTTCAGTTGGCTTTTCCTCGTTACAAGTTGTAAGTTAAAACAAACTCACTGTAGTAAAGTTTCAGCTGTAAAAATAACCTTTTGCGAAGAGTTGGCCTCGTGTGTTGTTTGTAGTGATGTTGTTTATAGTGATGTTGTTTATATGTTTATGCTTTTGCAATTTGTATTCAAATTTATATTGGCCGTGTATGTTTGGCACTCAGGGGAATGAAACTGACGTACAAACCGCGTGAATATTCGACTTTGAAGGACTGGAACTGACGTACAAACCGCGCAAGAGACTAGGACTTTGGCTTCAATTTTATATCTATAAAATGTATTGTCGTTATCATTCCAGATATATATATATATATGGAGTTCACTGGCTACTGCTTGAAGTTTTTCGGCCTTGGTCAGCGCCATTTTACACAAACAGTGCATTAAAAGTACGTCGTAAAATGAAGTATGAACATGTAACTGTTCATTATTACAATGGGCGCAATATATCAATCGCCATGCGAACAGATATATTTACATATATTTTGTGTCGTTTACACGGTCAAATATATTTGTCGCATAAAAATTGTCATATTAAAATTAATATCCATGACTAATGCTTGAGGTTAGTAAGGAGTCGCGAAAGGTCTTAAATATTCGAAAATCCATGTTTGTAAACGTTATCCGCCATACATTTCTATAGTAATTTGTATCTCGCCGTGGTACCCGGAAGTGCATTTTGCATATATAATTAGGCTTCACTTTTGCTTCCTATATAAGCTATATCCAGTCTATTATCAGATCAGTGATTTACCTGCAAACGTTTGTTCATAAATCCCGACACTGGCTAAGTTACATCATATGGCAGGAAGACGCTTTACAACGAAGACAAATTTAAAAAGTAAGTTTTATCAATAAATATCGACTTAAGAAGAATTATAGGATATACAAAATACTCTAGTTTAACTTTGGAGACATAGTAAAGATATGAAATGCTCATGGTTTAGAATAAGTCTTTCTTATTTCCTCCGCCACGTGTTTATTCGTTTTTTAGTTCGATATGATACATGAACAATTTTATTCATATGGCTTTGAATTGGTCATTGGAAATGTATTGCATTCCCATAATTTTCTTGAGACGAACATCGTCCATCAAAAAGGGAATTTTCACAACTTTAAACCGCCATAAAAATGGAATAATTTGATCAAATCAAAAACTTTTTTACTGATACGCTAGAAATCGCACTTAAATGTAATATCGCCAATAAAATATATGGACCGTAGATGTAAAATTTGCTTATGTAGCACATGAAAATCGTAAAATCACATGTAAGGCACTGTCAAACATGAATAGCCAGGCGTTGTGTATAGGATGATGTCGTTGTCTGTACAAACACGAAAGATGCAATTATTTGTTAAATGATATAAATTATTTGAATGAATCCAAACAATTCATTTTATTTAAAGCTGTAAAACTACATGTGTGGTGTCTCAAACTTGATGAGTATTGTATAGGGCCATTTGTGCTAAAGACGAGGGACATAAATAACCAATTAAAGAAGTCGGGGCTGTTTAAATAAGTCCACTTTTAAAAGTGTTTATTTAAACTTTTTTTTCACTTTTTTTGGTTACATATGGTTTCGAATGAATTGGTTACATACAAACCTATTGTGAGAAAATGAGACAACATTATTCATTATCAAGAATTGGTTTACTAGTTCAATGCATTATCTCTATGGGTTGGTAAATATGCAAAAGTGCATAAAGTTGCAATTTGTTTGTGATTATTTATTTGAAGCTCAAGGAAAAGTGAATGAATTTATATGTAAATTGATGGTGATTGATATGAAGGTATCAAGCACTTGTGATATGTTGAAAATGAAGACTTATTTAGTTGAGAAATTTTAAGTATTTATTATGTGCTATTATTTTGTTTACCAGTAATTATATCTAACTTTATTAAATCAAGTATTTGCTTATTTAATTTCATGCCCATTTTCCTGAAAACATTCCTCTGTTGTGAAAAAATACTTTGGAAAAATTTGCAACCTTGCTGGCCAGAGTCGGCCAAAGATCGTATTTTCATGTAAAGGTGCACCTGATTTTTGTATTATTGAAAAGAGAATTCCTTACATAAGCTCACCTAAAGCTATTTCTTACTAATAGTTTTCATTAACACATTATTTTGTTATGCAATCAAAAAACACCTGTACTATCTGCAATTGGGCTCCGAAAAAGTATATAATTGTTGGATTCCATTATTATTATGCTAAATTCATGCGTATTTTTCATAATTTGGATACAGTCACTGAATAAAAATGTATCTGCAATGAGTATTTTTAATGTTTGTTTACAATTGCTCATTACTGTCTATCTAGTTTGCACTAATATTGAGCTGTACAATTTTCTGGGAGAGGTCTCACTGGTCTGTTTGCAACATTGAAGGTGAGTTATTTTATTTGTCCGAGAAATTAGGCTATACAAAACAAGAGAGTGGCAGATCTCATGTCTGTGATGACACTCTATGCACTGCCTTTTTATCATATTTCTTATTTACAAAAAGTTTAAACCTTTTTTCAACCCCCCACAAATAATGACAATTCTGTTGTTAGTATCAGGAGTTCAAAGTATCATGACAAAACAAGTTGTCAATCAATGAATTCAATGTTTCAAGATAGTAATATTGTTTAAACAGAATTTAAATATCAGGTCTTGAAGCATAGTTAAATGGGATCTAACATAACTCATATTTCATCGCAATTGCCGGATGTTCTCATAACAATTTTGAACAGTTAAATTTATGCCAACTAGAGAGTTCTTTTCTTGTGTTAAAGTGACTGCAACTCCACTTGTTTCAATCTTTTTGCGTCTCCTGTTTTACAGGCTTCCCACATGTACGCAAAGCGTACCTATTTTTGTTAATGCATTTTGTCAAATTCACAGAATGTCCGAAGTTTTTTCATGAGCAGTTGCAAGGTCAACAAAATGTTGACAGAAACGATAAAGTAAGGATTTTTTCTTGCTGCCCAAGCCATCATCCAGTATGATGCAAAGAAAATTCCAGTTGAATAATTTAAGAAACAGTCCATTCATAAACAATTTGTGTTTTGCTATAGGTAGATTTACGCAAGATTTATTGGAATTAATGTTTATTTGTAATAACTGTTTATTTGTAGACGATACTTTTTTCAAACACATTTCAACTTTACGATTGTGAGCATACTGAAATGCAGTCATTTACGAAATCTGCTTAGAGAAATCTCCATAAAGCATATTTTTCCAGCTATGATCTTTTGAATTTGAAATGCTACATTGTAAAAGAAATATTTATTTCTCTCAAGGTCACGAGCTGCAGAAGAAGGCATTCGTGCTTTCAGACGGAAGCAAAAACAGTGAAGAAGTGGAGGTTGTTGAAACTTTCAAAGGTGAGAGAATTTTTACAAACATAGTTGTGACATGCATTTGTGAATTCTTTCAATACCCTAATAACCATTTTAAGAACATTTCATACGTCAGGCGTTTGATTCAATCGCCAATAGTTTGTATTGGGTTTTTCTATAAGATAGAAAGTCAGTCTCTTGGCGATTAAATCGAACTTCCAATGCCTAAATGAAAAACTCTTAACATTTTGTTATTACCTTTATACAAAACAAAAGACTTCACAAATTCAATTAAGTTTTTTTGAGCGTAACAGTCTTTAATTCCATGTACAAATCCCCAATTTCTGTTTTTAACACATATCTTTCAGTTTCTTATTAGTTACAGTTAACAAAAAATAATTTTTAACATTTACCAGGAAAAATTCGATTAGAATGATAATAGGAAAATAAAAATAGACAAATTCTCGGTATTGCTAGTATGGAATGAACAAAGATCTTTTGTTATTTTAAATAGTTGCATCTTAAATAGTTATGCAATGAAGTGTGTCATTGACACGCGTAATATCATTTACCATTTGAACATTTACCAGGAAGAATTCGATTAGAATGATAATAGGAAAGTAAAAATAGACAAATTTTCGGTATCGCTTGTATCGAATGAACAAAGATCTTTTTCTTGTTATTTTAAATAGTTGCATCTTAAATAGTTATGCAATGAAGTGTGTCATTGACACGCGTAATATTTACCATTTGAACATTTACCAGGAAAAATTCGATTAGAATGATAATAGGAAAATAAAAATAGACAAATTCTCGGTATCGCCAGTGGCGTAGCTAGGAAAAATAGTCACTCCCGCCAATCCATCTCTCGCCAGAGGCGCGACCCCACTAGGGGGGTCCAGGGGCATGCTCCCCCGGAAAATTTTGAAATCCAGAGCCTTGGAAACAGCATTTCCTGCGATTTCGAGGGCGAATTATTTGTTGTACAATAATTTATAAAACCCATTTTGTTAGCTGCATTCTTAATGTGGCAATCGTTGAAACTGCAACTAGTTAAAAGGTACTAAAGGTGGCTCAGAGAAACGTTACGCAGGAGACAATTGTCCCCTAAAACATAATTTACTCATCACTGCCCTGCATAAACAGAAGAAATTTGTATTAGCACAAAAATAATATAGTATACGACACTTCTAAAGTGCATAGAGAGATTTTTCTTAGCATTCTACTTGTTAGTTTAAACTTGTTTAGATTGGGGCAAGTAGACAGGGATGGCTTTATTCTTTAAAGTTATGCTTAATTTTCTCAATGCAGTACCATGTATTATACGAACAAATATCAAAACACATACTATACTCATCATTTATAAAGAAAGGCCAGCCTCCTGGGTTTTTCTACAAATTTTTCAACCACCTCGTTATGCAACACCTCTGATTCCTCTTTCTTTTCAATGATATCTTTGTGAATAGATATTCTACACAAAGAGCTAAGCCGACCTTGACCCATTCTATTTCTTAAATAGCTTTTTACCCTTTTTAAGCAAGAAAACGACCTCTCTACTGAAGCACTTGCCACTGCCAACACACCATTCAATTTTAACAAATTTACCACTTGACCTAAACTCGACTGGAGATTAAATTTGAAGATGTATTTAAGAACCTCATTACTGCACTCTTTGTGAAAGTCCTTGTCGTTGTAAATGAAGGAAAGTTGACTCTCCAAAGTTTGGATGTCAAAAAGAGGACTATACTTATCTTTAAGAAGATTGATCTTCTCCTGTGGAACTATGCCCTTCCATGTAGTAAATAGTTTAGGATTTACAAGGTCTAAAAACTCGAACTGATTAATATCTTGAAATCGTTCACTTAACATGCCTTTAATGGAATCAATAATCTCAAAATAAAGCTGTTTGTAATTGTATCTACTATCTGCTGTGGTTGCTGGTGGGCGTACTTTTTCTAGTGCAGTTTGGTAAAACTCGGTGAAAGCTTGATCTGTGCGAAGTGACACAATAAACTGCTTGAAATTGTCAATCTTGCTTATGCCATAGTTAAAATGGGTTTCCCTATTTTGAAGAATGGAATACAAAATTGTGGACTGTTCTAAAATCTTGTAAAAAACACACACTAGAAAACAAAAGAGAAAGCTACCAAGATAATGCAGTAAGCCACTTATTTTACTTAATGACTCATCATCCCACCAAGCTGGTTCAAGTACCAGCTCTAAAATATCTAAAAGTTTTTCATTGTTTTTGTGTAATACATTGATTAATCGAGAGCGATAATACCATCTTGTTTCACCAGGGGCAGGAAACTCAAGGTTATTTGATGTGAGAAAAGCTTTTCTTTTGGGACATTGCTTGTAAATGTACTGTATGTACCTGTATTAATGAAAAGAATTTTAACAGGAGAAATTGATGAGGCTGACTGGCATAGGACCAGGTTCAATCTATGAACTGCACAATGAACAAAATGAGCAAAAGGATACTCTTGTCGAACCAATGCTTGAACACCATTGATATGGCCAGACATGACAGAAGCACCATCATATGTTTGTAAAACCAGTTTTTCTTTTATATTAGAATACTCACCAAGTTTATCTTTGACAACTTGTGATATTGCTGTGGCATTTCTGTTCATACTTACATCCACAAATCCTAATTACCTCTCCATAATTTCACTTGCTTTGTCAAACCGAGCAATAACACTTAGCTGCTCTTTGGTGGAGACATCAGATGCTTCATCAACCTGAATACTCATAAATGTGCAATCATTTATTTCCTTTCTGATTTCATCTTCAATAATTGAATCAAGACAGCTGATAAGACCATTTTGAACTTTTTGGGGAGACTCCAGTTAATCTTCTGTCACCAACTATATCAGATTCTGCTAGTCTACTGTGCAGTCGACGCTCAAATACAGAATCCAACTTAGCAAAACATTCGAGCAACTCTCTATAATTACCTTTGTTCAAGCTACCTTCGGACTCATTGTGACCTCTAAATGGCAACTCTTGCTTTGACAAATACAGCACGGCCTCAGTAACAGTTTTTAAAATTTCTCGATTTTGTCTTACCTCCTCATTGTGACGCTGAATCTCATTTCTTCTAGCGAGGGACATGAGACAATCAATTCGTTCACTAGCTCCATACGTTTTCTATGTCTTAAATGCAGTCAAATGCGATTTAGATTTTTCATGCTTCTTAGCATCAGACATAATACTCCGCATATCGTTGTAGCCATTCTTAGTCCACGATGGCGATGTTTTTGGGGAAAACATTAGACATGGCCAACAAAAACACTTTCTGCAAGGTTGTACTGCCACACAGCCAGTCCTTCGCCTCATACCAATCTCTCTGAAATGCTCTTCCCTTATTTTGGATAGTTAAAGTGGTTATATCACGAATTTTAGCCCCCCTTTTTTATGTGCTTACTTGAAAATTTGGATTATTTGAAGAACTATGACATGTCGCTGGACTTAAACAGATAAATATAAGTTGCTTAATTTTGCCTCCAAAGTCGGGTACTATTTGCGAATTTTTTACGACGCCATATTGATACTTGTGACGTAGATAGTTGAACACGTCTGTTTCCGTCAATATAATATTATATTCTAGTAGGTGATTTTGTTGTCGTTTTTCTTGTCTTAAAAACAAATAATGACAGTATTTTCAATAAAATATTAAAAAACAAGTTGTCCGGAAAGTATGGCCTCAAATCAGTGCTCAGATAATTCGAATTCGATGTCTGAATGCGTATCTGATTCGAGCTCGGAATCCGTGGGTTATGTCGAGCATTTAAACGACTTCGCATATGACGATTAACCGCTAGCAGGAGATGGTGATGAAGTGCATACTCCAGATGATCCCGATGGAATTCTCCCTGCGACATTAGAACAACGAAGTGATGGCGTAATTCCACTTGGTGAATGGTAAGTTGTTGTTTTCTCCTGTTTGTAATATACATAAAGTTACTTTATAAACCAGAATGCTCCCACGTTTCAGGTGTAATTGTCAATGCTGTCATACCGATTTGTTAGAAGGCGCATTAGAGTACAGATGCTGTAAGGAAATTGGACCAGCTTTAGAAATGACATTCGATGGCAGCATTGAGAAAATATCATGCATAACACAGCATGTCAAATTTGGGCCTTTAGTTCATGAGGCTGTCCTTGAAAACGTCGGGCCACTATTGAGAGATAGGAATGAACGTGCTTATCGCCGCCAAGCATCACAATCATTAAATATGTAAGATTGTAAATTGTATGAGAAACAATTTTATAATCAACATTGTTTCATCAACAATAATTAGTCCAACCTTTTTATTTACTTCAGGTACTTGAGAGCTGTGGCATACAGATGGTTGATGCGATGGTTTGTGGGTCTATGGGATGGGAGAATACTCTTTTTCTGCTTGTGTTTACCACTTTATTCGGAAAGCATATCCAAGTGGTAACACAAAGGTTACATACCATCAGAGGGGCGATGGAATAGTCTTTAACTTGTGCACTGTAGAGACTGTTGACCTTCTTGCTGAGTTTGGAATGGTCAGGAAATATGCCTAGATGAAAACCAAATAGGAGATACATGGATGCACTATATAAGTTGACATGCAGTTTAATGGTTTGAAACAAGAGTAAACAATAAAACAAATTGGTGCAACTACTGAGAGGTTAAGCTGAAAGAATTAATGAAAGAATATCTTTTCTTCAATGTCAGTCTGGGAAAAAGACAAAAGAAAAATATATGGAATTAAATCATAGCATAAATGTAAAATGGAAAATAGCAAGCCGTTCAAATGGCGAATCGTTTGCTTCCCAGTGCATACTTAAACATGCTCAGCTTCATCACTAGTAGATGGTACTTCCTCATTGAGAGAACATGTTTCCTTCAGCGATGGCTTATGGAGTATGTCGAATAATCTACAAACTTATATTGAATTTACAAATGACAAAAGAAAATTAACATAAACAAGCGTAAACTTACTTGTCTTCGCTTTCGATCGGTTATTTCGTCCTGTAATGGTTCAGGAATCCCAGCCACGTCAATGGTTGGGATAGCATCTTTCTTCAACTTTCTTTTGAGCTGGACTTACACGCTCAAATTAAGGTCAAAACAAGAATCTTCAAAATGCGCAGAACACAGACACGAGGTAGAGGAAGTCTCAAAACCCGGTCTATGTTTACGCACAAAATTTACCCATTTTCTATGTCTTTGCGGCTCTGTTTCTTTTTTAGGAAACAGATGCATCGACATTCTTTCGGTTTTTGAATCATTGGCGCAACTAATTTGATTAGGTCCGCCAGAAACACAGCGTTTTCCTCCGCGTTTCTTATTAAGATTACTAGTAGAATACGCCATGTTGATATATGTGTTCAACTTTCTACGTCACAAGTCATTAGCATACCGATCAAAAAGTTCGCAAAAAAATGCTGAAAATCGTGACTTTGAACGTCCGTAAAATCACTTTCACCAATCCAATTTCAATTATAATTGCAGATTTAAAATCACTGAAACAAGGTCTTTCAATTTAGCTAATAAAAAAGGGGGGCTAAAATTCGTGATATAACCACTTTAAATCAGGAGTAGGCCGTTCATGAACGATAACATTCTGTTCGACCGACGATCGAGCAGAGAACGGTTTAGCTAATAAGCTATTTACTAAATCAACATCAGTTGAGCAAATCGCAGTCGCACTTGAAGCCATTGTGTCATACACAAATACAAAATAGCAATTTGAGAGTAAACACAATGGAAAATTAATACCGACAATGACACGTAATTTGATAATCACTAATCGCTGTACTCGTATTAAAAGGTCGAATAATTACAACCTCCGCCAATTTAAAATAGCGGGAGTTCGACTATAAAAACAGGAGATTTGAGCATGCGTCAAGTCCCTTAGCCAACCAGAATTCAAAACTTCTTATATAGAATTATATTGTATGTTCCGCCCTCTGAAGATGGGCGGAATACGTGGAGAATCGCGCGAGTATGCAATGTGCGAGAAAAGGCGGTTGCTAGGTTACATAACAAATCTCGAGATTTTGCTGTATTACGATTACGAAATACCTAATAAAAGCGTAAATATGAACGAATAAAACATAATATTACAAATTGTTCGTGAAATAATGTATATCTTATGTCCAAATAGAATATTTATTATTTTTTGGGAAATTTCTACTCCCGCCGGGCGGGAGTAGCGGGACCGCTAGCTACGCCACTGGGTATCGCTAGTATCGAATGAACAAAGATCTTTTTCTTGTTATTTTAAATAGTTGCATCTTAAATAGTTATGCAATTAAGTGTATCATTGACACGTGTAATATCACATTTTTCAATGAATTCTTACATTTTAGATAAACGGACTATTCTTAATTCAAATACTGTATATCTTACATGCCAATACCTTTAAGGTTTTTTTCTTCTCATTAGGTGTTGCATGGTAGCGCCTTGTTTGATTCGGTTGTCCAAATTTAGAATCTCCTGTGTTTTTTTTTTTAATCTAGTCGACTGCAATCAATGGTTAATCACAAACATTAAACAGTTATACTATAAAACGTTCCATTTGCTGTGATTACAATAAGCGGATTGTGTTTTCATTTATGCTTTTAATTTTCTTGGTAGAGATTTGTACGGAAAAAAGTAACTTCCAATTACGTTCACATAGACAAAGACACCATTGCCTTACTGAGTTTAAGGTGTCCCTGATTGTGATAGCTTCATTATAATTGGTGAAAGTAAACCATTGCACTTAATATGTTTTAAATCAAGTTTATAAAGATGAAACTTGACGATAGTAGTCTTTTCTATACCTTGTTATAACTACCTTGTTGCTGTGACAATTTTTTTATGATTTTGTTGTTTTGTTGGGTAATCATAATTTTTAGAATCTGTGAATGATAAGCTTTCCCCTAAGATGTAGCTACTTTACTACTATTATGATAAATATATTTTTATTTCGACAATAATTTGTAAAAAAGAAACACTCTTATTTGGCGTGCATCAAATGATTATCGTAGATTTTTGACGATTAACTTCATACAGTTGGATGTTTTAAAACATTGATACAAGTTATATGTTTGTAATTGATGATCGTCCAGGTTATTAAATTCCTGAGAAGGACTGTTTTTGTTTTTGTAGACTGACGTTTCGACAATCTTAGCGGTAGTCATCTTCAGAGTCAAATGAGGAGTAAACGTCAGGTTAGCCGTATTTGTTATTTGGTTCCTACGTCATTGTATTGTGTGTACAGGAAATGTGTATTGTCATTGTGGATTAGTGTGAAGTGAAATATTTTATTGTGATGTGTGATTTAGGTGTAACGTTTTTAGTTGTAATGTGTGGGTGTCAATTG
Organism: Xenia sp. Carnegie-2017; assembly: GCF_021976095.1. NCBI lineage: Eukaryota > Metazoa > Cnidaria > Anthozoa > Malacalcyonacea > Xeniidae > Xenia > Xenia sp. Carnegie-2017. The sequence goes on from NW_025813481.1 coordinate 2,204,202, forward strand.
TGTATTGTCATTATGAATTAGTTTGAAGTGTAATGTTTTTATTTGATCGTTTGTTTGTATTGTGAATAAGTCGTTTGTAAGGTGCCGGTAATTGCTGTGATCTGTTCAGGGGGGTTATTTCCAAGTTGGTATACCAACTTTCTAATGTAAGCCGTTGTCTATAGTCAGTACTGTAAGTGATGCATTTTGCCGAGTCCCAGTCAATGTTGTGCTTTGTCATTCGGTGGTGTTCGGCAATGTGATTAGTTTTGTCTTGTTTCTTAGTAGCTCGTTTGTGCTCAGTAAGTCTTATGTTTAAGTTCCTGCCAGTTTCCCCGATATAGGAGGCGTGGCAGTCGGAGCAGTTTATTTTGTAAACTGCACCTTGTCGTTCGTTGGGTTGTTCTGTCCTTTATGTTCGTTAGTACTTGTCGTAAAGTTGTGATTGGTTTATGCGACACGCGGTAGGTATCGATACGCGAGATAGTCTCAGACGTACCTTTGATGTAAGGTATCGTTGCTGTTGTCACTGAGTTGTTCTTTCGCTGGGTTCGTTGAGTTTGTAAGTGTTGCGTTTGATAAAGTCAGAGTTATAGTTGTTTTGTCCAAAACACGTTTGAGATAGTTGTTTTCGTTTTGTAGAGCGTCTGGTGAATCACATGATTTGTGCACGTCTTGTTAATGTTCTGATTGTGGTGGCTTTGGGTGATGTAGGGTTGTAAGATGATTGGTCTAGTAGTCGGTCAGTATGTGTTGGCTTGCGATAAACTGTTGTTCGTAGTTTTTGATTGTCATGTTTTACCAAACAGTCGAGAAAAGGAAGAGTTCCGTTTTCTTCGACATCTTTGGTAAATTGTATGTGGCTGTTCTGTTTGTTGATGTGAGTATGGAAGTCATCAATCTCGTCTGCATGTAGTGCTGTGATTGTGTCATCTACGTAGCGAAACCAAAAAGGTAGTGCATGTTTGTAAGTCATGAGTGCCCGTTCCTCTATAGATTGCATTACAATTTCAGCAACTACAACAGAAACGGGCGAGCCCATTGCTGTCCCATGTAATTGTTTGTAGTGTGTTTCTTTGTTTTGGAAGTAAGTCGAGGTGAGGCAGAGCTCTAGTAACTCCATAATGTCTTCTGTCGGTAATGGCAGTACGTCCGTCGTGTTTGTAATGAGGGTTTTTGTACAAGTAAGTGCCAGATCAGTGGTGCTTGTAATGAGGGTTTTTTGTACAAGTAAGTGACAATACACATTTCCTGTACACACAATACAATGACGTAGGAACCAGATAACAAATACGGCTAACCTGACGTTTACTCCTCATTTGACTCTGAAGATGACTACCGCTAAGGTTGTCGAAACGTCAGTCTACAAAAACAAAAACAGTCCTTCTCAGGACTTTATTAACCTGGACGATCATCAATTACAAACATATAACGATACTCCCGGGTTCAAACCATTTACTTTATTACGATCATTTGGACGACAGAGCGAACAAACTTGCTAACGACTACATACGTTTTGGTAAGAACGTCAGACGCATACGCCAACAACTCTGGTTCAACCATCCGCTGCAAGGATTATGGTCTCGTTCCGGCAGGACTTAGAATTAAGTCCCGAACACACAAGAGGCTATTCAGATTATCAAATCCACCAGCAGACGACTGATGAGCACGGATTAACGACTGTCAGCAGATGAATCAACTATTAGCATCAAACAACAAGAACAAAGACTGAACAAACTGAAGGAACTCATACCAACGACAGTAAGTGATACTTTACTTTCTACGATATGAAACTATTGCAGAGAAACGAGCAAACAAGACAGAGACACAACACCAAATCAAACAACAACAAAACTGAACGTTTAAAACAAACTAAAACACGTACAAGACATAGACATGACGATAACTGGGTGAGGAATATTTCTTCCCGCTCATTAGACGAAACTGAAACGCGACTACTATCTTACGGACTAAAACATTCCATAACACCTAGACAAATCCCGACTGAGACGATCGTATCAAGTGTCGAGGCTGTCCTAGCGTATCAAAGAGACTTCAAATCAATACATTGCACAAAACGAACGAATTTAACTAATAACCTAAACGATTGGTCGTACTATTTGCAAGCTACGAATTCTAGTTCAATGTCAGACTAAGATGTTTTCACTCTCTGAAGAGTTAAAAATTGACATTTGTTGTATTCATTAAATCGGTACAAAGAAGTTTATGAGCTTTACTACACATACAAGGACGTACGTTTTCATGATGTCGCCTATCGTGCTAATTCAAGTGATATCCATAATTCGTATTTGATCTTAGTATAAAATTTGCTCGTTTGCGGCTACTTTCTGTTGTCTGTGTGATGGGTACATAACATAAAACCCCTATATGCACCTATCACAAGTTCAATATTTGCCTAAGATCAAACTTTATTTGTCAAACCTGAGCTCCAGTTCATATCAAATACTGCTATCCGCGTGCAACACTGCATACTTTTTTTAAAAAAAGGCATCGATATCTGCAGTTCTGACAGTAGAACGTAGTCTCGCTCAAAGATTTTATGGTAGATTAAAGTGAGCCACTTCAGCCATTAGTCAACCGAAAAGACAAGAATGAGCTACACAATATACCAATCAAGCCTTCGGTTCTTTTTCTTTGAATTGGGTCTAGTAACTGCATTCAGATGTCGAGTCATATAGGTTTTTGCTGCCCCATCATGTGCTTGTTTATGACTGTTCATGTCAGTGGAAGGTTACCGCGAATAAGGATGTTGTGACTATCAAGTCGTCATACAACTTGGGAATAAACAATTTAATGAAATAAACCAAATTACAATTTATTACTTTCAAATTACGTTAAGGACCGTTTGGTTCCACGTACAAAATTCAACAACAACAATTTGTCTTTTACTCTAGCTAAACAACAACACCCTTTCAAACGTCACTTCCTGCTCCCCATTCCGTCCAAAGCGGTAAATCATACGGCAGCCAAAATCATTATAAGAGAAACTCGTAGCTTTTTTTGTGGTGTGTCATAGGCAATATTTACAGTCAGCCAACTTCAAGGTTGATAACTAACCACAGTTGGATACACTTTGTAGTGTGTCACAGGCAATATTTACTGTCAGCCAACTTCCAAGGTTGATAACTAACCAGTTGTAGATACACTTTGTGGTGTGTCACAGGCAATATTTACTGTCAGCCAACTCTGTTGTTGATAACTAACCACAGTTGCATACACTTGTGGTGTGTCACAGGTAATATTTACTGTCAGCTAACTTCCATGTTGATAACTAACCACAGTTGCATACACTTTGTGGTGTGTCACAGGCAATATTTACTGTCAGCTAACTTCCAAGGTTGATAACTAACCACAGCTGCATACACTTTGTGGTGTGTCACAGGCAATATTTACTGTCAGCCAACTTCAAGGTTGATAACTAACCGCAGTTGCATACACTTTGTGGGTGTATCATTGGCAATATTTACTGTCAGCCAACTTCCAAGGTTGATAGGTAGCCACAGTTGCATACACTTTGTGGTGTGTCACAGGCAATATTTACTGTCAGCCAACTTCCAAGGTTGATAGCTAACCACAGTTGCATACACTTTGTGGTGTCACAGGCAATATTTACATTCAGCCAACTTCCAAGGTTGATAACTAACCACAGTTGCATACACTTTTTTTTATTTAATTTGAACAATAGAATTTTGATCATAGTCTCTTATGGCTAAATTCCTCCCTAAATTTTCATTGTCTTTTTTCTTTGATTTTTTTTTCAGACAGAAGTAAAAATGGTGAAGAAATTAAAGTTGTTGCAACACTTGAAAACAAGAGAATTACGTGTAAGTTTTTTTCAATCCTGGGTGGGGTGTATTCTTGCCAATATTAAAAATTGGAACACATTCGTAGTTTGATTGAATTTTTATGATCTTCTCCAAACTCTTCGAAGTTCTATGTACAAATCCTCCGATGATAAGTATAAAAGTGAACAATTTTATTGGGAAAAATAGAACCAATCATCTATGCTGCATTATCATTAACCAATTATCTATGCTGCATTACTGCAATCTCGAATAGATTAAATGCAACTTTTATCAAATGTATATCTTTTGAAGCTTCCATAGATTTGATCATGTGATTTTTCCGTACACTATCTAACTAAGGCCAACGGATTATAAGAATTTGATTCTTAGTGCGTCTTGTGATTCTGTTTTGACACAAATTCATCGCGCTGTAGACCTGAACTTTGGGGTTTATAATAAGTTTGTCATGTAATTTGCAATTTACAATGCATTGTGACGTGTGGGTACCTCCCTATTTGGAAACTACATACGAATTAAGATTGGACTGCACCGAGGGCTTTGTACTACGAGACATTTTCAAATTTTTTTGATCCTGGTCAACCTCATATACCTCTATATTAAAAAAATTGGCGCCTTTATTTTGTTGTTTGGTTTTCTTTCCTAGAAAAATCATTTACTACAAATTCATCAATAAAACGCTGAGGTTTTTTCAAAGCACGTTTCGGTATTGACGCATCTTTGTTTATGCATGCGCAATTTTCAAATATTTATTAGACACGAGTTGGAGCAAATGTCCCAATTTATATATATATTTATGTATCTAAATTGACACACATTTGTAGTTTGATTGAATTTTCATGATCTTCTCCAAACTCATCGGAGTTACTTCTATGTACAAATTCTCCGATGATACGTATAATAGTGAACAATTTTATTGGGAAAATATAAAAATATAAATGCGATAACTATACAGTAATTCCATGGAGTTGGGAGTTTTTTGTACCGTTTTTAACCACAAGTAATCCCCATGTCGTTGGGACTATATCTCGTCGAGTACAAGTTTTCAAGATTGTCTATGACGAGTGAGGAGACCTTCATACAGTTTATGCATGCGCAATTTTCCTCAAATATTTATTAGACACGAGTTGGAGCAAATGTCCCAATTTAGATATATTAATCTACGACTATATGTAACTATATGCAAGACAGGTATTCGACATAGTTTGATGGTTCTGATCTGACGAGAACAAAAATAGTAAATCAAAATTTGTGACACTGTTAACTCAAAGATCGTCACATTGATTGTAAATTTTCCAGTCTTTGTTGTATTGTTTTCTTCTTCGCGTGTTTCAACACCTGTGTATAAAAATACTAAGAAAAAAGATACTTAAAAGAAATCAGACGGAAAGTTTTTAATGCAAAATATTATATTCAATTTTAAGTTCTCGCATCTTGCATTGTCTTCATATGGTAAATAATGTATTGTAGCTATAAGAAGTTTACAAAACTAGAAGAATTAAGTATTGTCTTGATGCGTGACTTTCGTGACTGTGGTAGTGGGGGTTTTGCAACGTGCAATTATCGACAAACATGTGGTTGGTATATATATATCTTGATGAATACTTTGCATGACGTTACAAAAGTAAGTCGTTCCAGACGTTTCCTGCGATTGACAAGCTCCATAAAAAGGAGCATTTTGCCTACTTTAAATAGCCTTAAAAATGGAGCGATTCGAGAAACTTAAAAACTTTTACTAATACTGTGGAAATCACTCCTAAATTCAATGTTGCTGAAATGGGCACTTGAATGAATTAATTAACTTACGAAACTTATTGGGGGGAAATGTTAAAACGGTCATTATCGAGAATTTCTTTACCTTCAATTTGCAAAATTGCCCTATCTTTAACCTATTGGTATATAACACCCTACACACACTCTACATACATGTTAGTCAGATCTCTCATTTGCTTGCTCTAAACTTTCAGAAATGAATTTCCTCTATTAAAATTTTGAAACTAAAGAGTGAACTAAATAAAGCTCATAATTTTGCCTTATATAGTTAAAAAGTTTAACTTTGATGTTTGGCGCAAAAAAATAAGTACAATAAAGAAAAGTTGCTGCTCACATGAAGAACACTGGAGAACTTAGATAAATTTTTGCATGACTGCTAGAAGAGAACTAGCTTCCACGGTTCCAGCAGTTATGGAGATCTTGGAAGAAGGGAATTGTTCTATGAATAATGGCGATTATGAAACGGCTATTGAACATTACAAAAAATGTTTGAATTCTACCGACGAAAATAGCCTGAAGACGATAGCATATTTTGGCCTTGGTAATGCTTACACCCTCTCTAATGTATTTGATGAAGCAACGAAATATTTTAATCATTGTTTGAATCTTTCTGCTGAAGTCAGTTGTAAATATTTTGAACATCAAGTGTACCTTGGCTTGGGAAGTATTTGTTCTACCACTGAAGGGTTGGAGAACGGCATGAAGAAAGAAGAAATGGTCTGTCTTTGTCATGTTGCATTGGGAGGATTGAATAAGTTACTTGAAAATTATGACAAATCCTTGGAGCATTATAGGAAAGGATTCTCTCTGATTGAAAGTCAAGAGCTAGAAGACGAAGTGCAACGTTTACAATTGGAAGACAGTGAACAAGAACATCATTATCGAATGCAGCGACAAAAAAATGTCAGAAAAGGTGGTATTAACGTTAGTAAAGATTTTGTCAACTGTAACATGAAGAACTTGTCAATTGTTACTTCAGCTGGAATTGTGAATGGAGTGTTGGCTGTTTATTGGGAATTAGCAGAATTGTTTGATAAACTTGAAGAACGGAGGGATGCAATAGATGTTTATGAAGTATATCTTCATATCGTCGAAAATGATAAAGATATAGCAAAACAAAAGAACGCTATGGAACGTCTGATACGATTATATGGGAAGGAAGGAAGTGATTTGCAAAGGGATTCGATGAAAAAGAAGTTACATGAAGTTGACAAAATTATAGGTACAAAATGCAAATAAATTCAACTTGATTAAGATGCAAAGTTTTGTTTCTAATTGACTAATATTTTAAGTTCCGGGTTAAGAACTTGACAATCCTTCATTTACAATTTTTTCAGTGCTTATGCAAATTTTGAAAAGAATTACTTGTCATTCTTTGAAAAAATTTGTTTTTTGTTTGTTTTTGTTGAACATAAAAATATTACTACCGCTAGAGTAAAAACTCAGCAGGGTGTGTGTCTGTATTTTTCTAATCTGTAGTCATATTGTATTATATTCATTAATTTTTTGTTATCAACTATCCTCCACTCTTGCTAGAACTGTTTGCTTGAACGGGTAGTTTATGATGTAGTGGTTGCTTTTAGTACTTTGCACAAACTGTGCAGTCACTATCCAATTTCTCACTGTAATAGTCTAACGTTAATTACTTTTTTGTATTTTATTATCTCCATTCATTTCTAAATTTATTTTTTTTCCTTCAGTTTCAGAATTGCAATGGAAATATAATGATCCATCGATAAAACACCAAGAATTATTTTTAAAAATGATTAAGTATGGGCGAGATCCTAATGTGAACGTTGAACTTTTAAACGATGTTCGAGTAATATTCTCAGATGAATTTTGCATTGGCGAAGGAAGTGATGGAACCCGTGTTTATCTTGGACTGAGCAAGGATGGTTACGGGAAAGCTGTGAAACGAATACTTCAGTACAACTTTATCGATTTTGCAGAGGAAGAAATGAAAATTTTTAATGAAATTAAAGAAAAGAATTCGAATTATCTGGTGAATTATTCTTTCTTCAAAAAAGATACTGAAACAGAATGGGTCTATTTGATACTCGACCTGTGTGAAGAATCGTTGGAGTGTTTAGTGCATTCTTCTACTTTGGAGGATCTTCAAAATTCTCTTCCCAAAATTCTCAGACACATTTTAACAGGATTAGCTGATCTTCACCGCGAGCCAAGTTCTATTCTTCACAGGAATTTGAAGCCTTCCAATGTTCTCTGCAACGCAGAAGGAAAATTTCTGATAGCTGACTTTGGTTTAAGCCGAACAATGGAGAATGGCCGTACGACACATGCAAGCATTGGTGAGAGGGGAACTCCGTATTGGATTGCTCCTGAATCATATCGTAAAGATTATGAGTCGTTTGGCAAATCAAGTTACAAAAGAGAGTCGGATGTAATGGTAGGTATAAAAATGTAACCATGTGTTAAATAAAGTTGAATTTTTACATTTCTTTCACACTGCTTTTATTGATTTTAGAATGCAGGACTCGTTGCTTATTATGTTGCTACAAAAGGTAAACATCCTTTTGGATCTGAAGAGTGTAGACTGGCAAATTTGCTACATGGAAATCCTGTTGGATTGAAGGAAATCAAGGATGTTCAACTTAAACATCTTCTTTCATGGATGCTACAGCTAAATCCCAAACTCAGACCATCAGCAAACGAGGCGCTTAAACACCCTTATCTACTATCTGATAAAGAGAAGTTTCATATGCTGTGTGACCTGAGTAACCAACCACGGACAAAAATATCGCGTTTACTTCATTCTCCTAATTCAGATGTCAATATGCAGTTGAATCGTCAAATAAGTTGGAAAGATTGTATCGACCCTGAAGTCTTTAATCTTTTCAATAAAGGATACTACGACTCTACATGGTTGGGTTGTGTAGATTTTTTACTAAATTTTCACCAGCATTGGCGCTATAAGCCTCCTACACAACTGCCTCAAAGCAATGGTAACTATGAAGAGTATTTCCTGCATGTTTTCCCTAAGCTTCCTCTACTTGTACATAGTATCATGAAGTTAATTGAAGGGAAATCACTTCCAGATCTCGAAGAACATTTAACCAGTAAGTTACTATCAAAGAAATACTTTTTACCACAGTTAATTTATCAAAAATAAAAATGTACAATATCATATCATGGGATTGGAATTTGGAAATGATGGTTGAAATAGACAATACTAAATCTTTTCTGAAAATATTAGATCAAAAATTTGGGCCATGCATTATACTTCCCTTGAAGTTTAAAATTGATGATTTCTTTTTATAGTGCATAGTCTCTTATCTGTGGTCTAATTTCACTGATAAAAAGTGAATACATAACAGATTGCTAGATAGGCGAGCATCGAAATGCTCATAAAGACTGAAAGTCAAGAGTAAAAGTTGAGATTTGAAATAAATTTGTTCTGTTGTATTTGTCACTTGATTATATAGCTGTAGACATGATAAACATGTTCTTCACGTTTTTTACACTCAAAAGCAGCAAATACTAGGTGTAATTATATACGGCTTTATTTCACAATAAAAAGAACATGTTATGATATCTGCTTATGCCTTTATACTGCTGTCCAATCAATTGCATAAATCAGAAATATATGATAATTAATTTGCCACCATCCAAATTTTGTGTGTGATGGAAACTTTGAACTACTTCCAATTGTTTGCATATTTTTATTATTAATCTCTAAATTCATTTTACATAATTTTAAGAAATGCAGTTGCAAGAATGGAAACACATTGATGAACTAACAAAGCACAAAGAAAAGTTATTAAAGTTAATTAAGTGTGAGAATGTTGAAAATGTGAACAATGTACGGGTTATTTTCTCAGACGAATTTTGCATTGGAAAAGGAAACGATGGAACCCGCGTTTATGTTGGACTGGGAAAGGATGGCTCTGAAAAAGCTGTGAAACGAATTCGTCGAGATAGCTGCATCAAAATAGCAGAGAAGGAAAAGAAAATTTTGAATGAGGGAAACGCAAAATACTCGCAATATGTTGTGAATTATTCCTACTACGAAGAAAACCTTGGAACAGAATATGTCTACTTGATAATTGACCTATGTGAAGAGTCGTTGAAGGAATATGTGGAATCAAATTCAAATAGTTTGTATTACCTTCAAAAATTACTTCCCGACATTCTTAAACAAATTTTAAAAGGATTAGCTGATCTTCATAGCGGTCCACATCCAATTCTTCATCGAGATTTGAAACCTTCCAATGTTCTACGAAACGCACAAGGCAAATTTTTGATAGCCGATTTTGGTATTAGTCGAATTATGAAGAATGACTCTCAGACATACGTAAGCGATGCTAATAGGGCAACTCAGCATTGGATTGCCCCTGAATCTTATATTGTTGATAAAAAAATATTTGATAAAGCGCGATACAAAACAAAGTCCGATGTAATGGTAGGTATTGGGTTGTTACTATTTTCAAATTATACGTAAATTTAATTTTTACATTTTACGTACTCTGTTATGTTTAATTTATTTTAGAATGCAGGAATGGTGGCTTACTTTGTTGCAACAAAAGGAAAACATCCTTTTGGACTTGAGAAGTATAGACTACGAAACATGTTGGAGGGAAAACCCGTTGGTTTGGAAGAAATCAATGATGTTCAACTTAAAGATCTTCTTTCGTGGATGCTACAACATTCACCAGAAGACAGGCCATCTGCCAAAAAGGCGTTAAAACACCCTTATCTGATATCCTTTGAAAAGAAATTTAGCATGCTATGTGATATGGGAAACCAGCCGGAAATGAAACAATCACAAGGTCAAAGTTCTCCAAATTCATATGTCGTTGCGCAATTATATGCTCCCATGGAATGGATGACGCGTATTGATGATGAAGTCTTGGAAGATTTCAAAACCTTTATAAAGAATGGCAAAGAGATAACTCTGATTTACGAGCCTACATGGGCAAGGTGTTTAAGATTCATAAGAAACGTGAAAGAGCATTGGAACGATAAACCTCGTACACATCTCTTGCGTTATGTCAAGGAAGGCAACTATAAAGAATATTTCTTGCAACGTTTTCCTGAACTGCCTCTTCTTGTGCACAAAATCATAAGGTCGACTGACTGGAAAACAAGACCTGATCTAAGAAAACATTTTACGAGTAAGTAAAGCATTCGAAATTATTTTTAGTGTATACGAATTAAGTAGCTATATATAGAGTTCAATTTACGATTTACAATGTCAAAACTTTGATAGTAATTTTCACTCTACTTGTTTGCCTAAATTATAAAATATATTTGCATTTAATATCGCTTAATTTTTAGCAATTACTCTTGCAAATATTTCTAGATACCATACATGTTGTGGAAAACAAAGTAGTTGATGGAAAGAAACGTAAATTAAATACCTGCATAATTATTTATTCTTATACTCTGCTGCTGCGTTTCCACAACGTACCTATGTTATATAGCTCCATGATCATTTATATAGTTGTAAGATTTTACTTTGCTTTGTCTTTAGAAAACATCGATTGCGGTAGTTAAATGTTTGTTTCACGATCTATGCGCAAATATATGATGATTTTCTGTCATATATTTGTTGTCTTATTTGAAGAGTACAATAACATATTTTCACAGTGCACTTAGAGATAAACTGCACTGTCATCAACCAATCACACACCAGGGGCGGATCCAGCTTCTTGGCTGACCGTGGCCCTGTGACGTATTGAGCGACTTCGGCGCGAGCCAACGCTAGGGGGGTCTGGGGGCATGCTCCCCCAGAAAATTTTGAAATCTAGACTCTCGGAAAAGCAAATTCCTGCATTTTTAATGTAGAATATAACAATATTTTAGTTATAATCTCATCTAAAAAAAATTCTAATATCGCCATTTTTTTAATTCTGTTCGGATAAAAATTTTACTTATCTTGTGGTGTCTGATGTAAAATCAACGCAGTTTCCGTACCTTTCTGTAATCACAGGATTGTTGCCACAGGAGTGAGAGAAAGATGAAGCATGTTATTTTTCAGTGAATAACCAAAAGACAGTTCACTACAAAAAAATAATTCCCCATCTTTGTTGCCCCATCAAATGGTCTTTTTCGAAAAGCAGCGAGGATGCCTTTTGTAACAGCCATAAAGATGGCAAGACTAATAAAAGCAATGTTCAAAGGTGGTCTTCCAACAACAGCAAAGATGTTTATCCAATAATTGTAAAGTTGGCAAGATTAATAAAAACAATGTTCAAAGGTGATCTTCTTCCAACAGCGACAAAGATGTTTATCCAACAATGGTAAAGATGGCAAGATTAATAAAAGCAATGTTCAAAGGTGATCTTCTTCCAACAACAGCAAAGATGTTTATCCAATAATCGTAAAGTTGGCAAGATTAATAAAAACAATGTTCAAAGGTGATCTTCTTCCAACAGCGACAAAGATGTTTATCCAACAATGGTAAAGATGGCAAGATTAATAAAAGCAATGTTCAAAGGTGGTCCTCTAAAAACAAAGTAACAAAATGATTTTTGGTGGATGGGATTTTTTGATCTACCAAATAAGAAGGTGGCATCGCAGCACAACGAAAGATATGGACATAGTCAATTGCACTCCCATCAACGAAATCTCTTGGATATATTGTAAAATTGAACATTTTAGCCAACAAATCCCAATTTCCTTTCACTTCAGCATCATTAGTAATTGGGTAGTATGACTGAATAGCACACTGGATTTCTGTTGACAAAGCAAACATACACATCAAGGGTGAAAAGGTGTAATTATTTGCTCTTTCCACTGCTTCTTGTAAAACTGCTGCAATTTCATTCGCATTTTCTAAAGAGGTTAGAGCTGCATCGCATATACACATGGCAAAGGCATTTTTAAGTGAAGTGAATGCACCATTTTTATGCTGGGACTCGATGAGAGGATGGATAGATTAGTATTTTGCATTCTCAAACATTTCAACACTAGTTAGGAATCTCAAGTAAATAGAGAGAGTCTCATTCTCAACTAATTCAATAGAACATGCATTGAACAGAAAATTCCCATTGGCTAAACTACTAAAAGAAAAATTAGTATTTAAGTATCAATGGCTGCTTTGTTATACCAAGTTATACCTGGAAACAAATCTGCTAGACTGACTCTGACATTAGAATAAATAAGGGTAACCAATACTGTTAAAGATAGACTAATAATATTGAAATTGAGAAAGTTATTTTCTCTTTGTGTTAATTTGGTAACATCATGATAAAGTCAAAGTCACAGGCAGGTAGTCTAAGATTTGGAACTGGTCTAGGCATGTCGAACAGGATTCAGACGACTTATTGATTCCATCTACTATAGCATCAATATTCTATATAACCAGCGAAAGAAAGTAACAGTTATTCAAAATGATATGTTAGTTTCTTTAACCAGGGGATAACATAAAATGCCAGGAATACAAGGATAATACATTATTGATTGGGTTAAATTTTAAAAAGACTAGCTTTGACTAATATTGAAGTAAAACATTTTATTTAACAGACAGTAATAATTAAAATTATTTAGGCCGTACATTAGACAGACTGAGTATGCAAAATAATGACAGCTCTAGACATATATTTTACATGATACACTAAATATGAATAGCTGATAATTAACTGATTGATCATATATTTCAGGCCAAGATGTCAAACGTAAATAAAAATATAAATTAATACCCCAATAAATGTAAATTCTTACCTAACAGGGACATTGGGTCCTGATCTTTCAATTTGGCTTTCAGGGAACTGCAGTTTTGAAAATGAACAAGTTCATAGCATAATATCGCCAGTAGAATTTATACGACGAAGCCTTTCCTCGTTGATTATTTTAACACAGTGTTGTCTCAAGTTAGACAATTCACCAGAAATAATTTCGCAAGCGTTCTCTTGCTGAAAGGTTTGGACGAGCTTTTCAAGAACATCGATCTTTTTAGAAGTTTCCATTGATCCTAATCGCTGAGTAGTACTAGAACTAGCGTTTTTCAAGTCGACAAGAATCGAGCAATTTCATATGACTTGTATTTATTGCGCAATCAAAATACATTCACCGTGGCTCACCATGGCGCACATGACCAAAACGTCCCCTGTGATTGGCTTGCAACGCTGCACCGTGGCTAAAGGTTACTATATTTAGCAACTATTGCGAAATTTTTTGAACGCTGACCGTGGCTCTTCATTCTGAGATTGCTGGCTCGAATTTACGAACATATTCCGAGCATATTCATGGCGTATTCGGCAAGATTCGAGACGCTTTCGGTGATTTTACAGTTCAGAGTTTAACTGGATGATAATACTATTTTAACAAGACGTCTAATTTGAAGTTTTTGTTCTGTTAACAAAATCGAATTTTGCTGTATTTGAGCAAAATTTTTAATCATGAAAAAGTCAACCCTGGAAAAACTTAAGTGGCAGAATTCTGACCGTGGCTCAAGCCACTTTCGCCATGGCCTAGATCCGCCCCTGCACACGAGAATTATCTCAATGCCATGTTTTAAAATCATGATTTTTTGATGTAATGTATTGATTTTCGTAGCTTTTCGTGGCAGCAATTCGTATGTATTATTTTTTTTTAAATGCGTTTACAGGGTTTATTTGAGAATCAATTACTGCTGAATGAATCTTGCAAATTTAAAACGTCGGCTAATTTCAAAGATGTGTAATTTTTTGAGACACCCTGTACAGCATGTATCAAAAAATTGCAAATACCATAATTTGTTAGCACGAGATTATAACATTAAAAATTCAATGGCTGTGCAACTAATTACGCTTCGGGGATTTAAAAGTTGAAGTGATTTTAATTCACTTTGTGTGCTTATTTTCATAGAACTTTATGTACACATTTATAATACTACGTGACTGCCAACTTAGAAAATTCTTACAAACATTTTGGAATATCTGAAAGTTGTCTTATAGGTTATTATCATTCTATCGTCATGTCCATTATCATTTGCAAAATGTTACGATAGACATGTTCTCATCATGTCTATTATCGTTTGCAAACGTCTCCATTCCTTTTTGGTATTTTTTTTTTCAGATTATCAATTGAAAACATCCAAAATTTGCATTAACAATCCGATTATCATTTGTTATTATTGGTGACTAAACTACTATGATTTTAGGCTTGAGTAGAACTATAAATATTGTGCATTAAATGTAGAAAGTATTAAAAGGAAAACATACTATAGTAAAAAGTAAAAGTACTGCGTACCATTCGAAGGCATAACCAAATACCTATAGTTAACATAATTTTTTGAGGATCCTTTCTCGATTTGGTAAAAATACGTTCAGATTTTTCCTAGTAAGACCATCTTACACAGCAGTCACGACGAAATCAGTATGATCAAGTTTGTTTACAAAATATATTTGTTGCAATACTTTATAGTAATATTATCATTCTTAAATGTTTCATATTTACATTGCTTCAGCTTCTGAAGAAAAGATATCTTTGTTATATCTACTAAATGATAATGACAGTGATGCTGATATTGGCATAACGTCTTCTACATCAGGACCTAGTAAGTAATGAAATTTTATATGCAAATATTTACCCAAACGTAATCTTTATTGCCTTTTGAAATGTAAAGTACAAACAAGAATGCAATGTAACCATTGAGTTCGTTTATATCTTCCTTATTCTCATACTTTTGTTAACGATCAAAAAAGTGAAGAGTGAAATAGCTCAGCAAGTATTCCTTTTATCTTGCTATAATGTATTAACCGTGTATGGTAATGCATTAATTTTCAGCTTCTTACGAAAAGATATCTTTGCCATCTTCCATGAGTGACAACGACTATGACGACATTGACAAAACTCCTTCTACAGCAGTACTTGGTAAGAAATTGTTTTTTGTTAGCAAACATTTGCACAAACATCTTTACATTCCCTTTAAAAGTCAAACACAAACAATTAAGAGTTGTTTATATCATGCGTATCATTCATACGTTTGTAAAGGGTCAGATAAGAGTGTTTTAGAATTTGTCATCATACTGTAATGTTATTTAATTGCATTGCAAAAAATTAATTTGATTTATCTATTAGATGATAATAACAGTGAAGTCATCATTGGTGTTTCGCCTTCCACATCAAAACCTGGTAAGCAAAAAAATTTTGTTAGCAAACATTTGCTGCCCAAACATTTCCATGTTTTTCAACGCTAAATATAAACAATAATTTATAACCTGATAAATTAATTGTGAAAGGTATCGTTATATGTAGCCAACTAAAAATCTTTTAATTTAAAAGTAATGCAAATGCTGTGGATCAAAATCATGTGAAAATTATAAACTTTGTAAACATAGAAATTTGATCAATATACATAGAAAGTGAAAACTGACTATGATGCTAAAAGTGAATTGTGAAAACCATCATGATCAACGTGTCAGTTACATGTATACGTTACACGTACATAGATGAACTTAAATAGAATATTGTTGATAACATCCATTTAAAACATATAATTTCATCATTGATAGTCAATAAAAGCCAATAATTATGTTTACGAATACATAGTTTCATTTAGCATTTAGTTGGTAGCTAGTTGCCCTTTAGTTGCCCTGATGTTTGATCTAAGTTATTCGTTTCTTTAACTTTTTTTGTGAGAAATAACTGTTTCAAGAGATATTTATGATGTGTTATGAAAAAGTATATTATTAGCTTTACGGAAAAACTTGCAATGAAACCCACGTTGTCATTTTTCCACCCAAAAGATTAGAAACCACAAAGTAAGGTAGTTCAACTCACTGGTTCAACTCCCTCTTTGCA
Organism: Xenia sp. Carnegie-2017; assembly: GCF_021976095.1. Taxonomy (NCBI): domain Eukaryota; kingdom Metazoa; phylum Cnidaria; class Anthozoa; order Malacalcyonacea; family Xeniidae; genus Xenia; species Xenia sp. Carnegie-2017. Next base: position 2,220,524 of record NW_025813481.1, read on the forward strand.
AACACACGGTATTAGCCTAACCATGCATGTAATATTTGCAAGACCGAATAACATACAATAAATGGTTACGTAAATGCAAATTCTAAATACATTATGGCTCGCTTAAAGGTTTGAGAGGGAGTGTTCTACGTCATGGAACCAACTTTATTGTGTTTTTATTGAGTCAAATATCCCAAAATTTTAGTTAGAATGACATTTTTCGTCTTTTATCCGTTTGTGGACCTACTTTTTATTCATATTTTACAAAATCTGGGTAGTGTAACATGTGATATACAGGTTTTTTTTTTATCATGTGTTTAGAGGCAGATGATAATTTGGATGAACACTTTTCGATGAACACAAGCTTTTCAGAAGGTAACCTTAAAAACATTAGGTTCTTTAATTCTCCGAACTCTTTTCACCTCGACAGATGCTTTCATTATTGATTTTTCAATCTCAATGTTTCCGCATTTAAAGGGACTGCACTGCATATTTACATAAGATCGTTATACCAGAATATTTTCATAAGATCGTTAAATATATGCAAAAAGGTTGTGGGCAGCAAAAAATTAAAATGCGTGCAAAAAAATGTTCTTTATGAAAATCTTCTTTGTGACTTAGATAATGGTGTGAGTCGTTTGAAAAATAACAAGCGTTGTTTTCAAAATGTCAGCGTTTTGACAGATCGCTATTTTTATCCGAAACCCTAAGAATAAAAAATTCTTACCATTCAAATTCAAAAATGCGCAAGAGATCAGTTAACTGCCACGTGTAAATTTAACATAACCTTGTTTTTAAGATTTATTTTTAATACTGCAATAAAAAAGAAACGACATAAAAAAGGTCGGTATAGTCATGCAAAAACTAATAGTAATAATGTTGATACGGTTGTTTATGTCTGCTTATGTTCAATGTATTTGAAAAGCGTTACCTTCAAACTCCAGTTTTTCTCTCTCAGCATGTTAACCCATTCAAAATTCAAACAGTGGCTGCAGATATTCAAAATTCAAACAGCGGCTTAATAAATTAAGTAGTAAAACAGGGATTAACCAATCACAGGAAACCTTATATTCTTATATCATTCTAAAGATGTCGAGGGGCGTTCAACACACAGCCGGTTCTATACTTCTATTAGAAATAATGATGCGATGCAGAAATCCATGAACGCTTTCATTTCATGTATCATTTTTTATTATTATCAGATTTATTAGCATTTACACGAACATTTTCTTTTCACTTGATTCTCAATACCACTGCGGCAGAGTCAAGAATGTGGGTGTGATACCAGGTACCAAGTAGCAAGTACTGGGTAACATGTAGCGGGGTAATACTAGAGAAGACTGGTACTATTTAGCAGTATAACATAATACCGGATAAACGCTTTATCAAAAAGAGGTAATGAACTTGTTGTGGTAAAAAAAACGGCGATTCAACAAAGAAACTTAACGTATTTAATTGTAAGTCTTAAAAGTTTTATTTCTAAAGCTTTTACCGTTTTTGACAAAAAAAATATTCTTGTGTTTATGTTGTTTTGTATAACAATGGAAGCATTGCAAATTGAATTTGTGTTTGGATGCATGAAAAGCTGAAAATACTGACTGAACATTGTGATATTTTGTCTCGATACGTTGCTTCCTCCATTTGTGCACACGTAATTTCCCTCTTTGACGATAAACACAACAAAATACTTTTTTTGTTTCCTTTCAAAATCAAAGCAAATCGCAGGAGGAATTTACTACTTGAAAGCAAGAACTTTTGGAATACCAAAAACACTAGAAAAAAAATGTTGGCGTTTTCCAAGAAAGAAAAGTAAAAAGCAGCAAGCAATGCCACAACTGTTACTTCTTTTTTTTTCTTACCGTAAGAGTGGTCATTCCACGATCATTCTCAAAGCGAATCGGCAAATATTTATTTTTATTGCGCAAGCAATCACAATGTGTGGCAAAGACACAATGCTACTTTTGTGGGCGCCTGTGACCAATTCTTCTTGAATTAGGCACATCTTAGATAACAATTTGAAATGCAATATTTTCGCCTAAAAGATAAATTTATACGAATAAACTGCTATCTGGTATCAGGTACCTTCCACTCAGTATTTGCTTTCCGATATCTGCTTTCCAATACTTGGTACCCCGTGCTTATGCCCTTGTGTTTTTATCATGCCAATCTTTTGCAAAGAATGCTGGAAAATTTGTTAAAAAAATTTATTATCTGTGATTAGCTAAGTTACAACAACAGGTTTATTCGTCCCTAAAAAGACGTAAAAAGAGTCATTCACACATAACACTGACTGAAAATGTACTGTTCTTGATTTTCACTCTTAAAATATCACTGAGTTTTTAAAGTAGATGTATACAAGTAATATACAATTTGACAACTGATGTATGAATTGACGTTATTTTGGGATAGATTTTTGTAGTTGTTAACTCCTGTTTGCTGTTTGTATAAACTGTCTTAATTCATTTAAGAGGCTTTTCGTCTCTATTTAGTCACAATTTTTAACAATAAGATATTCAATTTGACGTATAATGCGTAAATGTGATAATATTGTGATTTTTTTATACTTTGCAGATAGTAACGATAATGATGAAGGTTAGTTTATCATGTAGTATAATACCAACAACAAAAGTTTTTGTCGCCGTCTAGTTATTTATGTACCGAGAGATCTATTTAAGCATTTATCTTCTCCAGGTCTCTCAATTCTCAGGTTTTCTTTTCAAGTTGCCATATCTGTTCTCTTTCAAGTTACTTAGCAATCCAATCCTTTTTCTTTCCTTATGTTTTTTACAATAAACTCTTTTCTCGGCCACTTATTTTAACAAGTTATTACCGCGAAAGATGTGTCAATTCTACGTCTTTTTAATTCTATGGTATTTCTACCCAACATCTCTCTTTTTTCATCTACACCATCAACATCACTCCTATTGTTTTCCTTTCTATTCAGCCTGATCTCCATTCTTTCCAAGATTCACATCACAAGTGCCTCTATCTTTCTCATATCCTTCCTTCGCTTTTCATGACTATGATCCAAAAAAGATGCTACAAACACCAAACAACTGTTTTGATGATTCAATTTTTCTTTTTCCTACGTATACCTCTTGTGAGTACTTTTGTTGAAAGCTGATTTTGCCATTTCTCTTTTCATTTTTATCTCTTATCATTATCTGTTATCAAGAAACCCAAATAACAAAATTATTATTTATTAGCCGCCAAATTATTTGGAAACTGCAGTAACTTTTGTCGTCTTTATATTTATGCTCATACCATATTCTCATGATACACCAACAAATCTATCTAAGATATTCTGCATAATTTTTTCGTCATAAATGCGTGTTATCATCCGTAAGAAACAATTAGTTTCAAAAGAACATGATCTTGCAAAACATGTATAATGAATATTATTATGTCATCATCGAGTTAGCTACGCCACTGAGGAAAGCTGTGTATTGTATTTTATTATCATTTGGTAATGTTATTTATTTGCATTGTTCCAGCTTCTAAAATAAGAGAACCTTCTGAATGTCAATTGAATGATAATGACAGTTTGGAAGACAGCGATGCAATGCCTTCATCAGGTAACAAAATTTTTATTTTTTAGAAAAATCATTCTTCATTGTCGTTCTGTTTCCTGCTTGTCTCTCAGCTCATATTTACAATGTAAATTTTACATTAAAGTGTATAACAGTGATTATTGAAGAAAAACAGGTACGCAATGCGTACATGTAACAGCCTTTCTTCAACACAGTTCAAATGATCCATATTTAACGAACATAAAATGTATCAGACATTTATATAAGATTTATAAAAGCCTCTTTAAGAAGTGAAAGATTATAATTTCACAACTATGATAATAATTTTGTAAAATATTGTCACAAACACTACTTACGCAAGGTATTGAAAATCTCGCACACTGGGCTGGCCAAAAACACAAAATAGTGACTTCTCTGAAAATACCTCAAATTTATACAATGAATTTATCATTGCTAGGGCATTTATACTCTAGCATAAGATGGTTTCGGTAGTGTGACACCCTGTATAATTGTACTGCACAGAAAAAAATATCACGTATCATATAGCGTCTTTCAAGCTATTATTTAATTCATGGGATACAACAATATCATGACTTTTGCATGGCTTTACAGAAGTTTATCATAATTTAGCCAGTCATATTCACGCACTTTTGTCGTCATACAAAACATTGAAGCGTAAGTTTAAAATGTCATTATTCTAAGGTATAACCTGAGTTCGGGTAATCCATACAGTCCCTTTTTGCGTTCCTAAATATATGACCAAAACATGGACGTCTTTTAAAGTACAATTCTTAAAATTTTCAGCGACTAAAAATCAAAAACCTCTCTTTAAGCTTTAGAATAAGTTTTAGAAAAATCACTGATGATTGTTAGAAAAAAGTTAGCCACATCATGAGCATGACAAGCCAGTCTGTGATTATGTTTTATAGCTAGATTGAATTGCTTACGTACTTTTTTAAAATGCATTTCAAGCAGTTAGTTTGCTGTGTTTCAATGTAATTATACTGTTGTTTTTATGTTTAGTTTGTCGTGCGATAGAAGAAGGTACATTTTATTTCAATGTGAATCTACAGCGCTATCCGCAGCTATTGGTGCTAATTATTTTATGACTCCTGTCAACTTTGAAATCTAATTTATGTTTTAGTTTCCCATAATGATGAACTTAAAAAAGTAGACCAATCTTCATCTTCTAGTACAATGAGTAATACGAATTTTTGATATTTATTAATGGAGCTTGAAACTCTGTTCTTTGCATTAATGTTCTTGTCTTATTCTCTATAGAGCAACATATAAAAAGAGAGGGTATTTTGCCCAATATCACGTCTTTAGAAAGTGATGAAAAAAGTAAAATGAGAGGTAATGAAGTGGGAAATTATTGTGGAATAGCGCACCAAATATTACCTTAATCTTGCTGCATGCGATGTTATGTAAATATGTTATCATATAATTGCATTGTTACTGCATTTGAAGATGTTAACGTTGCCAAAAGTGCTGTGCCTTCTGAATCGGAAGCTGGTAAGTAACAGTCTTTTCTTTACTTCCCAGCCTCATATTATCAACGTAAATTATACATGTAAATCTACATTCTACATACACAGTTACTAGTTTCTTTACTGAATTTCTAAAATGCAACATTACTACTAAATTTTTCACATTTTAAAAGGTGAGCTAAAAGTTTTGCATAGTACTGTACTGCATAATAACATAAGATCGTTACACTAGAATATTTGCACAAGATCGTTAAAAGTATGCAAAGCCGATGTGGGCAGCAAAAAATTAAAATGCATGCTAAAAAATGTTCTTTATGAAAATGCTCTTTGTGACTTAGATATTGGCGTGAGTCGTTTGAAAAATAACAAGCGTTGTTTTCAAAATGTCAGCGTTTTGAAAGATCGCTATTTTTATCCGAAACCCTAAGAATAAAAAATTCTTACCATTGAATGAATTATTTTATTGTGTTGTGTTCAGCAAATATCAATTATTCATTACATTGACGGCAAATTAATTATTTAATTTACTCTCCTGAAACTGAAAACGATTGATGCGTTGGCGTTATATTTTGTATTTCCCTACCATCTGATTTACTTAAACAAAATTAAAATAATCTGTTTTTGTTCTTCCCAAAGTCTCCGACTTTTTATCTAATGAAAAAAAATGCGCAATGCGCAAGTGATCAGTTAACTGCCACGTGTAAATTTAACATAACGTTGTTTTTAAGATTTATTTTTAATACTGCAATAAAAAAGAAACGACATCGTAAAGGTCGGTATAGTCATGCAAAAACTAATAGTAATAATGTTTATATGGTTGTTTATGTCTGCTTATGTTCAATGTATTTGAAAAGCGTTACTTTCAAACTCCAGTTTTTCTCTCTCAGCTTGTTTACCCGTGCAAAATTCAAACAGTGGCTGTAGATTCTCCATGCGTGAAACGTAGTCGTATCATGAACATTAATGCCCAACTTATTGCAATAATATAAAATGCCATTGTAGTCAGAAATATGAAAAGAGGAAATTTTATTGACGTTTCATCGCAGCGCTCGACATCTTTAGAATGGTAGTATAAGTATGGAATAAGATTGCAAAAAGGATATAAGTATTTGCAATGTATGAATAAATTAAGTAGTAAAACAGGGATTAACCAATCACAGGAAGCCTTATATTCTTATATCATCATTCTAAAGATGTCGAGGGGCGTTCAACACACAGCCGGTTCTATACTTCTATTAGAAATAATGATGCGATGCTGAAATCCATGAACGCTTTCATTTCATGTATCATTTTTTATTATTATCAAATTTATTAGCATTTACACGAACATTTTCTTTTCACTTGATTCTCAATACCACTGCGGCAGAGTCAAAAATGTGGGTGTGATACCAGGTACCAAGTAGAAAGTACTGGGTAACATGTAGCGGGGTAATGCTAGAGAAGACTGGTACTATTTAGCAGTATAATATAATACCAGATAAACGCTTTATCAAAAAGACGTAATGAACTTGTTGTGGTAAAAAAAAACGGCGATTCAACAAAGAAACTTAACATATTTAATTGTAAGTCTTAAAAGTTTTATTGTCTAAAGCTTTTACCGTTTTTGACAAAAAAATATATACTTGTGTTTATGTTGTTTTGTATAACAATGGAAGCATTGCAAATTGAATTTGTGTTTGGATGCATGAAAAGCTGAAAATACTGACTGAACATTATGATATTTTGTCCTCGATACGTTGCTTCCTCCATTTGTGCACACGTAATTTTCTCCTTTGACAATAAACACAACAAAATACTTTCTTAGCTTCCTTTCAAAATCAAAGCAAAACGCAGGAGGAATTTACTACTTTAAAGCAAGAACTTTTGGAATACCAAAAACACTAGAAAAAAAATGTTGGCGTTTTCCAAGAAAGAAAAGTAAAACGCAGCAAGCAATGCCACAACTGTTACTTCTTTTTTTTCTTACCGCAACAGTGGTCATTCCACGTAATTCTCAAAGCGAATCGGCAAATATTTATTTTTAAAGCGCAAATCAATCACAATGTGTGGCAAAGACACAATGCTACTTTTGTGTGCGCCTGTGACCAATTCTTCTTGAATCAGGCACATCTTAGATAACAATTTGAAATGCAATATTTTCGCACAAAGATTAATTTATACGAATAAACTTCTACCAGGTACCTTCCACTCGGTATTTGCTTTCCGATATCTGCTTTCCAATACTTGGTACCCCGTGCTTCTGCCCTTGTTTTTTTTATCATGCCAATCTTTTGCAAAGAATGCTGGAAAATTTGTTAAAAAAACATTATTATCTGTGATTAGCTAAGTTACAACAACAGGTTTATTCGTCCCTAAAAAGACGTAAAAAGAGTCATTCACACATAACACTGACTGAAAATGTACTGTTCTTGATTTTCACTCTTAAAATATCACTGAGTTTTTAAAGTAGATGTATACAAGTAATATACAATTTGACAACTGATGTATGAATTGACGTTATTTTGGGATAGATTTTTGTAGTTGTTAACTCCTGTTTGCTGTTTGTATAAACTGTCTTAATTCATTTAAGAGGCTTTTCGTCTCTATTTAGTCACAATTTTTAACAATAAGATATTCAATTTGACGTATAATGCGTAAATGTGATAATATTGTGATTTTTTTATACTTTGCAGATAGTAACGATAATGATGAAGGTTAGTTTATCATGTAGTATAATACCAACAACAAAAGTTTTTGTCGCCGTCTAGTTATTTATGTACCGAGAGATCTATTTAAGCATTTATCTTCTCCAGGTCTCTCAATTCTCAGGTTTTCTTTTCAAGTTGCCATATCTGTTCTCTTTCAAGTTACTTAGCAATCCAATCCTTTTTCTTTCCTTATGTTTTTTACAATAAACTCTTTTCTCGGCCACTTATTTTAACAAGTTATTACCGCGAAAGATGTGTCAATTCTACGTCTTTTTAATTCTATGGTATTTCTACCCTTCTCTCTTTTCATCTACACCATCAACATCACTCCTATTGTTTTCCTTTCTATTCAGCCTGATCTCCATTCTTTCCAAGATTCACATCACAAGTGCCTCTATCTTTCTCATATCCTTCCTTCGCTTTTCATGACTATGATCCAAAAAAGATGCTACAAACACCAAACAACTGTTTTGATGATTCAATTTTTCTTTTTCCTACGTATACCTCTTGTGAGTACTTTTGTTGAAAGCTGATTTTGCCATTTCTCTTTTCATTTTCATCTCTTATCATTATCTGTTATCAAGAAACCCAAATAACAAAATTATTATTTATTAGCCGCCAAATTATTTGGAAACTGCAGTAACTTTTGTCGTCTTTATATTTATGCTCATACCATATTCTCATGATACACCACCCAATCTATCTAAGATATTCTGCATAATTTTCGTCCCCGCTACTATGCATTGGTCATCCACAAACCTCCAGTGGCATATAACCAGCCAACATCTTTGTTCATGCTTTGTAAATTTTAATGTGTTCACTCACAGTAAAATAATTACTTTTTTGAGAAATGAATAATAATAATAGTGTAAAATTTACAAATGATGAACAAATTTGTGGGCTAGCTACGCAACTGCAAGCCTGTAATGTCTTTCAGTAAATTCATTTCTTCTTAAATTGACTCTTACATCAACACCATGCAATGCTTCCACCATCATCATCCTTTCAGCATAAACAGAAAACAACCTCTGCTCATTCTCTTCCTTCTTCAAAACCGCCACTTTGGCGTCAGAGTATGAAATGATTCTTGTGATACATGGGAATGCTGAATGCAGTCAGTTTATTTTTTTTCAGAGTATCTACAACTGGTATGCTCCGGTCGGTAAAAATTTTTTTGACAAACGCTTATAACTGCTTCTTTCCAACCTTTTTACGTTATTGGTGGTGTTGATACTATCATTACTCATAAATTTCTTAGGGTAAATACAATTGTAGCTACTCGCCTTCGATAAATAGACCTCCTAATACAACAAAGGACAATATCATTTTTTAAAAGTGTGAAAATGTGAATCAGGATTTGAAAAACAACGGAGTAGCCAGCTCAATAATTTGGGGAGGAGAGCTTATGTTCATAATGGAAAATTGTAATTTGTGGTTCTATAATTTTTATATTTTCTTATCTTTATAATCGGTGTGGTATTATGATGCGACCAAATATTAAAAGAAGCCCATACATTAACATTGTTCATATTTCATGATAAAGAGCCCATGAAATTGTTTTGTTGTGTTATAAATGAAACAAAAAATGCTCTAGTTGCTTGTCACTTAACTATATAATATTTTAACATTATTTTATTATTTATTTTTCATAATACAGAAGAGGGAAAACAACGTTTGGAAGGTTGGTATAACAAATTATTTTCAATTTCGTAAAAGATTGTGATTAATTTGTTTACTGCTCTCAATTGCTTGAGTTAGAAAATGCTTTGTAAATTTTTTCAATTCTCAGAATTTTTTAATGACTATTAATTAAGAATGAAACATTCTTTTCATTGCATGCATAAAAATGTCAGTGTCAGAACGTAAAGTGCAGCATGTCGTAAGCAACTATTTCAACTATTTCTTATTGTTCCCAGTTAAAATAAAGTCAGTTAATGAAGCGATCATTGCTTTGTAAACATTTGTAGAGATCATTGAGTAAATTCAATTTATTCATTTAAGATGATTTTCATTTATTCATTTAAGTATATTCATTTAAGATGATTTTCACTATTCATTTAAGTATATTCATTTAAGATGATTTTCGGTCCTAACTTTTTAACATTCAGATACTAAATTTCATATTTTATGTTAATGTGAAAACGAAGTGTGTTTTATCCATTGCAGAATTGCTCAATATAGTATAGCAGATCTAGAGTTTGTCAAAATGAATTATAGATGCTCAATTTTAAATTCAAAATATGTTCAAACCAAAACTATTGGATTTGAATTTCAAAAAATTAAACTTTATCAATAGACATTCCTCCATGTATTTGGAAATGGAAATATATCCAAGCATGAGCTGCAGCAATTTATTTTGACGTACTCTAGATCCGCCACTGGCTTTATTGAGTTAAAAGTTGGTATGGTCATGCAATGAACTAATCGTGGAACGTCGATTATTGCGCGTGAATTGTATGATGACCAACTCATTTCTACCTGAGTAAATTTCCATATCAAAGTAAAAACATCCTTGTTTTCTCATCCAGAGAAAAACACAGCAATGTTATATGTTATGTGATATTACCAAAACAAATAAAACTGTTAGTTGATGAATTTATTGCACGAATTTATCAGTCCTTTTTTAGTCTTTCCTGATTTGTACTTCTCCTTTAAGTTCAAGAATTGTTGCGTCAACCATGGAAATGTTGTGATAAATCAATAATACATCAGGAAAAGTTTAAAAAGATGGAGGAATATGGACGCAAACATCCAGAAAATGTTATGCTGTTCAGTGAATTGCGCGTAATTTTTAAGGAGGAGTTTTTGCTTGGCAAGGGAAGTGATGGAACCCGTGTTTACCTTGCCCTGGGAAATGATGGTTATGGAAAAGCAGTAAAGCGAATACGCAAAGATAGAGGCAAAGACTGTGCAAATCGAGAAAAAGAAATTCTTAATGAGTTTAAAGCAAAGCGTTCAAATTTTGTTGTGAATTATTGCCATTTGGAAGAGAACCTTGACGAAGAGTATTGGTACATAATATTAGATTTGTGTGAAGAATCGTTAGAGAGTTATGTGAAATCTTCTTCTTTGCAAGATCTTCAAAAAGTCGTTCATAAAGTTCTTATTCAGATCTTGAATGGTCTAGTTCACCTTCACAGTGGTCCGTGTCCTATTCTTCATCGGGATTTAAGACCATTAAACGTTCTTCGAGATGTGGATGGAAATTTTTTAATCGCTGACTTTGGTATAAGTCGAAAACTATTAAATGAAACTTCGACACATCGAAGTATTCAAAGAGGAGCTAAAAATTGGATAGCTCCAGAATCATATGACGCATCAGATGAATCAATTGATAAAGTTCGTTACAAAAAAGAGTCTGACATTATGGTAAGTTCTTGAAGTAGAACTAGAGGTCCAACTACAGCTCAATGTTTTATTTGCATTTAATTAAATATTGGTATTCGGTAGAGATAGTGATTTTACCTCATTTGTATCGTCATATAGTGTCAACCTATAAATTTAAATTAAAATAAATTAGTTTTTGTTAATCGTGTTACAGTTATAATTGTATGTTCCTTATTTAGATTGCTTTTAATACATATATATGGCTACAATTCTATTTGGAGAACATTTTTTAGATTTTTATAAGCTGCACATTTATTGTTGAGTTCTGCAAATTGCAAATAAATTTAATCTTTAAGGTTTTAGTATCCACCACTGACTGTTTATGACAATTTTTTATTGAAAATAGAATGCCGGAATGGTGGCTTATTATGTTGCAACAAAGGGGAAACATCCTTTTGGACCTGAACGGTATTTATTGAACAACATTTTGGAAGGAAACCCTGTTGGCTTAGACAAAATCAAGGATGCCACGTTCAAAGACCTTTTATCGTGGATGCTACAGTTGAAACCTGAGGACAGGCCATCTGCCAATGAGGCGTTAAAACACCCTTATCTACTATCAGACGAAGAGAAGTTTAACATGCTGTGTGATATGGGGAACCAACTGGAGGTGAAACATTCACAAGGTCAAAATTCTCCCCCTTCAGACGATCATGCGCAGTTGTATGGTTCCACAGAATGGAAGGAGAGTATCGATCATGAAGTCGTCAAAGATTTGATCAACTTTGAAGTAAACGACAGTATAAGAACTCTAAAGTACGAGTCTACATGGGCAGGATGCTTAAGATTTATACGAAACGTTGACCAACATTGGAAAAATAAGCCTCTTCTGCATCTATCACAATATGTAAAGCAAGGCAATTATAAAAAGTATTTCCTGCAACGTTTTCCTGAACTTCCTCTTCTGGTGCACAAAGTCATTAGGTCCACTCACAGGAAAACTAAAACTGAACACAAGAATAATTAAGAACATCGTGCATTTGTTCAGGATTTGTTTACACTATCTACTCATAAGTTTTGTTGTCTCGCTTTTAAATTTAATGACTTTTCATTTAAACATTTTCTCACTTGAAACTGGAGTCATATAATTAATTATGCAATATATACTGTGAAAAATTGTAATCTCCGCAAATGGATATGATTACTTAAAATATTTATAATGGGACTTAAAATATTACTAATTCGAATGTACAGTCATATAGTGGCAACGTATCCCTCGCAATACATGTTATTCATCTTGTTAAATGAATTAAAATCATATGTTCGTCATTCGTATTTTGTTAAATATATGCATGGCTGCGACTCAAAATTATTTAGATTTTTGAGCGTTGGAGATTTACCTCATCGCAGAATACAGAGAGGAGTTAACAATTGGATAACTCCAGTCATATGATCTATCCAAAATCCAATCATCAATGTATCTTGTTACAAGAAATAGTCTAATGTTCTGATAAGTGTTTGTTGTGGACATTTAAATGTAGTTGAATTCTGCAAATAACAAATAAAGTCAATTTTTGACATTTCAGTATCCACCGCAACTAACCTTGTAACTAATATGATGTTTTTTATTGATTTTGGAAAGCAGGAATAGTAGCTTCTTACGTTGAAACAAATGGAAAACATCGTTTCGGACCTGAACGGTTTTTATTTTTCCATAAATGTTTTCAGTATGAAATTGATATTGGCAAAAAGTTGAAGTCAATTATTTAAGTAACACTTTATGCAATGAAATTCGTCAAATTTATTCAATGAAATACAGATGATGTTTCACTTCACTTTAAAAATTTGAGAAATTTTTGACAAATCTTCCTTTTCCCATTTGCTTTTGATTACTGGCCATATCCAAGCTGTTTGTACACCTGCCACATTTCAACATCATGTCAAAATGCTTTATTGATAATTCTCCGCTTTCTTTGTAAACGAAAAACACCCATAGATTTGCCATATTCCATTCTACAATTGGAAGATTTTTCGTTTGCAAGCCTGTTATGGTCATTCTCAGTCCTACTCGTGTTACAGTTCATTACCGTTCGCATCAAATTATCTCGAGAGCTATTTAAGATCTCGGCAAAATATACGCATAGACCGCAGTCCTGTGTATTTCTACTGTAGAAGCACAGCCTGACATTTCTACGAAGTTGACCGACATTTCTTGCTACTTGGAGTGGACTTGGATGAAATCAAAGATGCCACACTAAAACCAGAAGACAAGCCATCTGCAGACGAAGAATGTTATGTATAAAGTTGGAAAACAACGATCGATTAAAACAATTGTCTGTGTTAGATAAAATGCAAAATGAGTGAAAACTTGAGCGCTTTCCGGCACCCGTGTCATAATTACCAGATATTCAACATGTTGAATAATTTCGGTCAGGAATGAATGTTTCCTCCAAGTGTGCGCGCAAAAAAAGCTATCGCCTCAGCAAATGTATTCTTTACGCATGCTCTGTCTACGGTAATATTTGCTATTCAAAGCAAAATGGCTGCTGCTTATGATCTGTTTGATTCGTCGTCAGGTGTAGAAGACAAAGAAATGTTGCTTTTTCCACTTTTATTGCGGCTACGGCGAAGGCGTTTGAAAGCAGCTAAATAAACTACATGGACAAAGTGTGGAATTTCTCGACGGCCTACACAGGGAGCTACAAATATTGTCCGTGAGCTGTATGCTGAAGATGCTGAGCAGTTTCGGAAGTATCGTAGATTGGATAAAACCGCTTTCGATAAATGAATTTGGTCTTCTAACATTATATCAGCTATCACGTTTTGTGCCGCCATCTTTGTCTAAAGTATAAAATGAGTTACTTTGCGCATGCGTAAAGTTACATTTGCTGAGGCGATATCTTTTGATGCGCGCTCATTTGGAGGAAACATTCATTCGTGACCAACATTATTCAACATGATGAATATCATGACAAATATGACACGCGTGCCGGAAAGCGCTCAAAAATGCCGCCGAACACTAAAAGAACTTGCTTACGCCAACTTTCGCGAGTGAAGCTTAGCTCAGCTACAGTATAGTGAAGCCAGTAGAGACACTCTATTGAAATTTTTTGTGTCACGCATATCTTATTACACATGTGATTACCATAGTAGCAGCCAACAATTGCAATTTCTGACCAATAGGAATGATGAAATGGTCAACGGCAGCCAGTAAACTAATTAAATATACAGCAGCCAGTTGCACAGCCATGGAGCATTTTCAACCCTGTGCTAAATTGAGCTCCGTTAAGTGAGTTGAAACTACAGCTCCGTCTTAATACAAATCATTAGCTATATCAAAAACGCAATTATAAGCCAAATTTTCAACCCTGTGCTGAGTTCAAGCCCAATGTCGAAATTTCAACCCTGTTTTAGCTAATCGGGTTAAAATTGCGGCTCCAATTAGGGGCTGATTACAGAAACCCGGGTAGCCGTGATTCAGCCAAGCGTTAAATGATTTTGGGGAATGGAAACAATGCAATACTTGTCATCAGATAAATCTTCTCGAGCAATTTCGCAATATTCTGATTTAATAACTACGCAAAACATTTAAAATGAAAACAATCAATTTGGCCTAATTTGAGAATTACAACAGGAATGAATTGCGGCATTTAACAAACTGTTCTAGTTTTTAATCTTGAAATTTTGCCTCGAAATCCCTCAAAATCATTTCACGCCTCACTGAAACCCGGTTAACTGGGATCATGTAAACAGCCCCTTAACATTCTAACATCGCCATGTGTCGAACTCAGCACTGGAACGAAAATTACCACCTTGTAATCGTTTTTAACGTAGGGCTGAGTTTTTTAACCATATCTAGTCAATTGATGTCTGCTAGACATGATTTTTATGTTTTATATTTCTGGTGTCTATTAGATTAGATTCCTATTAATCTCTAATTACTTTTTAATTAATTGCCAAAGGCTAAACTTTGTTTTGGAGGACCCCAAACAGATTTTTAGAGTTTTTGTATTTATGTAATTTGTTTTTGAATTTATAATTTTCAGTGTGCCAATTTAACAATCTTTAGGGAAGTGAAATATGGAGCTTTTGGCTGCGTACTCTATTTAAAATGGACTCCAAACAAACTCTTTGTTTGAAATGTTACGCCACAGGGTACAGCAAGAATAGAAGATTTATTGTATGGTAAACGATCAGTATTTTGTCATAAACATCAAGAATAGTTATTTTTTGCATACGGCTTATGCTTAAGTCACAAAATAATTTTACAAAACTTACATGAAGTAGCTCAATCATTAGTAAAACAATCATGTTTATTGCAAGAACTACGGAAAAGGGTTTTCCGACAATTATTTCTACATTATCAGAAAAAAATTAATGTGGGCAATTTGTACTGTTACTTAAAAATTGGAAGTCCCTATGGAAATTTTCGAAGATGGATGAACGTTTTTTTTATTGTGAGGACACGAGCAAAGTGTTAATAAAGGCAGGTAAAGAAAGAGTGAAGAAAATCATTGACTCGAGCAAAACTAGAGGAGATTCCATTCATGAATGATTAGAAAAAGAGAATCCTTGAAGGGAATCCTGACATTAAAATACAATGTTGCAAGTCATATGTATCATCATATACTTCACTGAACCATATAAAGTGTCATTTAAAGAGTCAAATCGTGAGTCAAGGAAAAACTGATGCTACAACTTGCTCGTTTGTTGCAAAACGTACACGACAATCAAATTCAAGGGCAACGTTTTCTTTCCAGGAAGACTGTGTTTTTTGCGGTGAAAAATATTTTATGCGAAAGGATCCCCGTCAACATAGTCGATGGCATTCACTTACCTTGTGTAAGATGGCAGATCGTGGTGTGGGGCAAAAGTCATTTAAAGAAACGATATTACATGCGTGTGACATACGTAATGATAAATGAGCAGAGCAAGTACGCACCAGAGTACTAGGGGCAGTTAGTGACCTTTATGCTGCCGATGCCAGATACCACTGGGACTGCCGACAAATTTTATGGCACCACGACAAATATCCGAATGTCCAAATGTGCAAATGCAAAAGAAAGTCAGAACAAAGAAGACTAAGATGAGGTTTTCCAAACTGTTATTAATAAGATAAGATCCGATTACTCCCAAGTTTGGAACTCTGTTGAAATTTACAATATGTACATTTCTAACAGTGGAACCTAACTTTCTCGACGTTAACATTTGGAGAATCTTAACAATGTCCTTTGTAAACATTTGTTAATCCTGTCATCTCCTGGAGTTGCATACATTTTTTGGGAGAAAGCTCAAGAATTTTTTAAAGTCGTCGAGGAAATTGGCAGCGGTGATATAAATGCCATTGCTGAGCGTATAGTTAAAGAGTGTAAAACTCTTAAACATGACAATGAAACCTGGTACAAGACGTCTGTGGATAAAAATATTACTGCCGAAAGCAAAAGCGCTACGTTGTTGCATCTGTTATCCTATATCTCGATTAAGTTGATTAACACTTTACCTGCAATACTTATTGGCAATATAGTAACTAGCAGTTTTTCTAACCGGCCTACCTACCTTCAAATTTCACGGGATCTTTTTGCGAGAGATAAATCCCTCATATCGAATTTGTATGATTTTGGAGTCACTTGCTCATATGATGAAATTTTGAGGTTAAAAACCTCTGCTGCGATGGCAGCTTTTGACAATTGTTATGGGGATTTCAAATGCTTCCCAAATTTTGTCCAGGTGGTGGCTGATAATTTTGATGCCAACATTTCATCCCAGAATTGCCAGCTATCTACACACGCCCCTATAATGCTGCCGACATCGACGAAATCCACTGATCAAAGCATTAGTGCACAGAATATCCACCGTCTCAATAGACAAGAAATTAAAGATAGCATACCACGCGACATTCAATTTCAAAATTTTCATGGCCCCTTATTTCAAAGTCGACAATGCCCGAATGTTCTGGATTTAACACAAATTTGGCGCGTGAACAAGGTCAGACATTGAATCCTGCAACTAAAGCTGTGTTTCGATCCCTGATTAACAAAATTCCGTCAAACCCAAACACAATGATGACTGCTATGGTTGAAGTAAAGAAACTTGTTATGCAAACTGTCTAGGATTACACAGCTTTACTTGTGATCAACAACTATATCGAGTAATGGTAAACATCCTTTTGGCGTATCCGCATATGTTCGAGAAATTCATTCCGAGACATTGAGTAATGCATATCTTCATGGGTTTTGTTGGATGCTTGGATCACTGATGTCTGATACGGGTTTTAAAGAGATCCTTCAAGCGGCTTTTGTTGGTGTTAACCGTAAGCTTTCTGGTAAACGATTTCCTCCGAATGTCCGAGCTCTGCGAATGCTTGCAAAGGAAATTTTACAAAATGTTATGAAAGATATCCAGTGCTCTGAGCACTTGACTTTGTTAATGGGAGAAAAGGCAGAAAAAAGAACGACAACCAAAATTTTGTTAGAAAATTTCTTTAAACCAGTGTTCATCATGATGATGTGTGTTCGGGCAAAGAGAGAGGGTGACTGGTCTTTACATCTTGGAGCAGTGGAGGCTATGATGCCCTACTTTTCGCGGCTGGGCATTTCAACCACGCAAGATATGGTTTATATTATTTGCGCTCAATGGAGCGTCTTCCGGCAGAACTTAGAGATAGATTTATGAAAGGGAAGCATGTAATAGGACATAAGCCTGGTTTATGGAATGAATTTGGTCGGATATATTTATCGAAACAACGTTTATGCGTTATGGTAATGGCCAGGTGGCTATATTGGTAAAACTTTGAACCTTTCAGCAATATCTCGTTGGGAATTTAGTCTTCATATTGCAGCGATCTGATTAAATGCGCATCTGAAATGAAAGATGAAGAATCATCATCAAACGATGTAGCTACCCATAACGAAGAAATGCCAGCACGTATATTTTCGGATGCAAAAGATCAAGAGAAATTGAGAGTAAGCTGCAATTGTGTATTGTTCCACTAAATCTAGAAAGCCATTGTGAGAATTTATTTAATATCGTAACTGGCGAAATTGCTCCAGATTCGTCAAGATAGATGAAGCTGTGCGTCTTGGAGAGAATCAAAAATGTTCCATGAATGTTCCATTACGCTTCGTGTGTCTTTATCATATATGAGTCATTAGATATCATTATACTTTAAAAATCTGGATATGTCTGTTCTATGTCAAAAGTAATGACCTTATTTTTAAAATACGGTGAAAGATCAGGAAATAAATGTAAAAAGAAGTCATAAAAACAGGTATGACTGAAAGAGTACATTTAAGCAGTATTAAAATATGTTTTTGTTATCGGGTTAAATTACAGTAATTTAGAAAATGTTCACATGGCTTTGTCAAAATCACCACAAAACCCGACAATCAATCGTTTGCAGCATTTTTTATTCGGTCAGTGGAAATGTTCAATAACAGCCAAATAATAAAATTTTAGATTCCTAACCTCTTTGTTTTATAAAATCTTTGTAACTCATTTTGTATATATACACATTTCTACAAGATAGCATGCCAGTATCAGTCTGTATTACTTTCATAATTTATTTAAACGTGCTAAAAAGCAGAGGTGAGACAGTTTGGATGGCTGAAATCTAGAAATAGAATGTGTCAGCCAATATATGAGCTCGTAAATTAGATTTTCACCAAGGGTGCCAAGTTGACACTCTTAAAATTATGAATTTTATATTTTGTAAAGATACAAAAAATGCAAAAACCTGCTTGGGGTCCTTAACAGCAACGTTCTGTCTTAAATTGGCATTTAGCAACCAGACTATAATTAGAATTTAAATTGAGTTAATTTAACACGCACAATAAAACATGCGAGTAAACAGCCATTTTCATGTCAAGAACGCTAGTCAGATTAATCACCCACATGCCACAATGGCTACTCCATTTTCACATTCTCTGCATGAACGAAAACGTGTAGTAACTGTAACGTACGGAGCAAATGCCACTAGCAAGCTGCTGTAGACCCAATTTGACTTTATATTTTCTTTACAATCCGCCTACAATAGTTCACTAATTTTCTTATTTACACTTCTTTATTGACATTCCTTTAAGTAAATTCTGTTAGTAACTTATACGTCTTTTTATGTACATGCACTATTCGTGTTATGGACGGTAAGATTTGTATATTATTTATTGGCACAGGATCATGCACGTAGCCAGAACAATAATTGGGGCATATTCATATACATTAATTTTATAATCCGTAAAACAAATTTTATTTTTACGATAGAAAACATGCTCAATTGCATGCGCATATAAAATTTAAATAAAACATTTCCAAATTCAATATTCACAAATTTTATTTTCACTCCACCCACCCCCTCCCTAAGGGAAAGTATAGTTTTTCCAGCTGTGATCTTTGGAAATGCTTCCATTGTTAAAAGATTATTTACATACGAGATGCAAAGCAAGTCATAAGTATTATTTTGATAGTTGATTCTCATCAGACGAAGCAAAAACTTTAAGTAGTGGAACAAGCACTGAAATTATTGTAAGTTTTATTTGTATCATATTCTCTTTATCATTTAACACTGGTACGCTTTGCAATAAAAATTTGCGAATTTATTCAGTATATGTAATGACAATATTAAAATTCCATTGCGTTAAACGTTTGATTTTATCACCGTGAATTTGACTTTCTATCGCCATAAATTTGTACTTTCGATGTGTTCAAATCCCAATACTATATTTTTAATCGTATAGCAATAGATTTCTACAAATTACGGAAAATTGGAAAGGATCAAGCGACTTTACTATTCCAACTAAAACAATTGCAAACGATTCACTAGGCTTCAGTTTTCTTGCATTTTTACCCACAAGTAAAGTTATAGTAAAATAAAGTTTGAGTTCATATCATCTAAGCAACATTGTTAGCTTGTGTATTAAAAATTTATCTTGTTCATTCGTCATGACAAAGTTGCTTGAACTACGTAGGCGGAAATGGACACGCAAGCAAATTTTTTATTTCTTGCATGGGAAGACCGGTTTCGGGAAAATTTATAAAAAAAATTACGAAAAAGAACAGTTCCTTTTTTAATTATTTGATCAAGCGACTAACAACTGTTAGAGAGTTCTGTAAATGAAAAATTACCTGGATTTTCCAGCATTTAAATCAACACACTGTTCAAGTCTGTCGTTTGCATGTTAATAGCCGTTTGAATAGGGAAGCTTTATGTTTAAGAGAGCATTGATAGTCTTGGTGAATGTTAAGTCAATCACAACTTCGACAAATGTTCAAGACTGTCGGCGAATATCATCTTTTTAAAAGTGAAGGTAGCCACAGTCGCTCGGCCAGAGTTACCGGTTCATTAGACACATGCATGCAATGGCAACCTAAAACAGGAAGTCAAATGATGCCGAATATTTTAAAATGACTTGTTCCTTTCACAATTGTAATTTCTTTGCATTATGATTGCGATATGAGTAATATATGGTCGTATCACTTATCTTATCTTTTATAGCTTAGACATGAATTGCAACGCAGTTTTCACCAACATTATATTAGCTCTACTTCATCATGTTATTATATGATAGCGGCACTAGTCGGTCTTCACTTTGACATGTTTAAAACGTATTGGAAAGTCCTTTAATTTCTGACTACTTATATGAGTTATGATCTTGAATACTAACTATACACAGTGTCGTCCAAAATTCTTGTATGTGCAATCTTTATAGAATATACTTAAAGTTCCTACATCATGGTCATAGAAATAACTTGTTTACATAGTTAAATAGAATTTAAGAACATTTGCTATGTAATCGACGGAAGAAAATTTTACTTTATGTCCTAGATGAAGGCAGGGCCGAGATTTGGGTACAAACTTTGCGGGCTGACGGACCATTTTGCCCGACATAAATAGTGTAGCTATAGACTTACCCAATGAATCTTGAAAGCTTGTAAAAGTAATTTATGAGATAGATATATACAATAAATGCAATTTTCAATACTATGCTATTTTCACTTGCATAATAACTCACCTTATAAAATAAAGTTTTACGGCGCTATATAAAAATCATGGCTATACGTCATATTTTTAGCAATAATGAGTCGTGACATGCATTTTTTTATAACTTCTTAAAATCACGATAAATGCTAATTCAACTCAATCTTGAGATCCTCTAATCTAACAATTCCGGACTAATCGCTATAAAACTTGTATGTACGCTGTAATGAACACAAATTATAAAATTGAATCAACAAAGTGCAGTAGCTAAATGCTTTCTGAATACTTTGTAACATACTTATAACTATTTTACAGCACCTCGGGGAAACAGTGTGTTTAGTGGCCTAAGAAACGTGTTGCATATTGCTCACTAAAAAGCTGAGGGCAACAACGGGCCATGCTTTTAAGCCAAAACGTAAGAGCACGCAGGAGAGTTTATCGTGAAAACGTTCACAAAATTAGTTACTTTTTCTTTAGTTGCTTTTTTGTTAATCAAAAATTTTCATCTACCATCACTGATGCAAAATCAAGGTTAGTTTTGCTAGAAAACCTTTCCACTTTTTTTTGGACAATCAATTGGAAATACTGTAAAACTATATATGCCTAAAAGTTTGCACTCTTTTAAGTTTATTTAAAGAAGGCGTCTTTACCTGGAGCAGCACGACAATATTGTTTGTTAATTGCATGTGGGAAACGTACTATTCTTAATTTCTCAAATATTTGTGTGTGTAACGGTATTTTTTCGTAGCTGAGGTTGTTATTGAATTTCCTACATTACGTTTCTACTCTTTACTGTCCATTAATACCAATCAGGATATTATTCAACAAAGGATACACGAGTTCATTTTTCATTACAAGTAAATACAACAAACTGTAAGTTAATGGAAACTAGAGCATAATTCACACGACATAAATTAATCTAGATTGAGCCCAGGTTCAAATGAAGCCATGTTTGTCGTTTTTGGTGTGTGAACACTACTGATTCAGGTTTGATCTGGGTTTAATTCATTCGACTTCTGGACGTGAGTTGAGCTAAACCGAGGTTTAGCTTGGTTTGTTTATGTCGTGTGAATTGGACTTAGCATAAAATAAATTTGAATTGCTTCCCTAAGTAAAAGTAAACGGAATTTCCACATATCATTTTGAGAAGTCATGCAACTTTCAAATATTTTGTAGTGCATGTTATCTCAAAATTGTTAATGGTTGTAATCAGATTTGATACGTGCAAGTAGAAAACCCTACCCGATGTACTTTTTAAAATTATGGAATACAAGAACAACATGTTACTATCTCATTTTCAAAAATTTGCCAGAGAAATTCATGTAACTTGCCCGACTAGACGAAAGATTGGAAATATTTTGGGAGATAATCACCCTCTCCCCCCCCCCCAATATTTTCCAGAAGTTTCGCCCTAGAAGTAGATGACTTCGCACCGCATGTGACGTAAAAAGGAGAACTCATGCATTAAAGATATAGCTTTCATTATTGGTGGGTTGCGACCATCCCCCTGGGAGTGAAAGAACAATAGAGTGCTCGCCATGTTAGATGACATTTCCATTGTACATGAGGGAAATCTTCCAACTTGGCGGCTATGACGTAGCTTGCAACCCAAGAATAGTGAATAATGATGTTGTAGCAACTGCTCTTAAAAAGTCACCCTAAAAAAGATTCCACATATGCGTGTACTTTGACTACATCATTTGAGAGAATAATCAAAGACAACGTTTAGAAAGTGTAGAACTGCGTTTTCTCTTTTTACGTCACTTCCGGTGCGAAGTCACGAACTTTTAGGCGCAAAAAGCCATTGCAAAAAGCCCATAAAGATAAAATTTTTGTCTTATCAAATATATTGCAAATGTTCTTTAACTCAATTTAACTATCAAAAGAAGTTATTTCCCTGATCCTAATATATCCATTTAGTCACATTGCCTTCAGGGAACGTAGATAAATGTAGTGATATACAATTTTACGAATGTATCAGCTTATTTACATCATTAAAAACAAAGTAGTGTTATATAATCTTTCAAATTTCATTTTATGAATAAAATAAAAAGTGGTCAATAACGACTGTTTGCTGATGCTGAAAAGCATTGCATTTAACTTTATTTAAATTAAAGATAAGTTTGTGCGTTTTATCATTGAAAAAAATTTATATTCCTGGTATTTTTGTAAAGCGTTAACTAAAGTAGCTATGATAGTGTAAGATTTTTGATGAATGTGCTTTATTTTTATTCAAGTCATGTCATGAATGGCTACCATGTTAGATGATTTTAACAAAGGATTTTTTTCATTCGCGTACGGGGCCAAAAAGAAATGGGGGTGCTGACACTTTCTTGCCCGACGAAAACGAAAACTGCCCGACGTGAATTTTATTGATGTAAAAAAAACACTCTATGCCTGGATTGCTGTCTAAAACATATTAATAACGTCAATAATATCGCTAAATTGTTTTAATACTTTATGTTTGTGTATTCATTGCTTAAGTACGTACTTCAACTTTTACTAACTGACATCGTACCATACTTAGCTATTTGTGGATAAAATATTCTGTCCATTTATCATATGCTTAAAGGTCACCGATTGCTACTCATTTCTAACTGGTTGGAGATCTTGCACAAAGCATGTAAGAACGATGAAAAGGTATAATTTATTAAAGTAAATGGTTTGAACCCGGGAGTATCGTTACATGTTTGTAAATGATGATCATCCAGGTTAATAAAGTCCTGAGAAGGACTGTTTTTGTTGTTGTTGACTGACGTTTCGACAACCTTAGCGGTAGTCATCTTCAGAGTCAAATGAGGAGTAAACGTCAGGTTAGCCGTATTTGTTATATGGTTCTTACGTCATTGTATTGTGTGTACAGGAAATGTGTACTGTCATTGTGAATTAGTGTTGAGTGAAATATTTTTATTTTTAGTTGTGATGTGTGATTTAGGTGTGATGTTTTTAGTTGTGATGTGTGATTTAGGTGTGATGTTTTTAGTTGTAATGTGTGGGTGTCAATTGTGTATTGTCATTTTGAATTAGTGTGAAGTGTAATGTTTTTAGTTGATCGTTTGTTTGTATTGTGAATAAGTTGTTTGTAAGGTGCCGGTAATTGCTGTGATCTGTTCTTGGGGGAGTTTGTTCCGAGTTGGTATACCAACTTTCTAAAGTAAGCCGTTGTCTATAGTCAGTACTGTAAGTAATGCATTTTGCCGAGTCCCAGTCAATGTTGTGCTTTGTGATCCGGTGATGTTCGGCAATGTGATTAGTTTTGTCTTGTTTCTTAGTAGCTCGTTTGTGTTCAATAAGTCTTATGTTTAAGTTCCTACCAGTTTCCCCGATATAGGAGGCGTGGCAGTCGGAGCAGTTTATTTTGTAAACCGCACCTTGTCGTTCGTTGGGTTGTTCTTTGTCCTTTATGTTTGTTAGTACTTGTCGTAACGTTGTGATTGGTTTATGTGCGACACGTATGTTGTATGGTCGTAAGATACGCGAGATAGTCTAAGACGTACCTTTGATGTAAGGTATCGTTGCTGTTGTCACTGAGTTGTTCGTTTCGTTGGGTTCGTTGGGTTTGTAAGTGTTGCGTTTGATAAAGTCAGAGTTATAGTTGTTTTTTTCAAAAACACGTTTGAGATAGTTGTTTTCGTTTTGTAGAGCGTCCGGTGAATCACATATCATTTGTGCACGTCTTGTTAATGTTCTGATTGTGGTGGCTTTGTGTGATGTAGGGTTGTAAGATAATTGGTCTAGTAGTCGGTCAGTGTGTGTTTGTTTGCGATAAACTGTTGTTCGTAGTTTTTGATTATCATGTTTTACCAAACAGTGGAGAAAAGGAAGAGTTCTGTTTGCTTTGACATCTTTGGTAAATTGTATGTGGCCGTTCTGTTAGTTGATGTGAGTATGAAAGTCATCAATCTCGTCTGCATGTTGTGCTGTGATTGTGTCATCTACGTAGCGAAACCAAAAAGGTAGTGCATGTTTGTAAGTCGTGAGCGCCCGTTCCTCTATAGATTGCATTACAATTTCAGCAACTACAACAGAAACAGTC
Organism: Xenia sp. Carnegie-2017; assembly: GCF_021976095.1. Taxonomy (NCBI): domain Eukaryota; kingdom Metazoa; phylum Cnidaria; class Anthozoa; order Malacalcyonacea; family Xeniidae; genus Xenia; species Xenia sp. Carnegie-2017. The sequence goes on from NW_025813481.1 coordinate 2,245,543, forward strand.
GAGCCCATTGCTGTCCCATGTAATTGTTTGTAGTGTGTTCCTTTGTATTGGAAGTAAGTCGAGGTGAGGCAGAGCTCCAGTAGCTACATAATGTCTTCTGTCGGTAATGGCAGTACGTCCGTGGTGTTTGTAATGAGGGTTTTTGTACAAGTAAGTGCCAGATTAAGTGGGATACTGGTAAACAGTGATTTCACATCAAAAGACACTAGTATATAGTTGTCCGGTATTTGTATAGTGCACAGTTTTTTAATGAAAGTTTAAGTGGGATGTAGCTTGTGTTTTGATTTGTTTGTAAGTGGTACTTACAAACACTTACCACTTACACCACCAAGGTTGTCGAAACATCAGTCAACAACAACAAAAACAGTCCTTCTCAGGACTTTATTTCAGGACCAAAGTGAACAACACAGAACTTGTTTTAGTACACCTACTTTGAATATTTATCATGGTAGTTTTCTGTTGCCATACGACGTTAAACTAGAAACTTATTTCACTAATATATACTTAATTCAATTTAAATGTGGAAGCCAGAAAAACGTAATGATGGATGGCAAATATTGCCTGGTAAATTTTAAAGCCTTAATGTTACTGCATCCTAAACATGGTTTAGATAAAATGCTTTTACATATTTAAGCTACGCGCAAATGTTTTTATCCGACGGCATTGTTTAAGTAAAAAAGAAAAGGAAAAGGTCAAAGAGAGTTTGCCCAATAATAAAATTTCTTCCTATTTCCTTGTTAAAATTAGTGCAGCATCCCGTCTTGTACGCCTACTATTTTCTTTATTTACAAACGTTTTCACAAAGCAAGTGTCATTCAACGTGGCAAAAATTCTATTATTCTTTCACTCCCTCCAAGGGGAATGGCTGCACACCATTTTAATATTTTAGAATTTTTAGATCATGTTTATGGTATTGTGCCTCACAATGAGATTTTGCACTCTTTTCATTTTTTGATTTTTGAACAATTGTCGTACCATCTTAATACATAAATTTTATGATTACAGATTTTTTAGTTTTGATCTTTCTTGCATGCCACTCAAATGGATCAAGGCAAATTCTTTCCAAAAGGTAACGTTTAAGACTATCGCTACTCAAAGATACAGACTCTCAACAGAGGCTGTATTATAGAGTTTTTCATCTCAGTGCCTCCACTAATAGGTTAATTGAAAACATGGTAAGATAAACATTATTCAGACGTCAATATTCTGGTTTTTTAGAAAGTGACATTAAAGATTCCTCCTTTTCGAATAGTGATGCCAAAAATCAAAGTTTTCCCTTATTAGATGCCGAAGAGTCAGAAGGTAACGTTAAAGCTCCACAATTATCTGTAAAAGTAACGGAGAAAATACACTCCAAAAAACATCATCTTGCAAACTCAAGATTTGAGTTATGTTAGCAAGAAACAAGATTTAAAGCAATATTTCAGGGAAGAAACGTATTTTATTATGATCATTATTATCTATTACAAATATAAATGTTAAAAAAACTGAATCAAATATGACTAAAGCAATATTTCAACTTTTATTTAAAAGTCATTATCACTTGGCTTTAAAGCAATATTTCAACTTTTATTTCAAAGTCATTATCACTTGGCTTGACCATGTTTCTGAAATAAAGTCGAAATATTGCTTTAAATCTTGTCTCTTGCTTTTATAACTTGAATTTCGAGTTTGCAAATGATAATTTTTGGAGTGTGTTTTCTCAGTTACATTTTGAAATTGGCGGCTGGAAAAAGATCTGTAAAAGGAATTATTGAAAACATGTTAGTTTAATATCGTTTAATATTGTATATGATCAACATTTATTATGGTGATCTAGATAATCTGCATAATTTCATTGCGCAAGCATTCACAATGCGTGGCAAAGACACAATGCTACTTCTATGGGCGCTTGTATTCAATTCTTCTTGAATTAGGCACATCTTGGATAGCAATTGAGCATGCAATATTTTCGCACAAAGACTAATTTATACGAGTAAACTGCTACCTGGTACCAGGTACTCTCCACTCGGTATTTGCTTTCCGATATTTGCTTTCCGATACCTGGTACCCGGTGCTTATGTCCTTGTTTTCCATCATACCAATAATTTTCAAAGAATGTCGAAACATCAGCTAAGGATAGCACCAACAGTCTGCAGCAACCTGAACTATCTACTAACGTCTACAAACATGTAATTATTTAACCTGAGTAAAAATTTGTAAATTTCAAATCATGAAAAATTGTGAATTATTATGTTTGTTTTCATATTCTTTATTTTTTCATCATGCAGAAAAGAAAAAAAAAAGACGACGTCAAAAAGGTGAACTATACTTACGATAATGATTACTTTGTTTATCTATGCCCGTTTACATTTTACTGTGTTGAAAAGAAACTAATTTTAAGCGTGTTTTCTGTTTCTATGCAGCCACATTTAAGAAGAATAGTTTTAAATATAACATGTCCTCTTTGCACTAAATATTAGTTTTTAATGTTGACATTTGAAAATTGACATATAAATGCTGAAAAATTTGTTTAAAACATTGTTGTCTGTGATTAGCTCGGTTACAACAACAGGTTTATTTGTCCCTAAAAAGAAGTAAAAAGAGTCATTCACACATTACACTGACTGAAAATGTACTGTTCTTGATTTTCACTCTTGAAATATCACTGAGTTTTTAAAAAAGGTGTATACAACTGATATACAAATTGACAACTGACGTATGAATTGACGTTATTTTGGGATAGATTTTTGTGGTTGTTAATTCCTGTTTGCTGTTTGTATAAACTGTTTTGGAGCAAATGCAATTCATTTAAGAGGCTTTTCGTCTCTATTTAGTCACAATTTGTAACAATAAGACATTCAATTTGAAGTGTAATGCGTAAATGTGATAATAATGTGATTTTTTTATACATTGCAGATAGTAACGATGATGATGAAGGTTAGTTTATCATGTAGTATAATACTTACAAATGTTTATAAATAACGCATTAACGACAATAGTTTTTGTCGCCGTCAAGTTATTTATGTACCGAGAAGTCTATTTAAGCATTTATCTTCTCCAGGTCTCTCACTTCTCAGGTTTTCTTTTCACGTTGGCATATTCGTTCCCTTTCAAGTTACTTAGCAATCCAATCCTTTTTCTTTCCTTAGGCTTTTTACAATAAACTCTTTCCTCTGCCACTTCTTTCAACAAGTTATTACTGCGAAAGATGTGTCAATTCTACCTCTTTTTAATTCTATGGTATTTCTACCCAACAGCTCTCTTTTTTCATCTACACCATCAACATCATTTCTGTTGTTTTCCTTTCTATTCAGTCTACTCTCCATTCTTCCCGAGATTCACATCACAAGTGCCTCTATTTTTCTCATATCTATCGCTCGCTTTTCATGGCTATGATCCAGAGAAGATACTATAAGCATTAAATAACTGTTTTGATGATTCAATTTTTCATTTTCTAACTTCTTTAAAACTATATCAAGATTGCCACCAAATTGTTTGGAATCTGCCGTAACTTCTGTCGTCTTTGTATTTATGTTCATACCATGTTCTTCTGATACATCACCCAATCTATCTAAGATATTTTGCATAATTTTTTCGTCCCAGCTAATATGCATTGGTCATCCACAAACCTCCAGTGGCATATAACCAGCCAACAACTTTGTTAATGCTATGCAAATTTCAATGTTTTCACTCACTGTAAACAAATAACTTTCTCAAGAAATGAATAATAATAATGGTGTAAAATTTACTGAGAACGAACAAATTTGCGGGCTAGCTACGCCACTTCAAGCCTATGATGTCTTTCAGTAAATTCATTTCCTCTTAATTTTACTCTTTCATCTACACCATGCAATGCTTCTACCATCATCATCCTTTCAGCATAGACAGAAAACAACCTCTGCTAATTCTCTTCCTTCTTCAAAACCGCCACTTTGGCGTCAGAGTATGAAATAATTCTTGTGATACATGGGAATTATGAATGCTTTCAGTTTATTTTTTTTTCAGAGTATCTGCAACTGGTATTCTCCGGTCGGTAAAACTTTCTTTGACAAAGGCTTAGAACTGCTTCTTTCCAACCTTTTTACGTTATTAGTGGTGTTGATATTATCATCACTCATTAATTTGTTAGTGTCAATACAATTGTAGCTACTCGCCTTCGATAAATGGACCTCCTAATACGTCAAAGGACGATATCATTTTTTAAAAGTGTGAAAATGTGAATCAGGATTTAGAAAACAGCGGAGTAGCCAGCTCAATAATTTAGGGAGGAGAGCTTCATATTCATAAATGCGTGTTATCATCCGTAAGGAACAATTTACAGGGTGTATTTGGGAATCAATTACTGCTGAATCTTGCAAATCTTAAACGTCGGCTAATTTCAAAGATGTGCAGTTTTTGAGACACCCTGTACAGCATGTATCAAAAAATTGTAAACACATTAATTTGTTTGCACAAGATTATAACATTAAAAATTCAATGGCTGTGCAACTAATTACACTTCGGGATTTAAAAGTTAAAGTGATTTTTATTCACTTTGTGTGCTTATTTTCATAGAATTTATGTACACATTTATAATGCTACGTGAATGCCAACTTAGAAAATTCTTACAAACATTTTGGAATACCTGAAAGTTGTCTTATAGGTTATTATCATTCTATCATCATGTCCATTATCATTCGCAATATGTCGTGATAGACATGTTATCATCATGTCTATTATTTGCAAACGTCTCGAATTCTTTTGGATATTTTTTTCAGATAATCAATTGAAAACATCTAAAATTTGCATTACCAATCCGATTATCATTTGTTATTATTGGTGACTAAATTACTTTGATTTTAGGCTTGAATAGAACTCTAAATAATGTGCATTAAATGTAGAAAGTATTAAAAGGAAAACATACTATAGTAAAAAGTAAAAGTACTGCGTATCATTCGAAGGCATAACAAATACCTATAGTTAACATAATTTTCTGAGGATCCTTTCTCGATTTGGTAAAAATACGCTCAGATTTTTCCTAGTAAGACCATCTTACACAGCAGTCACGATGAAATCAGTATGTTCAAGTTTATTTACAAAATACATTTGTTGCAATACTTTATAATAATATTATCATTGTTAAATGTTTCATATTTACATTGCTTCAGCTTCTGAAGAAAAGAAATCTTTGCTATATCTACTAAATGATAATGACAGTAATGCTGATATTGGTATAACGTCTACATCAGGACCTAGTAAGTAATGAAATTTTATATGCATATATTTACACAAACGTAATCTTGATTGCCTTTTGAAATGTTAAGTACAAACAAGAATGCAATGTAACCATTGAGATTCGTTTATATCTTCCTTATTCACATACTTTTGTTAACGGTCAAAAATGTGAGATGTAATGAAGAGTGAAATAACTCAGCAAGTATTCCTTTTATCTTGCTATGATGTATTAACCGTGTAATGTACAGCTTTTTACGAAAAGATATCTTTGCCATCTCCCATGAGTGACAACGACTATGACGACATTGACAAAACTCCTTCTTCAGCAGTACTTTGTAAGAAATTGTATTTTGTTAGCAAACATTTGCATAAAAATCTTTACATTCCCTTTAAAAGTCAAACACAAACAATTAAGAGTCGTTTATATCATGCGTATCATTCATATGTTTGTAAAGGGTCAGATAAGAGAGTTTGAGAATTTGTCATCATGCTGTAATGTTATTTAACTGCATTGCAAAAAATTAATTTGATTTATCTATTAGATGATAATAACAGTGAATTCATCATTGGTGTTTCGCCTTCCACATCAAAACCTGGTAAGCAAAAGAATTTTGTTAGCAAACATTTGCCCAAAAATTTCCATGTTTTTCAACGCTAAATACAAACAATAATTTACAACCTAATAAATTAATTTTAAAAGGTATCGTTATATGTAGCCAACTGAAATCTTATAATTAAAAAATAATGCAAATGTTGTGGATCAAAATCATGTGAAAATTTTAAACTTTGCAAACATAGAAATTTGATCAATATGTATAGCAAGTGAAAACTGGCTATGATGCTAAAAGTAAATTATGAAAACCATCATGATCAACGTGTCAGTTTTATGTATACGTTTCACGTACACAAATTAACTTAAAAAGAATATTGTTGAAAATATCCTTTTAAAGCATATTATTTGATTATTGATAGCCAATAAAAGCCAATAATTCTGGTCAAAAACACAAGCATTTCAGAAGGTAACCTTAAAAACATTAGGTTCTTTAATTCTCCGTACTCTTTTCACCTCGACAGATGCTTTCATCTTTGATTTTTCAATCTCAATGTTTCCCTATTCAAAGGGAAAAGATCCTGACATTAACTTTTCCATTCACAAGAATTGAAAATTATTTAGCATTAGAAAAATCAAAAAGCGAGCTGACGCAATTTCTAAAGTTAACGAGAGTAAATTAAGTGTGGAAACAAGGTGTTGATAACTTTTATGAGGAACATTCAGTCTAAACGTCCCTCAACGTCCTTTGAACTAAATATCTCTCATGCGTGTGTTTGGGAGCAGGGAAATACGCTGCTAATACAAATAAACTGAAACAAAGGCAAACATGTTGTTATGTTTTTATGATATTATTTCGTAGCTAAATATAAAAGTCTGTTCACCTTAACGGGCAAAGCGGTGTAGGTATGTCAAATCTTGTCTAATAGGCACAATTTTTTGATGTGCGTATAATTAGAAAATTAAATTGCTTCTTGATACATTGATTTATTCCTTTGTAAATAGTCTACTTTACTTTTTAATTGAAGAATTGCTTTCTCAACCATGGAAATGTTATGATAAATCAATAATGCACCAACAAAAGTTCAGAATGATGGAAGAATATGGGCAAGAAAATCCAAGAAAAGTTAAACTCGTAAATGGTGTAAAGTTTATTTGTTCTGAAGAGTTTTTGCTTGGTAAAGGAAGTGATGGAACTCGTGTTTACCTTGGACTCGGAAAAGATGGTTACGGAAAAGCAGTAAAACGATTGCTTCGAGATAACTGTACGAAGTTGGCCAAACGAGAAAAAGATATTTTGAATGAGTTTAATGCCAAGCGTTCAAATTATGTTGTGAATTATTGGTATCTTGAAGAAGAACCAGGCACAGATTATTTGTATTTGATACTAGATTTGTGTGAAGAATCGTTAGAAAGTTTTGTACAATCTTCTACTTTGCAAGATCTTCAAAAAGCACTTCCTACAATTCTTACGCAGATTTTAAAAGGTTTGGCTGATCTTCACAGTGATCCGTGTCCTATTCTTCACAGGGATTTAAGACCATCAAACGTTCTTCGAGATGTAAAAGGAAATTTTTTAATCGCTGACTTTGGTATAAGTCATATGTTATTATCTGATGAAACTTCGACACATTGGAGCATACAAAGAGGAGCTAAAAATTGGATAGCTCCAGAGTCATACAACGCATCAGATGATACAATTAATAAAGTTCGTTACAAAAAAGAGTCTGACATTATGGTAAGTTCTTGAAGTAGAACTAGAGGTCCAACTACAGCTCAATGTTGTGTTTGCATTTCAATGTTGTATTTGGTAGGGATATTATTTTCACTGCCACTGATATCATTATCACTTTTAAATAAAATTTTTGTTTACCTCCATTGTACAGTCATATAGTGGCGAAATACAACATGTACTGTATAAAATATAAAAATATGTATATGTAGGATAACGAATTGTTGTTATTGCCTTATTGGTTTTACGATTGTATGTCTCTCATTTAGATTGCTCTAAAAAATTTGTGGCTACGATTCTTAATTGGAGAACATTTTGCTGATTTTTTTTCGAACTGAAATTGTATTTTTTGCAACTAACAAACAAATTAACTCCATTTTTTATTGAAAATAGAATGCCGGAATGGTGGCTTATTATGTTGCAACAAAGGGGAAACATCCCTTTGGAGCTGAACGGTTTTTACTGGATAACTTATTAAATGGAAAGCCAGTTGGCTTGGACAAAATCAAGGATGCCACGCTCAAAGACCTTTTATCGTGGATGCTACAGCTAGAACCGGAAGACAGACCATCGGCCAAAAAGTTGTTAAAACACCCTTATCTACAAACCGATGAGGAGAATTTCGATTTTCTGTGTGATGTTGGGAATGAACCAGAAATAAAGAAGTCATCTCCACATTCTCTTCCCTCAAATCTTCGTGAGCAGTTGAATCTTTCAATAGATTGGATGGACCGTATCGATCCTGAATTTTTTAATCATTTCAATAAAGTATCCGACTCTACATGGTTAGGTTGCCTAAGCTTTTTACGAAACGTTCGCCAGCATTGGCATGATGAATCTCGTCCACAACTGTCATCATGTGTTAAAGATGGAAACTATCAAGAGTATTTTCTTCGACTTTATAAGGAACTGCCTCTTCTAGTTCACAGAACCATAAGATTGAGTGAATGGAAGACAAGACCTGTTCTGAAGAAACCTTTTCCAAGTAAGACACAGAAATGAGTTTTTATTTTCGATGGCCAAACTATAAATTAGTGGTTCATGACACTATATTTGTTATTTTGACTCTAGTTGTCCTCTTCATTTATTGTACTTAATGCATGTATGTTTTGAATTCTGTATATTGCCGTTGCAAACATTTTTTAGACAGTGCACATCCCATCCAGTTGGTTTTTCAAGTACCCCCTCAAAAATATCTAAAACTTTTTTATAGTTTTTGTACAATACATTGATTAATCTAGAGCGATAATACCATCTTGTTTCACCTGGGGCAGGAAACTTAAGGTTGTTTGATGTGAGAAAAGCTTTTCTTTTGGGCAAAGCATTGCTTGTAAATGTGCCCAAAATATAGGTGCTAAATGCACCTATATTAATGAAAAAGATTTTAACAGGAGAAATTGATGCGGCTGACCGGCATAGGACAAGGTTCAAACTAAGAGCTGCACAATGAACAAAATAGGCAAAAGGATACTCTTGTCGAACCAATGCTTGAACACCATTGATATGGCCAGACATGACAGAAGCACTATCATATGTTTGCAAAACCAAATTTTCTTTTATATTAGAACACTCACCAAGTTTATCTTTGACAACTTGTGATAATGCTGTGGCATTTTTGTTCATACTTACATCCACAAATCCTAATTGCCTCTCAATATTTTCACTTGCTTTGTCAAACCAAGCAATAACACTTAGCTGCTCTTTGGTGGACACATTAGATGCTTCATCAACCTGAATACTCATAAACGTGCAATCATTTATTTCCTTTCTGATTTCATCTTCAATAATTGAATCAAGATAGCTGATAAAATCATTTTGAATTTCTGGGGAGACTCCAGTAAATCTTTTGTCACCAATTATTTGCATTTTTGTCATTTCACAATCATGACAACGATATCAAATATGCTACAACTTGACAAGTATTTGATGTAGTTCTTGTTCAGAAGACCACGAAAATCTCAAAGGTTCTCGTGATTTGTATACAATTTTTTTTTCATTGTTCATTGACGAAACGCAAGATGCATGTACAAAAACAAATCCTACAATTGTTTTGAAAAAGGCCATCACATAAAAGAAAGCAAAAAACTAATGAGAATAAATGAGCTAACATTTCTCTCGTGATCCGTTGAGATGAAATTTGATACATTTTATTTCGTGCAGACTACAAACTTTGATCGAGCAAATCATTAAACAACAGTTACGACGTGCACATCTGCATTCATATATGGCCAACAAATAGCTCGTTCGTCAATAGTTAAAAAAGGCATCCGTCGTAGAAGCCGACAACTGGCAACCACAGTAGACTCGCTTTTATGAAATTTATGTTTTTAAAGTGATTTTTCATCATAAATATGCTTGCTAAATATGCGAAAAACACGTACTTTTTCCTCACTCTTTCTCAAGGGGGGAAAGAGAAATTGTGAGATTTTCGGAAAAGCAGTCAATTTCGGTAAATCTCAGCGGTAATGGAACAAATCCTCCATTTTTTTGGCGTCAGCCGCTAATTAAAGCCCAGTGAACTCAATATTTAAATGTCTAGAGTGACACGCAGTTATGTACATCAAGATATTTTCCATGATTATTCTAAGAATGCCCCACTCGAGGTGTCTGAGAGTGAGGGATTATTTTTTGCTGCTCTCATCAAGAAATAATCACATAACCTAAAACAATTTTAGTCAACCCAAATATAGAGTAAAATTTTGATAAGTTGTCTTAGTATCAATTATCAATTTTCTCTAAAAGTGCGCACGGGAAATTTCAACTTTTATTTCTCCTAAACTAAGACAAAAAGGAAAAACTTTACTATGGATATGCATGAATCAGGAAAAAATTTACTTTTTGCATATTCATCTATGTCATCAGCAAACAACATCATTCATACAATTTTGTAAATCGCAAAGCTTTAAAGTGAGGCATCAAATTTAATAATGGGTAATTTTTTAAGATTTCGATGGAGCCCCCGCAATTATTGTCATGGGAGGAGTCTATAGCAACTTTATTAGAGAACATATCAGTAATGAGGTCCTTGAAAAACTGAAAGAATCAGCCAGAGAGGGATATGCAGTCTTAACGGTAAGTAACTCGTTTAAAAAATTTGCCAGAATTTTTGTTAACTGCATTTAACATTATGATTATTTTTATCACCTCAGAATGGTGACACTGCTGTTGATGCTGTAGAAAAGGCAGTTAGTATTTTAGAGAGCAGTGACTTATTCATGATAGGTCGTGGATCTCCATTGAACAGTGAAGGAGAAGTTGAATGTGATGCAATGATTATGGATGGAGACACTTTAAAAACAGGTTAAAATCCATTTGTGATACTTTAACTTTGAATTTTTTTGATAACAAATAAAACCAGAATGTATTTCCCGCTGCATCTTCATTAGAAATTGGCAAACATGATACATGCTGTTTACATTTTGTACGAAGCAAATCTCATGATATCACTCGAGAATAAACTTGGTACTCTTAAAATTGTGAGTAATCAGTATAAAAGGCTTTTTAATTCTTCTCTGTTTACTGTAGGCGCTGTAATTTCTGGTCGAAATTTCAAAAATCCAGTTTGCCTTGCTCGAAAAATAATGGAAAAAACACCACATAGTGCTCTTAGTGGTGATGGTGCTCTGAAATTTGCTCAGGATAATGGATTGGATTGGTGCGAACCGAATGAATTGTTAAATGGACAGAGATATCTTCCACATAAATATTTCAATGATTATGCACAATATTTTATGGAGGGAGGACCTTTTCCTGCTGATGTGCCTGAAATTAGACCTGAAGAAACTGACACTTGCGATTGTGCATGTGCTGTTGCGATTGATAGAGATGGCAAGCTGGCATGTGCAACGTCAACAGGTAATGACTAAATATACAGGTCGTATTTATATAAAAAATCATACATGAATTCAGTTCTACATCGCTATCTGCATGTCATCATATTCATAATTAATCATTATTTTAGGAGGTATGGCAGGCAAACTTAAAGGTTGTGTTAGTGACACTGCATTAGTTGGTTGTGGTGGATATGCAAATGATTATGGAGCAGCTGCAGCAACTGGTCATGGAGAGAAATTGATAAAATTGAACTTTACAAGAGAAGTTGTAATTAACATGGAAGCAGGAAGTGCCCAAGTAATGCAAAATATTAAAAAATTTTCATTGTTTCGATGTATTGTATTTTATGTACTATTGACTTTTTTTGTGTTAGGTTATGAAACTTATGACGTGGACAAAAATTGTGCGATTTATCAAGTCCATTCAATTTTATCAACTGATACGTTCAACTTATTTAATTATATGATTTAGTCAAGTTTTTTTTCAGCACTTTTCTTGACACAAATTCAAGTCGCTTTACATTCGAAAGTTTACTGATTTTTCTCACCCCCATGCAAATAGACTTCGTTTTGTTGTAAGGACCATGCCTCAAACTGTTAATCCTTAAGAAACAACTTATAGATAAAAGAATATCAAACCCAAACCCAATCATGTTTTTGTTTAAGAAAATGTTGCTGTCGATTAATACGTGTACACGGCAGAACATTTGATTGCACTGAACATGCAATCTCAAGCTCTACTCTAAATTAAAAACTTATTTTCCCAACTCTTTTGTCGCTTCTCAAATCTCAAAGAAATTCCTTTAACAAACAATCCCTCTTTTTTTAACATTTTAAGCCTTAAAAATATCTTTGTTGATTTCTAACATTTCTACCACAGTGTTCAAAGACTGGTCAACTGCTGTTTTTTTTTTGATGTCGTGATAAAACACCGTCCAATAAGAAATTTATAAAATTAAACTTCAACAATACAATTTTAACCAATACCCATATTCCCCTTTTTTGTTTTAACTTTTGTTTATTTTTTTCATTAAAGGAAACTCTACAGGATGCTGTGAATTTGCTTAAAATTGGCAAACTTGACGGACGCGCAGGAGGAATTGCCATTGACAGACATGGAAATATTGGAAAGGCATTTAAAAATGACCTCATGCCTTGGGTTAGCATCAAAAACGATGAAATGAAATTTGGGTTGGAAAGGGATGATGAAGGAAACTATCCTTTTGAATTTATTGTAAACAATGGCGTTGTATAGTTTATGATTTATACATGAATTAATATTCATTCACAATCATGCACTGTTGAACTTTAGCATTTGAAACTAAATATTCACAATTCACACAAACAAATAAACAATAAAACAATCATAATCATTTATACACGTACATAATTATCGTACGTAAGTACAGTACTCTGCTGTATTGGTTAGTCATATCATATTTTCCTTCATTGTTGAACAATAATATTTGAAACAATGCATTTTTAATTATTCACATGATACAAGAAAATCACTGTTGATTAAATTTCTTCACTTCAAATATTGTCTGAACAGGAAAGTATTGTTTTTTTTTCTTGTGTTTATGGATCACTCCAGTTTAGCAAATTTTCTTTAAAAGTCAGTGTTACTCGAGCTCAATAAGTCGATCATCTTCCAATATTTTATCTCCTGGTTTACAGTTCACTTTTTTAATTCGGCCAGATTTCAGAACGCATAAACTATTTTGCATTTTCATAGTTTCAACAACACAAACCTCTTGACCTTCAGCTACCTGAGAAAGTGAAGTTTTTAGAGTATCCTCACCAAGTAATTGCACTACAATTGATTTCAATATTTAAAACTACCTCTTGTCCTGGTTCACATGTAACTGAGATCACTGTGCCTGGCATTGGTGAATCCAAAAATGGCGTCAAATCTTCCTGAAAATGAAAATTTACAAGAAATTTAGAAAAAGAATATTTTACCCTTTATATACTCGGGAAATTGATACTATTATCTTTAGTTTAATTCAATAAAAGGGAAAATGTATAAAATTGAAGGTATAAATAGCTATGTAAACCATAAAATCGATACCTTTGGTTTTTCTTTCATATTTCGTGAGTAATCATTCTGAGTTTCATTCATCACGATGACATCAAACTTACAATGGATGATAAAAGGTTTGAAAATAATAATTAGAACTTTCGCTTAGCAAGACTCGCGTTAAAAAATACCATGAATTAAATTGACAGTTTTTATTCAACGTAATATCTTAATTTTTAAAGTCTTTCATACCTTTGATCCATAATGTTGAAGTTTGATATTTTGACCATTTTTTGACAAACTCTAAAAATTATTTCATCAGATGTAAACGATAAATTTACCTGCAAATTAATGCGACAACAAATTACCTCTACAAAGACCTTTTTCTCATTTATTGTTGCTTCTACAAGATTTGTTGCAAGGTTAGACGAGGAATGAAATTTCACACAAGCTCCGTCGATATTCATCTGACATTAAAAGAACAAAAACATACATAAGACTAAAAATTTTCCCAAAAAGTGCACAAATAAGCACTTCATTCGTGACATAAATCATGAAATGCACATTGGAAAAAAACGTACCAGATAACTATCAACATTTCGATCAACGTTCACTTTGTATTTCTCATCATTTACCAGCACAAAAAGCGTCCACCTGCTTTTGTCTGTAAAACCAAAATTATTCCTGATAAATGGAAAGTTGTAGGATGTGTCAGAATGGTCGAAAATAACTTTTGAAACACAAAATACACGATAAGTTGTATCGTGTATTTTGACACGCAAGCAATTCTTTTCACGCTGATTTTACACTGCTATTAAATTGGACCAAATATTTTGTATTGGTTGATTCAGAAGTTTGGTTTAGTGAACAGTAATTTACTTTGCATTTAGTTTATCAATTAATATGATTCGTCAAAAAATTAAAAGTGTTAAATCAAAGATTGTATATTTATCAAATTTTGAAGGTTCTGGAATAGTTTACATACAGAATAAAATAAATAAAGATAAGCAAATTTTTGAAGGAAATAAGTCGTTTTAAATGGTCATTGAAGTTGAAACGCCTTTTTTGAGTATTGTATGTAGTGCATTAAACCTATTTTACTGATATTTGTGCAAATTTGCAGAGTAACCACAAATTTTGAGAAATTTCTGTGTGCAAAAGATTAGAAAGAATTGTATTGGCCAGTATATCTTTGATATTTGGCGCATGTAAATATATTTTAATGTTACAAGGAAGAATTTGCTTTTAAGATCTAACTAATAATTGATAATAATAGTCAATAAAGTAAATGGTTTGAGCCCGGGAGTATCGTTACATGTTTGTAGACGTATATCGTCCAGATTATACTATTTACTAGTGCCTTTTGATGTGAAATAAACTGTTTACCAGTATTCCTCTTAATCTGGCACTTACTTGTACAAAAACTCTCATTACAAACACCACGGACGTACTGCCATTACCGACAGAAGACATTATGGACCTACTGGAGCTCTGCCTTACCTCGACTTACTTCCAGTACAAAGGTACACACTACAAACAATTACATAGAACAGCAATGGGCTCACCCGTTTCTGTTGTAGTTCCTGAAATTGTAATGCAATCTGTAGAGGAACGGGCGCTCACGACTTACAAACATGCACTACCTTTTTGGTTCCGCTACGTATGCAAAAGATTAGAAAGAATTGTATTGGCTAGTAAATCTTTGATATTTGGCGCATGCAAATATATTTTAATGTTATAAGGATGATTTGCTTTTAACATCTAACTAATAATTGATATTAAAAGTCAAATTTAACAGGTAAATTTCCCAAATTTAACTAGACAACAGAGATGGAAATTTCTACAGAGGCAAGTAGAAGCAATATGGAAACAACAGCTGAGAGCTCTGATAAATCTGTGCATTATTATAATAAGAAATCAAACTCATACAGCAGTCAAGCAGAAGCTATGTCATTTTTTGAAGAAGGAAATTTAAGTATGAATAATGGTGATTATGGAACAGCAATTGAAAACTACAAAAGATGTTTGGAAAATGCCGACAAGGATAACGTGAAAATGATGGTTTATTTTTGTCTTGGTAATGCTTACACCCTCTGTGATAATTGGGAGGAAGGATTGAACAGTTTTAATGATTGTTTAAAGTTTTCGTCTAAAGTTGAAAGTGAATATTTTGAACATCAACTATACCTTGGCATGGGGAGTGTTCATTCTAACATGAAAAGATTGGAGGACGCCATGAAGAAAGATGAAATGGAATGTCTCTGCCATATTGCATTGGGAGGATTGAATAAGTTGCTTAAAAATTATGAGCAATCTTTGGAGCATTATAGAAAAGGATTCTCTCTTATTATTGAATCTCAACAGCAGCAACATGAACAGCATCATCGATCGCGACGACCAAGAAAAGTTGGTGGTATCAACGTTAGTAAAGATTTCGTGAACCTTAACATGAAGAACTTGTCACTTGTTACTTCAGCTGGAATTGTGAATAGAGTGTTAGCTGTTTTATGGGAATTAGCGGAATTGTTTGATAAACTTGAGCAATGGGGAGATGCAGCATTTGTATATGAAACATATCTGGATATGATCACAAAAGATGAAGATATAGAAAAACAAGCGAACGTCATGAAGCGTCTGGTGCAAATATACGATGAAGAAGAGCGTTATTACTTAAGAAATTCGATGGAAGCCAAGTTACAAGAAATCATTAAGAAAAAGAACGAAAAAGGTAGAGAGTTTACACTAATGAGAAAGCTTTTTAGTAATCTGTTCATTGATTGTTTCCGTTTTACTTAACCTTAATTTTATACTTTTATCATTTTATTAATTGTTGTCATCAGAGTGGGAATACATTGGTGGATCTGTTATACATAAAGAATTGTTCTTAAAATTGATTAAGTATAGACGAAATCCCAATGTCGAGGTCAAGCATGTAGACAATGTACGTGTGATAATCTCTGACGAGTTTTGCATCGGTAGAGGAAGTGATGGAACCCGTGTTTATCTGGGACTGAAAAAGGATGGTTACGGCAAAGCAGTAAAACGAATACGTCGAGATAACTGCATCACGATTGCCAAGAAAGAAAAGGAAATGTTGAGCGAATTCAACGCAAAGGAGTCGAAATTTGTTGTGAAATATTACTACTTAGAAGAGGACACTGAAACAGACTATGTCTATTTGATACTAGACCTATGTGAGGAATCGTTGGAGAGGTTTGTGGCATCTTCTACATTGCAGGATCTTCAAAAATCTCTTCCCGAAATTCTCAGACAAGTGTTAAAAGGATTAGCTGATCTTCACTGCGGCCCATGTCCTATTCTTCTTCGGGATTTAAAGCCTTCCAATGTTCTCCGAGACACACATGGTAAATTTCTGATTGCTGACTTTGGTATAAGTCGAAAATTGAAGGGTGGCCTTAAGACATATCATACTAGCTCTAAAAAGGGAACTCAGGATTAGATTGCTCCTGAATCATATTGTAAAGATGAAGATTCAGTTGATACATCACGTTACAAAAAAGAGTCAGATGTAATGGTAGGTGTAGAAATTTATCCTTTAGTAAATGACACATAAATTAAATTCTTGACAATATATTCACGCTATTCTGTTTGATCGATTTAGAACGCAGGAATGTTGGCTTATTATGTTGCAACAAAAGGGAAGCATCCTTTTGGAACTGAAGACTGTAGACTACAAAACTTGTTACATGGAAATCATGTTGGCTTGAACGAAATAAAGGATGCTGCTTTCCTAGACCTTTTGTTATGGATGCTACAACTAAAACCAGAAAACAGGCCATCAGCCAACGATGCGCTAAAACATCCTTATCTACAATCCGATGAGGAGAAGTTTGACATGCTGTGTAACGTTGGGAATCAACCAGAGATAAAACTATCGAAAGGTCAGAATTCGCATGTTCGTAAGCAGTTGGATTGTCATTCAAAATGGATGGAGCTTATCGACGATGAAGTATTAGAAGATTTCACAACTTTTGAAAAGAATGGCAAAAAGAAAACTTTGACTTACGAGCCTACATGGGCAAGGTGTTTAAGATTCATTAGAAACGTGAATGAGCATTGGAAAGATAAATCTCGTACACATCTGTTGCGTTATGTCAAGGAAGAGAAATATGTAGATTATTTCTTGCAACGTTTTCCTGAACTGCCTCTTTTGGTGCACAAAATCATAAGGTCAACTGACTGGAAAACAAGACCTGTTCTCAAGAAACATTTTACCTGTAAGCCATAAAAATATTTTTCCTTTTTCAAAGACATTACTGAATTAGGCTTCCATGATGATATAAATATCCCTGATTTAATTTTGATGCTCACTCAATCTTTTACGGTAAATTAAAATATTTTGCTATAAAAAAATTGTTTTCTTACTCTGCCAACTCTCTTTTTTGGTTGTATTTTTATTTAGTGTGTTTTTAACACTCTATAATGTTTTCTCTCTGGACTTTCTACACTTTAAGCTGTACATAATAGTGACAATACCGTTGTGAACATTTTTCAGATACTGTGGATCATGTGAAAATTGAAGAAGTTAGTGGAAAGAAAAGCAAAGACGTCATGAACAATCTCGATCTTGACGGTAAATAAAGTTACAACAAACTAATCCTTATTGGAAGTTAATCACTCTCAAAATATAACTCTTGTCTACGACTTAGCATATATTATTTTAGGAATTGGTAAATGATGTAAATTGATGAGAATCCACTTTGTAACAGTAAATAAAAGTCGATTATTCTAATATAAAAGGGTTACCGTATTCCTCTAATACACGTCTAGCCTCACTTACGCGTTTCCGTCTGGTGAACGCCCCTTCCAAATGTGGTTTTTATTAGAGTAATTCCATGAAAACAAGAAAATATAAAATATTCAACAATCCTATAGATAAATAGGCAACAAATGTTTGTTTGGAGAATTTTATATGGTGCCTTCCTGATGTCCATCTAGTCATTTTATTTTTTATACTAGCAAGAGTCGTTTAGGTTAGTCCTGTTTTTATGAGCTTCGTGCAAAGGTCTGAATTTAAGAGTGAGTAGCAATCTTGGTTTTTACGAGTGACTTTCATTCGTTATGAAGGTTGAATTACTTTTCAAGATAGAGAAAACTATCAAAAGGTGTCGTAGTGTTAGCGATAGGCAAAAGTTAAAACTTGCCAAAAAAAGTTAAGATTTTTTGTTTATGTCTAAGCGACAAACAAATAATGATTTATCCTTCTTTCGAATAACATTTTTCTTGATAAAATCAATAAAAGCTATATTGTTGAATTCAACTTAAACCTAGAACCCTTCACTTGCATCTGTTGCACTTTCTATTTTTTTTTAGTCAAATTGATTTTATTACGGTCTGGTACTAATGATAGTGGTCGAAATTAACGTTTATGAAAAGTAGCTAATAACTTTTCGTTTAGTTACAAAAACTAGTCTTAGTTTTTGTTTTTCCATTTTGCAAAACAATGCCCTCATGATATGAGTAAAAGACCTGGGTGAGATTTCCCGTATAAGAGCTTTTTAGAGCCATTCTTATCAGAACTCATTGTTTAAATAAGTGGTCGTAATATGTTTATTTTTTGTTTTTGTAAGTTTTTTTTTACAAATTTTATCTGCTATCTGAATCGTTGGTGCAATAGGGAAACTCGAGCACTGCTATTTATTTATTATTTGACTATTCAGCTACAATATATTACTCTCTCTACAAATGGAATACTTTTACTTCTATTAAGAATTGCAGCTGCATGAATGGAAATACAATGATAAATCGACAAAACATAAAGAATTGTTTTTAAAATTAATTGAGTATGGGAAAGACCCTAATGTTGAGGTTAAACAAGTGGACGATGTACGTGTAATTTTCTCAGAAGAGTTTTTACTTCGCAAAGGAAGTGATGGAACCCGTGTTTATCTTGGACTGGTAAAGGATGGTTAGGTAAAGCAGTGAAACGAATTCTTTGTGATACTTATTTGGCATTGCATGAAGAAAAATTTTTTAATGAAATCAATGCTAAGAAGTCGGATTATGTGCTAAATTATTATTGCTCGAGACAAGATACAAGAACAGAATATGTCCATTTGATTCTCGATCTATGTGAAGAATCGTTGGAGCGTTTTGTGCTATCCGAATCAAATAGTTTAGATTATCTTCAAAAATCCCTTCCCAACTTTTTCAAGCAAATATTGAACGGCTTAGTTGATCTTCACAGTGATCCACGCTCCATTCTTCATCGAGATTTAAAACCTTCCAATGTTCTCCGAGACACACAAGGCAAATTTTTTAAATCCGATTTTGGTATTCGTCGAATTATGAAGAATGACTCTCAGACATATGTAAGCGATGCTAATAGGGGAACTCCGCATTGGATTGCCCCTGAATCTTATATTGTTGATAAAAAATTATTTGATATAGCGCGTTACAAAACAAAGTCCGATGTAATGGTAGGTATTGGGTTGTTGCTATTTGCAAATTGTACGTAAATTTAATTTTTACATTTTACGTACTCTGTTATGTTTAATTTATTTTAGAATGCAGGAATGGTTGCTTACTTTGTTGCAACAAAAGGAAAACATCCTTTTGGTACTAATGAGTGCATACTTAAAAATTTGTTGAATGGAAAACCTGTTGGCTTGAAGAAAATCAGTAATGTTGAACTAAATGATCTTCTTTCATGGATGCTACAACATAAACCCGAACTCAGGCCATCTGCAAAGGAGGCGTTAAAACACCCTTATCTACTATCTGATGAAAAAAAGTTTGACTTGCTGTGTGAAGTTGGAAATCAACCGGAGATAAAGATACCGAATTTAGATCATCCTCTCAGCTCAGATGTCAATGAGCAGTTAAATGGGTTAAAAAATTGGAAGGATCGTATTGATCTTGAAGTTTTCAGTGATTTCAATGTGGGACACTACGATGCTACATGGTTAGGTTGCTTGAAATTTATACAAAATGTTTACCAGCAATGGAAGGATGAGCATCGTACAAAACCGTCACCATATATCAAGGAAGGCATCTATAAAGAGTATTTTTTACAGCTTTCTCTTCTGGTGCACAAAATCATGAGGTTAAACGAATGGATCTCAAGAGCTGATATGGAAAAACGTGTTCCTTGTAAGTTACAGCCATAGAAATAATTCTTCAGCTTTAATGATATCGCTAAATTATATGCATTTTCCTTTGGTAACTTTGGAACATAATAGGGTTTTTTACTAGTTTGCAAAAACAATTTTTTCTCGGGAATCGTAAAAATACTCTCTTTCCTTATAAATTCTTTGCATTGTTTGTCCGGAGCACTTGTGGCGCTTCTGTTTCTCTGGTTCAAAAAATACAAAGTATAGCATATGCGGGCGAGAAATCTGTTTAGGTTTTTTTATGCAATTGATTTATGTAAATAGCAATTCCTTGATTCATGTGTAATTTTGTCACGCACGTGATCTCGCGTGACTTTCACGTATGTAATATGAGTCAAAAATATAAAACTGTTAAAGGTTAAGACTATACATACTTGAAGTCACACGTGATCTTGCGCGTGACAAACAATTCACATGAATATAACATCCAGTTTAAGTAATAAATGAAGACGGATGATCAAAAAAACGAAAAGCTTGATTCAACGTATGAGAAGGAAATCATATTTCTAGCTATACTTATACACAGAAGAAGTTTTGACTGACGCTAACTTTTGATGACTCTCTAAAAACTGTGCTCTAACTATTGCGATTACGAAAAATGATCTCAAGTATCAAGTTTATAGCTATCAACGATCCATTCTTAATCAAACTGCTGCCGCACGCTCCTATAACTTTGCCTTGATAAGAAACTACTCATTTTGATGTCAGATGAGAATACATTACTCAAATTGTTCACCAAATGAATACCTTCATACGTAAAAATTTAGTGCACACACATTTAAAGGCAAACTAGCTTAGCGATGGTTGATTCGCCTGCATGATGATCGCTTTTGCGACTGCTAAAGCTCCCTAATGTCTCGAGTCGGCGAGTCCATATCAACATGAAGAAAACTCGGTAAAATGATGTATATTTGTGTATATTATATTCCGCAAACGTGAATTGTCTGCTGACAATACCATTCAGTGTATTGTAAGATTGTAAGATATTTGAAAGAATGTTTTATGCAGTGCGGTGTTTGAAATTAAATTAAATTGTAAGATATTGTCAGCACACGCGAAACAAAGATACACCCAGGATACTGTCCGCAGGGGGGGAACCTAGGGTATGTCAAATCAGTCATGTGACTGATGTTTATAGTTCAAAAATTATTTATCAAATTTCATGATTACAATTTTTTTTGATCGTTAAATTTTCGTTCTGTAATCGTTTGGATTTCATCGTCAAAATTCTGTTTTATGTAGGAAAACTTATACAAATACCACCTTAGCAAACAGATCAGTAGATAAAAACATATTTAGAATTACATTAACTGGCTGACAGATAAGCGGGATGTCTCGACTGGTTCGACCGATAACGGAGTTTAAGAACAATTATTTAAGTCATTCCATTGGTCAATAGCCAGATCAGTGGACCATCTGGAATAATCTCGACCGTTAAGCAGGGTGGCCGGACCGATAAGGGAGTCCAATTGCTATCGTGTAATTGGTTCGTTTAAATTTTTGTCTTACTGTGATTGGTTTGACCATTGAGTTCTATAATAACTGGAGCGGCTAAGTGGACTGGGATCTGACGCCAAAACATGGAGGCCAATGGACCTATTTCCGCTGAAATGATCGCTTTTCAGAAAAATTATATTATTTTCTTGTTACTTATATGTAATGCATGCCATATTGAAGCATTTAAGATTCAATGATGAACTTAAGCTTTATTTTTGAGGCGAAAGCTGTATTAGTCAATCAAATTTTGAACTCACATGGCTATTAGGAAACACATAAAAAAGAGAAAAAGAAGAGAAGTATTAAATTCACAATTGTGTATTCATGTATTCAAGTGTTATAAACACTATTGTAATTTAAGTGTTTTAATTATTTGCATTTTTGTCATTTCACAATCATTACAACGAAATCAAATATGCTACAACTTGACAAGTATTTGATGTAGTTCTTGTTCAGAAGACCACAAAAATCTCAAAGGTTCTCATGATTTGTATACAATATTTTTTTCATTATTCATTTACGAAACGCGAGATGCATGTACAAAAACAAATCCTACAATTGTTGTGAAAAAGGCCATCACATGAAAGAAAGCAAAAAACTAATGAGAATAAATGAGCTAACATTTCTCTCGTGATCCGTTGAGATAAAATTTGATACATTTTATTTCGTGCATACTACACACTTTGATATCGACGCGCACATCTGCATTCACATGTGGCCAACAAATAGCTCGTTCGTCAATAGTTAAAAAAGGCATCCGTCGTAGAAGCCGACAACTGGCAACCACAGTAGACTCGCTTTTATGAAATTTATGTTTTTAAAGTGATTTTTCATCATAAAATTGCTTGCTAAATATGCGAAAAACACGTACTTTTTCAGAGTAAAATTTTGATAAGTTGTCTTAGTATCAATTATCAATTTTCTCAAATGTGGTAAGAAAAAAGTGCGCACGGGAAATTTCAACTTTTATTTCTCTTAAACTAAGACAAAAAGGAAAAACTTTACTATGGGATATGCATGAATCAGGACAAAATTTACTTTTTGCATATTCATCTATGTCATCATTCGCTCAGCTTTAAAGTGACGCATCAAATTTAACAATGGGTATTTTTTCTAAGATTTCGATGCAGCCCCCGCATTTATTGTCATGGGAGTAGTCTATAGCAACCTTATTAAAGAACATATCAGTAATGAATACTTTGAAAAACTGAAAGAATCAGCCAGAGAGGGATATGCAGTCTTAACGGTAAGTAACTCGCTTAAAAAATTTCGTCAGAATTTTTATTAACTGCATTAACATTATGATTATTTTTATCACCTCAGAATGGTGACACTGCTGTTGATGCTGTAGAAAAGGCAGTTAGTATTTTAGAGAGCAGTGACTTATTCATGATAGGTCGTGGATCTCCATTGAACAGTGAAGGAGAAGTTGAATGTGATGCAATGATTATGGAGGGACACACTTTACAAACAGGTTAAAATCCATTTGCGATATTTTAACTTTGAATTTTTTTAATAACAAATAAAACCAGAATGTATTTCCAGCTGCATCTTCATTAGAAATTGGCAAACATAATACATGCTGTTTACAATTTGTACGAAGCAAATCTCATGATGTCACTCGAGAATAAACTTGGTACTCTTAAAATTGTGAGTAATCAGTGTAAAAAGCTTTTTAACTCTTTTCCGTTTACTGTAGGTGCTGTAATTTCTGGTCGAAATTTCAAAAATCCAGTTTGTCTTGCTCGAAAAATAATGGAACAAACACCACATTGTGCTCTCAGTGGTGATGGTGCTCTGAAATTTGCTTTGAGTAAAGGTTTTCCTTGTTGCTCGCCAAATGAATTGATAAATAAACAAAAACGTCTTCCTCCTGAATATTTCATGGCATATGTTGATTTTTTTTGCGACGGAAGACCTTTTCCTGATATCTCCCCTGATATTTCTCTTGAAGAAGGTTTCAATGGCGATACTGCATTTGCTGTTGCAATTGATAGAAATGGCCGTTTGGCATGTGCCACGTCAACTGGTAATGAATAAATATACAGGTCATATTTATAGTCATACATAAATTCAGTTCTATATTGTCATCTATATGTTATCATATACATAATTAATCATTATTTTAGGAGGTATGCCCGGCAAACTTAAAGGTCGTGTTAGTGACACTGCATTAGTTGGTTGTGGTGGATATGCAAATTATAAAGGAGCAGCTGCAGCAACTGGTCATGGAGAGAAATTGATACAATTGAACTTTACAAGACAAGTTGTATTTAACATGGAATCAGGAAGTGCCCAAGTAATGCAAAATATTCAAAATTTTTTCATTGTTTCGATGTATTGTATTTTATGTACTATTGACTTTTTTTGTGTAAGGTTATGAAACTTATGACGTGGACAAAAATTGTGTGATTTATCAAGTCCATTCAATTTTATCAACCGATACGTTCAACTTATTTAATTATATGATTTAGTCAAGTTTTTTTTCAGCACTTTTCTTGACACAAACTCAAGTCGCTTTACATTCGAAAATTTACTGATTTTTCTCACCCCCATGCAAATAGACTTCGTTTTGTTGTAAGGACCATGCCTCAACTGTTAATCCTTAAGAAATCAACTTATAGATAAAAGGATATCAAACCCAAACTCAATCATGTTTTTGTTTAAGAAAATCTTGCTGTCGATTAATACGTGTACACGGCAGAACATTTGATTCACTGAACATGAAATCTCAAGCTCTACTCTAAATTAAAAACATATTTTCCCAACTCTTTTGTCGCTTCTCAAATCTCAACGAAATTCCTGTAACAAACAATCTCTCTTTTTTTAACATTTTAAGCCTTAAAAATATCTTTGTGGATTTCTAACATTTCTACCACAGTGTTCAAAGACTGGTCAACTGCTGTTTTTTTTTTGATATCGTGATAAAACACCGTCCAATAAGAAATTTATAAAATTAAACTTCAACAACACAGTTTTAACTAATACCCATATTCCCTTTTTTGTTTTAACTTTTATTTTTTTTTTCATAAAAGGAAGCTGTACAGGATGCTGTGAATTTAGCTCAAGAAACATTAAGAGGACGCCCAGGAGGAATTGCCATTGACAGTCATGGAAATATTGGAAAGGCATTTAAAAATGACCTCATGCCTTGGGTTAGCATCAAAAATGATGAAATGAAATTTGGGTTGGAAAGGGATGAAGAAGGAAACTATCCTTTTGAATTGATTGAAAACAATGGCGTTGTATAGTTTATGATTTATACCTGAATTAATATTCATTCACAATCATGCACTGTTGAACTTTAGCATTTGAAACTAAATATTCACAATTTACACAAACAAATAAACAATAAAACAATCATAATCATTTATACACGTACATAATTATCGTACGTAAGTACAGTACTCTGCTGCATCGGTTAGTCATATCATATTTTCCTTCATTGTTGAACTATAATATTTGAAACAATGCATTTTTAATTATTCACATGATACAAGAAAATCACTGTTGATTAAATTTCTTCACTTCAAATATTGTCTGAACAGGAAAGTGTTTTTTTTCTTGTGTTTATGGATCACTCCAGCTTAGAAAAGTTTCTTTAAAAGTCAGTGTTACTCAAGCTAAATAAGTCGATCACCTTCCAATATTTTATCTCCTGGTTTACAGTTCACTTTTTTAATTCGGCCAGATTTCTAAACGCATAAACTTTTTTGCATTTTCATAGTTTCAACACAGACCTCTTGACCTTCAGCTACCTGAGAAAGTGAAGTTTTTAGAATATCCTCACCAAGTAATTGCACTACAATTGATTTCAATTTTTAAAACTACCTCTTGTCCTGGTTCTCATGTAACTGAGATCACTGTGCCTGGCATTGGTGAATCCAAAAATGGAGTCAAATCCTCCTGAAAATGAAAATTTACAAAAAACTTAGAAAAAGAATATTTTACTCTTTAAGTACTCGGGAAATTGATACTATTATCTTTAGTTTAATTCAATAAAAGGGAAAACGTATAAAATTGAAGGTATAAATAGCTATGTGAACCATAAAATCGATACCTTTGGTTTTTCTTTCATATTTCGTGAGTAATCATTCTGAGTTTCATTCATCACGATGACATCAAACTTACAATGGATGATAATAGGTTTGAAAATAATAATTAGAACTTTCGCTTAGCAAGACTCGCGTTAAAAAATACCATAAATTAAATTGATAGTTTTTATTCAACGTAATATCTTAATTTTGAAAGTCATTCATGCCTTTCATCCATAATGTTGAAGTTTGATATTTTGACCATTTCTTGACAAACTCTAAAAATTATTTCATTAGATGTAAACGATAAATTTACCTGCAAATTAATGCGACAACAAATTACCTGTACAAAGACTTTTTTCTCATTTATTGTTGCTTCTACAAGATTTGATGCAAGGTTAGACGAGGAATGGAATTTCACACAAGTTCCGTCGATATTCATCTGACATTTAAAGAACAAAAACATACATAAGACTAAACGTTTTCCCAAAAAAGTGCACAAAACAAGCAATTCCTTCGTGACAAATCATAAAATGCACATTGGAAGAAAACGTACCAGATAGCTATCAAAATAACGTTCACTTTGTATATCTCATCATTTACCAGCACAAAAAGCGTCCACCTGCTTTTGTCTGTAGAACCGAAATTATTCCTGATAAATAGAAAGTTGTAGGATATGTCAGAATGGTCGAAAATAACTTTTGAAACATATAATACACGATAAAACATGAAAGTTGGTTTAAATTATTTTTAGAATGTTATGTTGTTCTTCATATAAACTATAATGGATACCTTGTATGATTCAAAAAGTGTTTCTGTCTATTTTCACGAAGTATGAACAAATAACAAGCTGTGGCTGTCAATTCCTTCACTTCCTCACTGTTCAGCTGTTTTCCTGAAAAAAGTAAAACATACCTTTTTTTATGGCGAACGTATTGTTCACAGTGAACTCAATATTTAAAGAACTGGAATGATAACTGAAGCCAAAAATTGAAGCCTAAAAAATATTTGTCGTCATCATTCGTCATCACTCGTGTTTCTCGCGTGTTTATAAGCAATTTGTATTTTTTCGGATCCTAAATCTTAAGTTTGACCTCAGGTGATTTCATTTTACTAGTCATTCTTATCTTCACGAAGAAAATCTTTTGAATTATATTTATTTTAATTCTACATCATCCTCAGTGCAAAAGTATTATTACGTCGATCTGCTCTTAAGCTGGGGTTTTCCTTTAAAACATATCAAAGTGTTTAAGGATATTCAATTATTGATATCGAGATGACAACCATTTAGTATTTTAAGCACTATCAAATCGACGAAAATAACAATCGCTCTGTAAAAAGTATAAATGCGAGTAATAGACTCAATATTTTTTATAAAACTGGATATTCAAGTTTCTTTTTTCTTCGAAAAAACAGATCTTAAAATCTAGTGAAAGGACAAAAAAGGCAAACACTGTCTGACACCGTTGGAAAATTTACATTCCAATGTAAGAAAAAATTTTGCTTGAATATTTTTTCGTCATATTTTCTTATTGTATTGTCTTTTTAGCATACAGTGTAATTTTCAGTTGGCTTTTCCTCGTTACAAGTTTTAAGTTACAACGAACTCACAGTAGTAAAGTTTTAGCTGTAAAAAATAACCTTTTGCGAAGAGTTGGCCTCGTTGGCCTGAAAAAAAGTCTTTAACGGTCCATTTTTTCTCAAACTATTTTGTCGAGATACGGGACGATCTTGTGGTGGTTTATCCGGGAGAAGACTACAAACATATTCTATTGCTAGTCTTGTTTTCAACTTGCAATGGCTGTTGGGGTTGGTCGTCTAAAGAAAACAAAACAGAAATGTTATTTTGTAGTTAGCAATCTGGTTTGTCGTTTGCTTTTAACTTTTCTTTGTACACTACACTTAAATGTGTAATCCAGCATCTATCATCAATCATCAATAACCAATGATTGATCATCGTTTTCTGAGACAAACCGTGATCGACCTGTCATTCTTAATACTGAAGAGTATCGTAGTGTAAATGAAAATACATGCTCACTTTTTTAATCATATGTTTGTTAACTTTGTTTGGTCGTACATTGTTTCGGGAATGCTTTAGTTTAACATTAAATGGAAGATCATGTGGACCAGTTTTTGTCAACAATTGTGTTTTTGATGGCTCAGCTATGACCCTCTCTTTTCTTGCGTCAATGCAAAGATATTTACTGGTTTCCTGGCAAGAAGTGGAAAATTATTCCTAAAAGCAGTTGATAAAATTAAGTGACATGCATTTTGTTGTTAATGATAAGTTAAAAAAAATCTCATACGGCAATAGAATCAAGTTGCCAGCAACACCTGATAATGAAATGGACTTTGCAAATAATGTTTGTATTTATCGTTCATTTCATATTTTGATACTTCCATAATATTTTTCACAATAAGTTGGTATGAAAATGAATGCTTTAACATTTTGTTACGGAAATTCACTCTCCATTTTTTTCCTTTTCATAAACACAAACATGCTAGTAATAAAATAACACAGCGGTTTTTAGTTTCGTTGGTGCAGCCAACTAAGTTGCTATTTTGGTTTCCATAGAAACGAAAGAGCTTCTCGATCCTACCACAGCCTGCTTCGAATGTATTTGAAATACAAACCATCTTTCAGCTTGACTTGCCTTCCAAGGAAGCAAAGGTAAAAGCTAAACCGGTCCCTCCCAAACCTCTAAAAGAATCAGAATGATAGCCGTTCAAACGTGTCATTGAGCAGTTTGAAACTTTAATATTTATTCAAAAATATGATAATTGTTACCAAGTGACAATAGAACAAACCACATAATTTTAACAAATTTATTAGAGTAAGGGTAAGTTCAATAGATAAAGGACGACTTGTAGCCTTGCACATCTAAGATGAGACACATATTTTGAAAGCATGAACATTTTGTGAAAGGACTTATTAGTGACCAGCATGTCAAGAATAATAATGATAATTGGGTTACTTTAATAGTAAATATCAATGAATAGCTCTGAACAATAGTGTATTGTTCTTTATTGTACTTTGAACCAATCATAAACTCTGATAATGTTGGTAGATATCGATAAAATATTTTCATTGAATGACGCGACTGCTATTATCTGATTGATATTTGTCGAGTGAGGATCTCAAGCTGTAATTGAAGTAAGTTTTTCGCTGTGTTGAGGAAATTTGGGAAAACCAGTTCTCGACAGTGACGTTAAAGCAAATGATTTAAAAAGTTCGGCTAGAAAAATTCATTTCATGGCGTTTGATTTGATTGAAGAGAAAAGAATTTCCTAGGCAAATCCCTAAAGAAGGTGGAGATAAGGAATATTGGATCTTTCGAAAGATGTTGGTGCGAAATCGTGGTCACTTGGCGGTAATATCTCAGTTATCAAAGATGTCGTTTTTAGATTATGTTAAAGTTAGCAAATAGTTTTGATAAAAGCAGGTGTTTGTAGAGTAATTGATTGTGATGCATAATGATTTTAATTCACAATCTCCTTGTGTGACGTTGGCAATTGAAACTGCTCAATTGATATGAAAATCATCTTTTTAATTGCAACCATGAATCATCAGCTAAGTAATTCAGTTTTAAAATCACTATTTCAAAAAGTGAATGATAAGATGATGAAAGGTTTGTAATCAGGGATGATAAAGGCCGTAAAGATGGCAGTGAAGTGAATGATTTCACAAATGTGATAAATTTAGAAATCTGAATGGATAATTTGAGATGTCATACAGATCGTTTCAATTCATTCCCCAGGGATCAACATGCCATTGGAGGAAGCTGCCATATTGGTTTTCCAAACAAAAGAATTTCATTAGAATTCTTTTCAATTAGTACACCAACATGGCAGCAATGACGTTAGATGAAAACGATCTTTGTACAGATCATTTATTTGACATGTTTGTTAGCATGTTAATATGAAGATGCGTCTTTTGAGCTTTCTAAAGTTTTGTATCATTTTGTATCATGCATATAATATTAAAATAACATCGAATTTATATTTGATCAAATACAGTGACAAAAAGAAGTTGCATTACGCTGGCAGAGTATTGAAAAATCTTCACAACTTCAAGGTCTATTTGAAGTGATTACCGTATAAGTCAAGCAAGCTGTCAAGTATCGACGTTAAATAAATCGTTACTTTATGTACGTATACTTGGATTTAAATGCTATGAATGACACTTATAACATTAAGGGATGTTATAACAGTGTCTTCATAGCATTTAAATCAAGTTATAAGATTTCAGTAAATGTTGCAATATGCGGTAAACAGTCATGTAACCCACATGATAACCACGTTGCATGATGGCTTAACTATTACTGTAACATAAATTAAGTTAATGTTTTGAAAGAACATTTGGCCTAGAAAATGCGACAGTCGTCGTGAATCTTTTGGAAGCAGGAAGGGGTGTTGAAGTTGTCAATGAAATAGAGAAGTATAGCATTGAAGGACGAGCACCAAGGCAGCAGGCCATTGTGTTTTCTTTCGCTGTTTGTGCCGGAAAGGAGATTTAGCCATGACAAGAAAAGCACAAAATGCTTTACCCAAGATCTGTCAAATTCTGACTCATTTGTTTATGTTTATAAATTCTGCAAATGCTTAAGTCAGTCTGGCTCTGGTTGGAGTCGTGCCGTTAGGAATGCAATAAAACTTTGGTACAAAAGAAAGCACCCATGGAAATCGGCCATGGATATCACCAAATATCAGAAGCGTGAAGGATGGTCACATAGGGATGTTGCAAGGTTAATGCATCTTAAGTCAGAAGGAAGTGATGTCTCTCATGAATTGTTTGTTATTATGACGTATGTTGTTCATAGTTGGAAGGGGTTTTTGAAATATTCTTTTCTGGACATAAGACAGTTCTACGTCGTTCTTTTGGAGAGAATGGCAGTGCAATGTTGGTGTTTTTTAAGGCAGTTAAAGAATTAAAACATTGCAAGAGGAGGCAGGAGTGATTGAACTAATAAATCAACATAATCTTGTTCGAGAACAAATTCCAACACTTTGGCTTAATTCCAAAGAGGTAAAAACATTTCATTTTCAATTTTAATATACACGACAAGTTTTTTTAAGATAGGCATGTTTCGACATCTCATGATGCCATGTTCAGTATAAGTGAAATAATAAATCATACAAGGTTTATATGAATGTAATATGATACATAAATTACAACAATAAAAAGGAAATAAGATAAATTAAAGGGGAGCATCCGAGCGTATTATAAACTTAATATTGTATTGAATTTAAAAACTTAAACATCGAGGTCAGGGTTAGTTTTTGTTAATATGGATTGCTTCTTTGATTTTTAAGGAAGAATAACCCTAACCCTAACCCTAACCCTGTTGTCTTTCATTTTCAAGTTATTTTGTACAATTTTAGAATGTTGAACCATCAGGAAAAAGTTACGTACTAGCCATGGATGTAAGTGGCTCAATGCACTCCTTTGGATTTAATGGTGCAAGTGTAATAAATCCTCACGTGGCTTCTACTGCAATGGCTATGATGACAGCATGAAGAGAAAAACATCACAAATTTGTTGCATTCAGTCAAGAAAAAATTCCGATGAAGATCTCCAGTAACATGAATTTAAATGAAGTTTTGAAGATTTGTAATGAAGTAAGTTGTTCAAAACACTCGAAAGATTTAAAGTATGTAGTGTAAAGCAAAAAATTTTATATTGCATTTTTCAGATTTCAATGAGTCAAACCCATTGTGCTCAACCCATGCTTTATGCCATTGACAAAAATTTCAAGATTGATGTTTTTATTGTTTACACAAACTCTGAAATCCATCATGGCAAAGTTCATCCAAGGGAGGCTCTCAAACAATATCGTCACCATTCAGGGATTCACGATGCTAAACTCATTGTGGTTGCCATGACATCAAATGGTTTCACTATTGCTGAACCAGATGATCTTGGAATGCTTGATATAGCTGGCTTTGTCTATGCTGCAATACAGGTGATGAGAGAATTTATCTTGGGGAATTTTTAGAAGTGTTTAGTGAACATCTCTGTATTTTCTCTATAACAAATGTCCTCATTAAAATATGACAAAAGTTCATAATTTTTGATGGCTCAAGTTGAATGTTGCATGTGTTCGTCAAAGTTGCTTCGTGCATGTTTGCGGGCATGAATTTTGTAAAAGTCAATCGCCCTGTTATGACATTTTCCCTAAAAAAAACTTTAGCAAAACACGGGAAAACTAAAGGCAGGATAGCCAACAGTCCGGACTACATCCCGTGTTTTATTCATCTCTACAATGAACTTCGTTATTTGTACCAAGTCAATTTGTCAATTTATCCATATTTCTCATGCCTTGCCTTACAAAAGACAATTTTTGCAATTATTTGTGAGTTATCAGTTATCTAATGATAAGCTTTTCGTCTTGAGAGAAGATTTTTTATCAAATTATTTTTATTTTGATGGCTATTTAAACTACAAATTAAACATAAATGCAGTAAACCAAGTCATTAATCTCATAATTTTGTCAACAACAACTCGCTCGTAATGCAACTCGTCTTTGCATGTTGTCAATCACATTTTTTCCTAATTTTTGATTTTTAAGCTCTACAAAAAAAATGGCTCCGGAGTCGGGAAGCTATGTATGTTCGGAAACCTCCAATTTTTAGATTGTAAGCATTTTTTATAAGATTTGATAAAAAATTGAATACCTGGTTTATATAGATGTGCTAACTTTTCAACGAGGGTGACATGATGAAGTTAAACAAAAAAAAATCGAATCGAATATCAAAAAATTTATCACACCAGATTAACTACTGTAAATTACCACATAGTTAGCATGGCACACACACAACTTTTCGAAGCCCTTGCGGTTGAATGTATTGTTTTATATGCAAGTGTTTATTATATATTTCTGGGCTTGTTTTCTTGTTGTACCGACAGAAAACCCCAGAAGAAAAGAGGTGTCTGCTCGAAATATCAAGGTGTAAGAAGAACCAAACCTAGTCAATGATATGAGCCTGAGAGTATTTTCCAAACTTGTTGTTGTGAATCGATTTAATGCCTTTTGTTCATGTTTTGTACTCCAACTTTCTAGACTAAGTTATTGGTTGAAAGAACGATTTTTAGCAATGCATTCAGCGGCTTTACCAGTCAATGTTATGCTTTTAAACATAAAAATATAACAACCATCGCCAGCAAGACTTCACTAAAGTGCATCCGTTATCAAAGAAAGGGTTGTCCAATAAGGATGTGGATATTATGTACATTGTCATTGCTAAGAAGGAAGATTTTCAGCATTTTGGTATAAATCGTATTGTATGATGCAAATGACAAGCTTACAAAATTCGAACCGCTAACCCACTGCAGGGCGTTCGTAGCGAGTAGAATGAGACTTATTTATTAAACTGAGGATTTGAACAAAGTTATTTCCCAAAATGCAGTCTATGTTTAAGGTTTTAGCATGTTAGTAGATTCCAAGGACTCTGTAGCATGTGCTTAAAAAACTGAAGGAAGTCACGGTCCATTCCTATGTCGAAATACGTTTTTATAAACAAAATTAAAATCGACTAAAACAGAACATCTCTCCTTGTACTAGGGTGCATGGTATTTTATAACTGTTTAGGACTCCTACAATTCATTGACTTGTTATCAATTAGGATCATGGGATTGAGACGAAAATCTTCACGACCATAATTAAAGATAAGTTAGGTGAGCCAGCTGGTAAAAGCCGTTGAGTCTTCAGTGGTCTGGGGACAAGTAAGATGATTACATGAATCTTAATTTTTTTTAAATGGAAACATCGCTTTTAAATGTTGGTTAAATGTTGGCAATAATATAAATAAATATTTACGAAATGAACTTACATGAAAATAGTTTTATAACCATTAAGCTAGTTAAGTAAAGGAGAAATACATTTTTATAGGTTTTATTATCTGTGGATTTTACAATGATTCACAGTTTATTTATCATCAACCATTCAGGGTGAGTCGGTAGTGACAGTATTTATTGGTTTTATATTTGTTTGCTCTCAAAGCTCTTCTGTTGGTTTTGTACGTATCAGCTTGTGATTATTGTGAGAAGTACTTTACAATTATTTGAATGAGGTAAAATGAGATTAGTTTCAGTAAGATATTAAAGGAAAGCTTGAACAATGTCAGAAGCCAGTGAAGGTAGATTATGAGAAGTATCATGTGACAGGATTCATACCCAGAAAAAATAAAGAATGTCATAAAAATCGTGAGATATTACCTGTTATCTGTAATTTCAATAGTGTTGAAGTCAGTTAGATGATGCCATTTTGATGATTTCAGCTTCCTCAATTTTTTCGTTATCACAACTTTACACCAAATGGGTTACTGTGAGTCACTAGGTCATATGATGTTTTTCATACACATTTAGGGATATATTTCTGGAAAAACATTGGAGAAGTGTTTTGGGACGCTCTGTTTGTGATTATTTCTTCGAAGCTCAAGGAAAGGTAAATGAATTTATATGTAAATTGTTGTTTGTGCTTGTTTGGTTGAGAAGTTGTAAGTACTTTCTTGAACGGTTTTCATGTTATATTTGTCTGACAAAAATGCTCCTAAACAAATTAAATATCATCTTTTATGTTCAGGCTATTTCTCCAGAAGACATTCCTCCTGTAATTGCAACAGGATTCAGTTATCTCATCAGTATATTTCGCCATGATCTTTTCTTTATTTCTGTTGTTGAAAATTAAGGTTTGTGTTTATATTAAGGTTAGTTAATGTTTTATTAATGTTTATATTCATTCGATTGCCTCTAATCCAATCAAGAGATTGATTGCTAGTATGCATTGCAAAGAAGTGTTATCACTCAACAAAAGGCATTGCATTAGGCATTCCTAGTGGTAGATAAAAATAATTTAGCCTTCATATCATCAACATGTGGTGAACACTTTCATGATTATTATTATTGATGAATTGAAAACATTCCTTTCCAGTTCCACCTTTGTTTGTGATTGAATTTCTTCATCGAGTCGTTGACTTGATCAAAGAATATTTCTCTGACTGTACTGAAACAATCATTAAAGAAAATTGTGTCATTGTATATGAGGTTTGAGATTAGTATTTTTTGTAGAGAATCCAGCTGTTTGATGAATGAATTTCAATTTATTTCTTTTGTGTGTGATGTAAAATATGATGTTATATCTTTATATTCTTCAGTTATTGGAAGAGATGTTGGATAATGGATTCCCTCTTGCTACAGAGTCAAATGTCCTTAAAGAGTTGATAAGACCTCCTAGTATAGTTAGAAATGTTGTTAATAAAGTGACTGGAGACAGCAAGTAAGAACCTTCCTTATAGTAAACATACAAGCCATGTTTTTATGTAGTGATCTATTTGTTGCTCATATAAGGATCAGATATAAATATGAAGCAAATCCATAAAACCACTAAACATTTCTATAATTGCATTGTTTTTTATATGCAACTTACTACAATATTTAGTTAAATTTGTTTTAGTTTACACATTTATGATCATTCTACATATAATTTAAGTTAAATATTTCATATTTTCCTAGTATGAGCAGTCATCTCCCAACTGGTCAATTGTCCAATGTTCCATGGAGGAGAACTGGTGTAAAATATGCAAATAATGAGTTCGTAGCTATATTCACATTGTTCCATTCAGAAATTTGAAAGAAAATCCTTTTTTATGCTTTGTTTTAGTTGTAATGTGATGAGTGAACTTTTTTCTTTTGTTAATTAGTTGTAGTAAATATTGCTAATTAGTTGTTAGTTCTAATTATTCATAATTAGTTCTAATTAATTCTAATCATCACAAATTAGTCATAAGTATTTTTTAATTAGTTCTATTTATGTTATAGATTTATTTTGATGTAGCCGAAATCATTGATGCCATCATTGATAAACAGGTAACAACATTATAATACTGGGGATTTCTTGTTCCCTATGTGGAAGATGTATGACAAAAATATGTTTGTTGTTTTTGTTTGATGTTAAATTAAAACTAAGGACATGTACGAACTAAAAACTTATGGCATGTTTAAATTTCTAGAATTTTCTGTTTTGTGTAGGGCTCCACCATATTTTCAGAAATACAAGGAACTGTAAGTGCCTTCCCTTTTTCATACTCTCTAGCACAACATTTTAAAGTTTTCACTTTTTTTCAACTTTGTTCTTTCAGATTGACTGCAACTGTAAATTATCTGGCATGCCTGGTATATTTATGATACTTTGTTATATCTCTAGATTAAAATTGAATTTATCGGTAGATTAAAGATTTCTATTAATTATAGATCTCAACATGTGTTTTACAAATCCTCGTATCCTTGAAGATGCCAGTTTTCATCCTTG
Source organism: Xenia sp. Carnegie-2017 (assembly GCF_021976095.1). NCBI lineage: Eukaryota > Metazoa > Cnidaria > Anthozoa > Malacalcyonacea > Xeniidae > Xenia > Xenia sp. Carnegie-2017. The sequence continues at coordinate 2,281,845 of NW_025813481.1, forward strand.
TCTTCGCTTCAGAAGATTTGGGGTACGTAAGTGTGAATGTTGAATATGGATTGTCTCTGATCAAAGTCAACACAAATTATTCTTAATATGACTAATAAAAATTGTCTTTTTACATTGAACACTTTTCTTTCAATCATGCACTAAAACTGCGTTTGAACGCGACTGCTTCAAATGTCTGTGTATTTTAGTCTGAACGAATTTTGTCATTTGTCCCCCCGGATGGTCGTTTTCGTTTAATATCATGTAACGTGGCAACCGGGTGGGTGTTTTAGCAGTTATATTTTCATGATGAAATTGTCTATTTTGACGGTATTTTTGTTTTTTTTGTTTAGAGTAAATATGCTACCATTGTTTGCAAAGCCTCGTGTCTTGTTTCAAATGGTTTATCAACTGTTGAAATTATTTTAAAATATTTTTTTTTATTGATTGAAATAAATTAAAGTGTTTTATTTTCTGCGTTTTAATTTGTACGACTGTTTAAAACATTGATTTGATGATCGTCTTTTACTTGGTTGTTTCAGGGTGGAAGTGGAAGATTTGAATTGTCGATAAGTTCAAAACCTGTTATGGGTAAAAATGTATGTATTTATAATCATGTCAATTTATTAAACTGCTGTTGCATCTTCTTGCATTTATAAACTTAAAGATATAACCTAAACTAGTCCATTTTTTTCATACGTATTATCTCAAAGCATTTTTTATAAAACTAACTACATCGTCCTAACGTACTCATACCAAGTCAAATGTTGTATACATTAACTTTTTCAAAGTTTTTTCACTCATTGTTTCCATATTTTATTTAGATCGAGAATGTTGTCGTGACTGTTCCATTTCCTAAACAAGTTCTCAACCTTAACTTGACTACAAACGGTGAAAACGCTCATAAAATATTAAACATTACAGTCTGATGTTTCATTGCTCTTCATTGACGTTTCCCATCAACATTTATGACTTGTGTTCCATGTTTTCAGTAGGTACCTATTCATTTGATCCAATCAAAAAAGAGCTTTCATGGGAGGTAGGTTCATGAGGAAATTGTCACGATCACATGGTTATGTGAATCTTACGATACGTTAAACAATTTTAGATCGGTAAAATACAATCTCAGACATCGTCACCTAACATCAAAGGAAATGTAAGCAGTGGCGTAGCTAGCGGTCTGGCTGGTCGGGCCCAGCCCGACCAAATATTTTCCCAAAAATGAAAAATTTGTTTTCTTTAAAATTGGATTTGCAAAAATTTTAAATTCTGCGACTCTTTGGAATAATCCACAGTCTATTAGTGTAATATTTGTCAAATTGCGTCGTTATTAGCAAAATTATCATATTTTTAAACGTTACTTAGCAACAATGACAGGTGGATTTCTAGTGCCAGGCATTACGCAGTTTAGTCGGGCTCTGAAAATTCAGCCCGACCAAGTAGTAAAATCTATAGTGGGATTATCTGCAATCTGATTGGTTGACAGCAACCGAGCAAACTCAAATGCGCTGTTTCGCAACATCTAGTCGGGCTCTGAAAATTCAGCCCGACCAAGTAATAAAATCTATAGTGGGAATATCTGTAATCTGATTGGTTGAGAGTAGCTGAATACACTCAAACGTTTAACAACATCTAGTCGGGCTCATTTTTGAGCTTTCGAAATATACGTTCGGAAATCGTGATAACTTACATTACAATGGCTTCGGCTAATGAAATCGATATAATAAGTGAACTACAAAAAACCCTTTCTGTTCGACAATCAGGCGAGCAAAATATACTCGTAAAGCAGCAGCCAATTCCAAATTTACAAGCGACTACAGGCAATAGAAGCTTTCAGGAAAGTTGGTACTCGAAGAAAGATTGGCTTTGTGGTAGCTCAGAAAAGAATGCATTGTTCTGTTGGCCTTGTCTTTATTTTGCCCTGGATCGTCATCTTCATGGACGCAGACGGGATTCAAAAACATGAAGAATTTCCTATCCGATTGTAAGAAGCATGAGAAGGCAAAATCGCACATGGGTGCCTACAAGACCTGGAAGACCTACGGTTTTCAGCCTCGTATCGACTGTCTCATGTCACAAACTAGACGTGAAGAGATTCAGCGTCATAACGAGGAGGTAAGGCAAAACAGGGAAATGTTGAAAACATAACAGAAGCTGTTTTATACTTGTCTAGGCAAGAGCTTGCATTTAGGGGGCATGATGAATCTAGTAGCAGCATGAATAGAGGAAATTATAGAGAGCTACTTGAAAGTTTTGCCAAGATGGATTCTGTTTTTGAAAGGCGATTACATGGAAGGCTTGCTGAAACCCACCTTGCTGGGGGAGGGCGGTTTACTGGAGTCTCTCCTGATATTCAGAATGATTTGATTGATTGTCTTGATAAGATAATAGAGGATGAGATTTTAAAGGAAATATATTGCTGCACTTTCTTAAGTATACAGGTTGATGAGGCAACTGATGTTTCTACCAAAGAACAATTGAGTGTAATTGTTCGAATGGACAAAGGGGAAAGTGTCATTGAAAGACAGCTTGGGTTTGTTGATGTTAGTTGTGATAGGACTGCAACTGCTATATCATCAGTGGTTAAGGGTAAGTTAAGTCAATATAATAATGTGAAAGAGAAATTTATTGGACAGACTTATGATGGTGCATCTGTTATGTCTGGTCATCTCAATGGTGTTCAAGCTCAAGTTCAGCAGGATTATCCTTATGCTCAATTTGTTCACTGTGCTGCCCATAGACTAAATCTAGTATTATGTCAAGCTGCATCCTCCATCTCACCTGTTAAGATTTTCTTTGTTAATATTAGTGCTTTCTGCACCTTTACTAGCAATTCCCCAAAGAAAAGCTTTACTATCATCCCATAGGCTTGAGTTTCCTAGTCCTGGTGACACAAGATGGTATTATAGGGCTCATGTCATCAATGTCTTGCATTCTAACTATGAGAAACTGATAGACATATTTGAAAATCTTACTGATAATCCAATAGGTTGGGATGATGAAACGTTAAGTAAGGTTACTGGTTTACTTGGCTACCTTAATGGCTTCTTGTTTTGTTTCTTGGTACATGTTTTCAGAGAATTCTTGAGCAGTCATCCATACTTTATTCTATCTTGCAAGACAAGGACACTGACTTTCATTATGGAATGAGTAGGTTTGAGAGATTCAAGGCCTTTGTTGCTTCTCTGAGAAATGATACAGAATATTGTCAGGTGTACGACCTGGCTGTTGAGAAAGTGGGACCACCAGTAACCAGGTATGACCAACGGCATAATTACAAACAAATGTATTTTGAAATTCTTGACACAATTGTGACTATGCTGACTGAGCGATTTCAGGATATGGAGCGTTTTAGATTTTTGACCTTGTTAACCCTAGGGTGTTTAAGATGTGGAAAGGTGAAGTGCCCTCAGAAAAGATAAATCTTCTAAAGGAGGTTTATGGTGATATGTTTGACATACCAATGCTAGTTAGCCAACTTTGTTTTATTTACAGAGATAAAGACTTTCACTGTGATTCATGCGATGAATTATTGAAATATATTTTTCAGTTCCATTATCAATCTAGTATTCCAGAAGTTAAAGATAAATGGGGTTTTGTCAATTACAAGTGCTTCAGTTGAGAGGTCATTTTCTTGTTTGAAGAGGGTAAAAATTATCTTAGAAATACTTTGAGCCAAGGACGTTTTAGTTCTCTTTGCAGGATTTCCATTCACAAAGACATACTGTCAGAGAAAGAAGACGCCAACACATTGCATGATGAGGTAGTAAAGAAGTTCATTGAAAACCACGAAGACTTGCTTTCATACAAATAGGTATTCATATATGGCTGATAACAAGCTGATGATGTCTTACGTCCATGGCATGTGAGAATTTTCCGGGAACTTTTAATGCAGTCAATGATGATTGTCATTTCAGCACGACAATGAACGGCGTCACAACTTTTGATAGTTGTTGATGACAAATCTGAGCCTTTTTCGGTTCTTTTGTCAAAGTTTCTTTACAAGATGTACATAGGTATCTATTTATGTATGTGGTGTTGAGAAAATAATCACATATCTGCAACTATTTTTGAACTGTTTCTCTTCTTTACTATAAGATCCTTCGGCAATTTAAATTAACCAAAATGGTTCTATTTCCTGCATAAATATCACGCATTTGCTTTCTAAGATTGCCGTTTCCGACGTTCTAGGGAGTCTAAATTCGGAAAATTTTCTCGCTCGGCGCCAACCATGGTGGCGCCTCGTGAGCCCGACCAAATATTTTTCGCTAGCTACGCCACTGAATGTAAGTAAAACTTTTTTTTAATTTTTGCCCGTCTCAGTTGATTTACCGACGTCTTGACATGTTTTTCAAGAAAATATTTTCAAACTTTTTGCATGCAAAGCAAGATCTCCCTTCACAACATTTTTTGCTCACGAAGTAAAGTAATGTCGATCTTCCCAGTAACCATTCCTTGGTCACAGAGTAAGGTCGATCTTCACAGGTCGCTATCACTGTAGTTATATTCTTAGATTGTATTGTCTTTTCTAATAATTGATACTATCTCCCTTCCACTTTGGTATTCACCTTTAAAGATCTGATTTCCTACCATAATTAAACAACGTGGTGATGTGAGAATCGCTCTGATCTTTTTATGAAACTGCTCTTGTTTCATTTCGTCTTACGTTACTTGTCGTCAAATTCTTGCTGTATGTTCGTTTTCTGTAGTTTATTGCTTCTTATCATAATCTTTGTTTATTTTTCTTGTTTTTTTTATGAAAAGAATTAGTGCATATCTCCATAATCTTTTAATTTCTTTCCTTTTGTCTAATTTCCAATGTTTATTTTTCAGATATCTTTAAAAAGCGATGTTCCACCTTCGTAAGAAACACCAACTGAATTCGTAAGTGTTTTTTACTGAGTAACGTATATAAAACCAGTTGTAATTGGATGATATACTAAAATAATTCCCAAACCAAACTTTCTCTATGATACAAAGTTAACATAACTTCTCTCAGACATGATTTATTTATCAATACTCCTTAATCATAAACATGCAACAGCCTGCAACAGTGCCATCATAAATTTGTTGAAACCTGTCTCCCTTTCGCCGTCTTTCATCGGTAGCATTCTTTTATGTAGTCAACTTTCAAAATATATTCATTTGCCGCTTTGGGATTGAAAGTCGGTAGACTGGATGTACATGGAGAGGTAGGGACAGTTTGCATGGTTTGTTGTGTATGTAGGGGTACACTTTGCATGGTTTGTTGTGTATGTAGGGGTACACTTTGCATGGTTTGTTGTGTATGTAGGGGTACACTTTGTATGGTTTGTTGTGTATGTAGGGGTACACTTTGCATGATTTGTTGTGTATGTAGGGTACACTTTGCATGGTTTGTTGTATATGTAGGGGTACACTTTGTATGGTTTGTTGTGTATGTAGGGGTACACTTTGCATGGTTTGTTGTGTATGTAGCGGTACACTTTGCATGGTTTGATGTACACATAAGGGTACACTTTGCATGGTTTGTTGTGTTTGGAGGGGTACACTTTGCATGATTTGTTGTGTATGTAGGGGTACACTTTGCATAGTTTGTTGTGTATGTTGGGGTACACTTTGCATGGTTTGATGTGTATGTTACACTTTGCATGGTTTGTTGTGTATGTAGGGGTACATTTTGCATGGTTTGTTGTGTATGTAGCACACTTTGCATGGTTTGATGTACACATAAGGGTACACTTTGCATGGTTTGTTGTGTTTGGAGGGGTACACTTTGCATGATTTGTTGTGTATGTAGGGGTACACTTGCATAGTTTGTTGTGTATGTTGGGGTACACTTTGCATGGTTTGATGTGTATGTAGCAGTACACTTTGCAGTTTGTAGGGGTACATTTTGCATGGTTTGTTGTGTATGTAGGGTTACACTTTGCATGGTTTGTTATGTAGGGTACACTTTGCACGGTTTCTTGTGTTTGTAGGGGTACACTTTGCATGGTTTGATGTGTATGTAGGGTTACACTTTGCATGGTTTGTTGTGTATGTAGGGGTACACTTTGCACGGTTTGTTGTACAAATTGGTGTTCATTTTAATCTTGACAGATGACTTGAGTCCAACTTATGTTATATGGTTTCTGATGTAATCTAATATGTAACTAGGTTGCATTCTCTATAGCAGGGGTCTCCAAACTTTATAGCCATAGGGCCGCATTAACTTTCATCCAGCATGTTGAGGGCCGACGAACCCTATACCGCTGGTCAAAGAGCGAATATTTTAATAAAACGAAGTACATAACACAAGCTTCATTAGTTAAGAAAATAACTCCTTCCTTAGCTCAAAAACCCTTGAAAGCACTTTTCCACAACTTAGCCATCTTACTGCAGTGTAATATGGCATGTCAACAGATTCTGTCTCAGTAGGACGTTGGGACAAAAATTGACGTAAGCCACTCTTGTTAGTTGGCTTGCGTCATAACGTGAACTTTCTGCACAAAGTTTATTTTGCTTAATAATATTATTATTATTTTCTTAAGTGTCTCTGCGGGCCGGATTGAGAGGCCCAACGGGCCGCATCTGGCCCGTGGGCCGTAGTTTGGAGACCCCTGCTCTATAGAATTACAAGCTATTAAAGGCGTCAAGACACAACAGCTGGACGGTATAAGATAAGAACATAAAATTTTGTTGAATAAAAGCACAACACAACATTTACGCATGGTTAACAATTCGCGAATCTCCTTCCTAATCCTTCGACAGAACAAATTTTGATTAGCTTTCGAAAAGTTAATTCAACTTGTTGTGTATTTTTCAACATACATGTATGTATCTTACAGGTCGGGACTTCTTGCATATAATCTCTGCACTAAAAATATATCATCTATTGTGATTGCATTGGCAATAGAGCTTTACCGTTGGAGAAAAAAAGAAAAGTTGTGAATGCAATCTTCAACTACATTGAACGATAAAAATGCGTCAATGCAGCAATACTGTACAAGCAAAAAAGTTAAGTTATATTGCAGCACGTTATATTCAGAGAAAAATTTCACTTGGAGCAACTGTGCAGTCACTGTGAGTGCAATGTACAATGTTAAAAAAGGGAACCGTTCTAAATGTAGAAGGGAGGACAAATCTGACTTGTTAAAGGCATTAATACCAACTTGGAATCAAGCTTTTGATGGTTTGTTTCTACAAGCTGAAAATTTCGTATGTTTTGCCAATAATATTAGTAGGTTTGTTGTTCAATATTGCTTGAATTCTTGTTATTTTTCTATTGTTACATGGCTGCCTGAAGCATATGGAGTTGCTGGTCGGAACAAGAAGTTGCCATTCCACTATTCAACGTGGCTTCAATTCTTTCCGTTCTTCTGATGTTACGTACTTGGGGCACTTAGAGCGTATGGATTTGCTAGAAAATGTAGTTCCTAAACGTATGTAAAGATTTTGATTTTCGTTCATAATATACTGTGTTCCAGTCGCAAGTTGGGCATTGTTTCTAACTTTCTAAGAGATTTTTCGATCAAAAATTTTATCTGCTGTGAACATCTCTAATTATGTTCTTCCTAAAAATAAATTTCTGTCTGCGGAAACTGATCATTCAGTTTATCAACTTGTTGTTTCATCCACAAAAACGCTAAACGATCGTATTTTCCATTACGAGGCAGCAGCCTGTCTGTTTTGAATATCGTATGATTTTTACGATGTTTTATTGATGTTGTAATAAAAAATGGCGTTTCATGACACAGTATGTTTTAATTTTATAAAATTTGATTGGTAGGATCGACAGTCATCATGGATTTACCTGCAAACATTTGTTCATAATTCCTACTAATTAAGATTTTATCTCATTTAAGAGGAAGACATTTTACAGCAAAGTTGCACTATAAAATGCAAGTTACATATATAAATTCTAACATTATTACGGTTTTGAAGATTTTAATAAAAATTCAAAATACATCAGTGAAACAATAAATTATAGTGAGAGAACAAAATACTCACAGTTTTATATCATTTATTTTAACGTGTTTTTCTTGTAAATTTAGTTTGACAAAACGAAAGATACTTGAACTAATCTATTTAATTAGATCAAAAAACTGTAAAGTTTTTGAAACGTGAAGAAAGCGTCATATTTTTCCACCAAGTTGTCATGTCAAAATTGTGTAAACTTTATCATTTGTGGTATAATTGTTGCTTTATTGCATTTTTTACTCGTATTTTTCATTAAGTTTAATGTCTTAAAGCTTTAATAATAAAATATAGAAGTCGTAGTTAACATGAAAAAGTGCATTTTTAATCTATTAACATTATAAGAGAAATTCGTAGCTATTTTTGTGGTGTATCACAGACAATATTTACTGTCAGACAACTTCCAAGGTTGATAACTAACCACAGTTGCATACACTTTGTGGTGTGTCACAGGCAATATTTACAGTCAGCCAACTTCCAAGGTTGATAACTAACCACAGTTGCATACACTTTGTGGTGTGTCACAGGCAATATTTACAGTCAGCCAACTTCCAAGGTTGATAACTAACCACAGTTGCATACACTTTGTGGTGCGTCACAGGCAATATTTACTGTCAGCCAACTTCAAGGTTAATAACTAATCACAGTTGCATACACTTTGTGGTGTGTCACAGGCAATATTTACAGTCAGCCAACTTCAAGGTTGATAACTAACCACAGTTGCATACACTTTGTGGTGTGTCACAGGCAATACTTACTGTCAGCCAACTTCCAAGGTTGATAACTAACCACAGTTGCATACACTTTGTGGTGTGTCACAGGCAATATTTACTGTCAGCCAACTTCAAGGTTAATAACTAATCACAGTTGCATACACTTTGTAGTGTGTCACAGGCAATATTTACAGTCAGCCAACTTCAAGGTTGATAACTAACCACAGTTGCATACACTTTGTGGTGTGTCACAGGCAATATTTACAGTCAGCCAACTTCCAAGGTTGATAACTAACCACAGTTGCATACACTTTGTGGTGTGTCACAGGCAATATTTACTGTCAGCCAACTTCAAGGTTAATAACTAATCACAGTTGCATACACTTTGTGGTGTGTCACAGGCAATATTTACTGTCAGCCAACTTCCAATGTTGATAACTAACCACAGTTGCATACACTTTGTGGTGTGTCACAGGCAATATTTACTGTCAGCCAACTTCAAGGTTAATAACTAATCACAGTTGCATACACTTTGTGGTGTGTCACAGGCAATATTTACAGTCAGCCAACTTCAAGGTTGATAACTAACCACAGTTGCATACACTTTGTGGTGTGTCACAGGCAATACTTACTGTCAGCCAACTTCCAAGGTTGATAACTAACCACAGTTGCATACACTTTGTGGTGTGTCACAGGCAATATTTACTGTCAGCCAACTTCAAGGTTAATAACTAATCACAGTTGCATACACTTTGTGTGTGTCACAGGCAATATTTACAGTCAGCCAACTTCAAGGTTGATAACTAACCACAGTTGCATACACTTTGTGGTGTGTCACAGGCAATATTTACAGTCAGCCAACTTCCAAGGTTGATAACTAACCACAGTTGCATACACTTTGTGGTGTGTCACAGGCAATATTTACTGTCAGCCAACTTCCAAGGTTGATAACTAACCACAGTTGCATACACTTTGTGGTGTGTCACAGGCAATGTTTACAGTCAGCGAACTTCCAAGGTTGATAACTAACCACAGTTGCATACACTTTGTGGTGTGTCACAGGCAATATTTACAGTCAGCCAACTTCCAAGGTTGATAACTAACGACAGTTGCATACACTTTGTGGTGTGTCACAGGCAATATTGACAGTCAACCAACTTCCAAGGTTGATAACTAACCACAGTTGCATACACTTTGTGGTGTGTCACAGGCAATATTTACTGTCAGCCAACTTCAAGGTTGATAACTAACCACAGTTGCATACACTTTGTGGTGTGTCACAGGCAATATTTACTGTCAGCCAACTTCCAAGGTTGATAACTAACCACAGTTGCATACACTTTGTGGTGTGTCACAGGCAATATTTACTGTCAGCCAACTTCCAAGGTTGATAACTAACCACAGTTGCATACACTTTGTGGTGTGTCACAGGCAATATTTACTGTCAGCCAACCTCCAAGGTTGATAACTAACCACAGTTGCATACACTTTGTGGTGTGTCACAGGCAATATTTACTGTCAGCCAACTTCCAAGGTTGATAACTAACCACAGTTGCATACACTTTGTGGTGTGTCACAGGCAATATTTACTGTCAGCCAACTTCCAAGGTTGATAACTAACCACAGTTGCATACACTTTGTGGTGTGTCACAGGCAATATTTACTGTCAGCCAACTTCCAAGGTTGATAACTAACCACAGTTGCATACACTTTGTGGTGTGTCACAGGCAATATTTACTGTCAGCCAACTTCCAAGGTTGATAACTAACCACAGTTGCATACACTTTGTGGTGTGTCACAGGCAATATTTACTGTCAGCCAACTTCCAAGGTTGATAACTAACCAAAGTTGCATACACTTTTTTATTTAATTTGAATAATAGAATTTTGATCATAGTCTCTTATGGCTAAATTCCGCCCTAAATTTTCATCGTCTTTTTTCTTTGATTTTTTTTTCAGACAGAAGTAAAAAAGATGAAGAAATTAAAGTTATTGCAACACTTGAAAACAAGAGAATTACGAGTTTTTTCAATCCTGGGTGGGGTGTAATTTTGTCAATATTAAAAATTGAAACACATTCGTAGTTTGATTGAATTTTCATGATCTTCTCCAAACTCTTCGAAGTTCTATGTAGGAATCCTGCGATGATAAGTATAAAAGTGAACAATTTTATTGGAAAAAATATAAATGCGATAACTATACGGTACTTCCATGGAATTGGGAGTTTTTTTGTTGCGTTTTTAACCACAAGTAAGGTTACAGATATCGTTGGGACTAAATCTCGTTGATAACAAGTTTTCAAGATTGTCTATGACGAGTGAAGAGACCTTCATATAGTTATGCGTCACATGAATTTATTTGTTCGAGTGAAGTGGATTTGATGTTTATTTTATTAGCCACTGCTTGGCCTATTCCATTCAATCAGCATATCCAAATTAATAATTTTTCTCGTAATACTTTTTATTTTCTACAGTTATGAAACGTTTAATAATTTGTTAATATACAAGCGTTTACACAACTATTGCAAGAGCGAGTAAGAAAGCATAGAGAAAATGAATGATCATTTATCTTCTATAAGAGCTCACCATGGACTCATATTGTCAGCAGTTTTCGTATAATGGATCATATGGCTAAAATATGATGAAAAATGCGATAAAGAGAAAGTAAATTCCAGTTGAATGGTTTAGAAAATGAAGTATTTATCTTTTCTGATTCGCTGTTTGGACCAAACTTATGATGATGTATGTGATGAATAACCGACTGTTTTTTGTGTTTCCTCTAATGTATTTGCTTATGACTAACACCAAAGGCATTTTCGAAAGCATTCGCGTGTAAAATTTAAACTACGCCCCTTCAAAACTCCTCCAATCTCCGCTACCAAGGGTCACCAGGTCACTATATCTTGCTGTGATCTTTTCAAATTGAGAAAATTTATGTAGGTATGAGGACTTGCAAAACAAGTCATTCTTGTTGTTTTGATGCTTGTAGTCAGACAGTAGTAAAAACGGTGAAGAAGTCAATAGTGTTGAATTACTTGAAGACCAGAGAATTTTTAGTAAGTTTTGCTGACTTAGTTGTAATGTACTCTCATCAATAGTCAATATTAAAAACTGGACGCTTTAAAACGTAAGGTTGAATTTTGCGGATTTTTTCTTTCATCGGAAAATTTATTGTGTCAGAAGTTAAATTTGATCACATAAAGCTTGTCTTTCTTCCTTATTTATATTTCTATTTTCCGAGTACAAATCTTCAGATTATATTTTTAACAGGATAGTTCTTTTCAACTCACCGGAATCAAAGTAAAAATTATTTAGGCAATAACAATTCAAACTAAAACCATTTCATAATAATTGGTGTATTTTTGTACAGTTTTTATTCTCTAGTCAAGATGCAGATTTTCGATTTCCAAAAAACAAGGAAATAACATAGGTTTTTACTTTGTTAACGTGTATTCATCACAAAAGTGGTATGATAAACGTGGCAGGAAGAGCACACGCTTGCAAATTTTCTTATGAAAAAGAATATGCTTAGGAATGATTTCAATACTTAAGAGTTATAGGCTGATAAGTTTATTTCATAAAGGTGAAGCACCTTATTGATGAGAATTAGAAGAATCAACCTTTTGAGATAGTTTGTCATTAAACAATCATCTATGCTTCATTACTGCAATCTCGAATAGATTAAATGCAACTTTTGTCAAATGTATATCTTTTGAAGCTTCCAAAGATTCAATTATGCGCATTTCCCGTATACTATCTAACTAAGGCCAACGGCTTATAACAATTTGATTCTTAGTGCGTCTTGTGATTCTCTTTTGACACAGATTCATCACGCTGTAGACCTGAACTTTGTGGTTTATAATAAGTTTGTCATGTAAGTTGCAATTTACAATGATTTGTGACGTGTGGGTACCTCCCTATTTGGAAACTACATGCGAATTAAGATTGGACTGCACCGAGGGCTTTGTACTACGAGACATTTTAAAATGTTTTGATCCTGGTCAACCTCATATACTTCTCTATTAAAAAAATTATTTTGTTGTTTGGTTTTCTTTCCTAGAAAAATCATTATTTACTACAAATTCATGAATAAAACGCTGAGGATTTTTCAAAGCACGCTTCGGTATTGACGCATCTTTGTTTATGCATGCGCAATTTTGCTCAAATATGTATTAGACACGAGCTAGAGCAAATGTCCCATTTTATATATATTAATCTACGACTATGTGCAATTATATGCAAGACAGGTATTCGACATAGTTTAATGGTTCTGATCTGAGGAGAACAAAAATGGTAAAGAAATCAAAATTTGTGACACCGTTAACTCAAAGATCGTCATATTGATTGTAAATTTTCCAGACTTTGTTGTATTGTTTCCTCTTCGCGTGTTTCAACACCTGTGTATAAAAATATTAGGAAAAAAGATACTCAAAAGAAATCAGACGGAAAGTTTTTAATGTATTATTTTATTCAATTTCAAGTTGTCGTATCTTGCGTTGTCTTCATATGATAAATAATGTATTGTAGCTATAAGAAGTTTACAGAATTAGAAGAATTAAGTATTGTCTTGATGCGTGACTTTCGTGACTGTGGGAGTGGGGGGTTGCAACGTGCAATTACCGACAAACACGTGATTGGTACATATATCTTGAAGAATACTTTGCATGACGTTACAAAAGTAAGTCGTTCCAGACTTTTCGAGCGACTAACAAGCTCCATAAAAGGAACATGTTGCCTTCTTTAAACAGCCTTTTGGAGCGATTTGAGAAACTTAAAAACTTTTTTACTGATACGGTGTAAATCACTCCTAAATTCAATGTTGCTGAAATGGGCACTTGAATGAATTAATTAACTTACGAAACTTATCCGGGGGGGGAATGTTAAAATATTCATTATCGAGAATTGATCTACCAATATTGCCCTATCTTTAACCTATTGGTATATAACATCCTACACACACTCTACATACATGTTAGTTGGATCTCTTATTTGCTAGCTTTATGCTTCCATAAATGAATTTCCTCTATTGTAATTTTGAAACTAAAAAGTGGACTAAATAAAGCTGATAATTTTGCCTTATATAGTTAAACAGTTAACTTTGATGCTTGGCGCATAAAAATAGTACAATAAAGAAAAGTTTGCTGTTCACATAAAGAACATTGGAGAACATTGGTATGCCAGGTATACGATATACTTGGCGAGAAATGCCCACGCAAGCAAATTTTCTTATGAAAAAGAATACCCTGGGAAATATAAGTACTCAGAGTTTTAGCCTCAGAAGTATACAATGCCGGTCAAGCATCTGAATTAGCTACCTAAAAATTTTAAGAATCTGTTCGTAATTAGTTAGATTTGTTATTAACCAAACGCTTCTATCTTTAGTACCTAAATTTATTTACCATAAAATTTATTTCTAACTTTTAAAGATTCCAAAGCAAACATTTGATAGAGAGCTTTTGAAACTAGCTGCGAAGTTCGAACTGAATCATGAGAATCTTGGAGGTTTTGGTTACCTTTGTCCCCCCCCCCTCCCTTACACACACACTCAAAAAAAACTTTGCGTTGCCAACGAGTGAAAGATTCACTAGTTTTGCATATGTGGATAAATATTTTCAATTTTGTACTGTATCGAAAACTGTCCATTACACACATTTCTTTAGATTCATACATAGTACTTAATAAATACCTCCTATCTTCCCCAGCAAAGATCACGATTTCCTGCTGTGGTGTTTTGAAATTACCACATTTTTAAAATATCTTGATCTAACACGAATTTTAAAACATGTATTTGTCATAGTTTAATATTTATAATGTGATTGGACCAAAAACGCCAAAAAAGTCAAAGTTGGTCAAACTGCCATAAACTCACGACAGGTAAAGATCGTCTTAGGGATTTTAAATTTTCCAGACTTAACCGTGTATTGTATTCTTCGTGTGTTCAAACACCTGTGCACAAAATAAAAGAATACAGAAAATCCAATCAGTTTGAAGCCATCGTTTTAAACAGTTTCGAGTTATCACATATTATCTGTCTCCATTTCTACAAAAGCCAATTATTGTAACAGTAATATATTTTAAAACAGATATATTTTGCCTGTTTTATTTCGCCTTTAAGGATGTATTAGGCCAGGTCTGTCTGTTTTTATAATATGGTTGCTTAGAACTTTCATAAACATATTTTGTTTATGGTATTAATAAATACTAGAAAGTAAACGAAAATAAAGCTGATAAGTTTTTATAACTTTCACATATGTTACAAATAAGAATTTTCTGACCACAGTCTAATTACAGTCGAATTTCATACACAGGTAATTGCTACATTTCTAAAATGGTCTCTTCATTTTCTGAGATCGATTGGCTTAATTGTATTGTATTCTAGCGTAGATTTTTGGTTTGAAAGTTAAAAGCTGAAAGTCGTCAGACTTACCCTTTAATCAAACATTGCATACAAAGAAAAACAGTAATGGCTGTGTTTGAATAGTAAAACTGTTGTTCTCGCTGTAATGAGTCGAAACATAAATAAGCTTAAATATTAAATTAACGTGAACAGAAATCTTAATAAAATAAAAGGGAGTGATTTATTCACGAATCTTGCAAGTACTCGAAATTGCCCATGAATTTTTTTTGATGAATGAGTTGATTCTTTTGTCTTTAGTTATACTGGATGACTAAATTTTGTCGTTTACAACTGGCACAACAAAGAAAATTCATCTATTTACATGAAAGTAATAACAGCCTGATCAATACATGGATAACTTCTTTTCTTTATTAAAATTTGGTCCGCAGTCAGGTTCAGTGAGACAGCACTTGGAAGAAGGGAATCGCTGTATGAATAATGGCGATTATGAATCAGCAATTGAACACTATGTACAATGTTTGAGACCTCCAAGCAAGAATAGCGTCAAAATGATGGCATATTTTGGTGCTGGTAACGCTTGTGTCCTCTCTAAAAAATGGAAGGATGGAATGAAAAATTTTGATGATTGCTTGAAGATTTCTTCAAACGTGAAACGTGAATTTTTTCAACATCAAGTTTATCTTGGCCTGGGTAATATTGATTCTACCATTGAAAGATTTGTGGACGACCTGAAGAAAGATAAAATGGTCTGTCTTTGCCATATTGCATTGGGAGGATTGAACAAGCGGCTTGAAAATTATGAGAAATCTTTGGAGCATTATAGAAAAGGATTCTCTCTTATTGAATGTCAACACCAAGAAAATCAGCAAGAACAAAAAAAAGAACCAAAGAAAGTTGATGGTATTAACGTTAGTAAAGATTTCATCGACCACAACATGAAGAACTTGTCACTTGTTACTTCAACTGGAATCATGAATGGAGTGTTAGTTGTTTATTGGGAATTAACAGAATTGTTTGATAAACTTAAAAGACGGCACGAGGCAACTTGTATGTACAAAATATATATGGAGGGTAAGAGACAACTTTTGCTTCGGATTAACAATAAATTTAGGGGTTTTTAAGTACTACATTATAATTGACATTATAAGTTTAAAGATTGGTGATTCAGGCATATTTCATTGAAGAAAAGTAATGTTTTCTCAGGATTTTTGAAAATTTATTCTATTGAGCTTTCGACTCGGTTCTGATGAAGGCTCGAAGAACGCTCAATAAAATAAATTTTCAAAAATCAGGAGAAACCTTTACTTTTCTACAATTAACATTATATGTACATAGTCGTTCGTTACCAAAATATATGATGTGGATTTGCCAGTGCCAAAGCTTTGTTACGCCAGTCTGGAGACATGATGTATTATATCTAATAATTTTAGTTATCAGCTATATCCTCCACTCTTGCCAAGATCTGTTTCCTTAAACAAGTGGCTTATGATGTAACAATTACTTTACGGTTTTACCGTTACGGCAGTTTAACCATCACTGGCGTATAACAATTAATATAAATTCAGGGTTAGGAGCTTAAGAATTCTACCAACAATATACTTATGATAGCGAGTTTAAATGTTTAAAAGTATGATCGTGCTGGTAATCGAGATGAACAATTATACCTATTTATTCTCTAGTGTGGGCTACCTCAATTTTACCTGAACTGATTGCTTAAATGATTTATTTATGAAATGGTTGTTATGACAAATTGTGCAGTCAGTACCTATTTGAATCGTTTGGGCAATGGCAGACGTTGAGTTATTTCTAATTAATTGATTTTCTTATTTTAGTAATCTTTAAAAGTAATATTTTTACCCCAATTTTAGAATTGCAGTGGAAATGCGTTGATGAATCAACTAAACATAATCAATTGTTTTTAAAAATGATTAAGTATGGACGAGATCCCAAAGTCAATGTTGAATATATAAGCGATGTGCGTGTAATTTTCTCCGGAGAATTTTGCATCGGCAAAGGAAGTGATGGAACTCGTGTTTATCTTGGACTGGGAAAAGATGGCTATGGAAAAGCAGTGAAACGAATACCTCGTGATATCTGCATTGGGCTTACACAACAAGAAAAGAAAATTTTCAAAGAAATCATCAAAAAAAAATCGAATGATGTTGTGAATTATTTTTACTTAGAAGAAGACATTACATCAGAATATGTTTATTTAATACTCGACCTGTGTGAAGAATCGCTGGTGGATTTTGTGCAATCGGAATCAAATAGTTTGGCTTATCTTCAAAAATCGCTTCCCAAAGTTCTCAGACAAATTTTAAAAGGCTTAGCTCATCTTCACAGCGAGCCACATCCTGTTCTTCATCGAGATTTAAAGCCTTCCAATGTTCTCCGAGAAGCCCAAGGCAAATTTCTGATAGCTGACTTTGGTATCAGTCGAATACTAAAAAGTGATTATAAGACATTTAAACACGGCCTTACTTGGGGATCTGATTATTGGGTTACTCCCGAATCGTATTGTCCGGATGATGAGTCGATTAAAAAGTCACATTACAAAAAAGAGTCTGATGTAATGGTATGTGTTAAAATATAACCGTTTTTAAAATACATATAAATAATAATAAATATATGTCTTTAATATATTATTCACGCTTTTACTTTTTCAACGATTTTAGACTGCAGGAATGGTGGCTTTTTATGTTGCAACAAAAGGGAAACATCCTTTTGGAGATCGAACGACAAGACTGCAAAACTTGTTGAATGGAAACCCTGTTGAATTGAAAAACATAGTAGATGTTGAACTTAAAGATCTTCTTTCGTGGATGCTACAATTGAGACCTGAACTCAGACCATCTGCTAACGAGGCGTTAAAACACCCTTATCTACAATCCGATGAATGTAAGTTTGACTTGATGTGTGATGCGGGAAACCAACCCGAGATAGAGATACCATATTTAGGTCATCCTCTCTACTCAGATGTCCATGAGCAGTTAAATGGGTTAAAAAATTGGAAGGATCGTATTGATCTTGAAGTCTTTAGTGATTTCAATGTGGGACATTACGATGCTACATGGTTAGGTTGCTTGCAATTTATACATAATGTTCACCAGCATTGGAATGATGTACCTCGTCTAAAACGGCTTCAAAGTGATGGTAATTATAAAAAGTATTTCTTACAAGTTTTTCAAGAGCTTCCTCTGTTGGTGAACAGAATTATAAGATTAAATGAATGGAAGTCAAAACCAGATCTCGAAGAACACTTTTCAAGTAAGTTACAAACATTTGGAAATTTTTTTTCCGTTTTGACCGTATAGCTAAATTAGTGTTTCTTTTAAAAAGTCCCTCAAAAGAAACATCACGCAATAGAAAGTTAGTGGTCTTGTGATCGCGGGAAGATCTGTTACTGCATATTGGGTCATCCTTAAATTGTAAATCTTAAGCTGTGATCGAAAATTTACCATTAGATGAATTGAACTTGAACTTAATATGGACTGCAGAAGGTCGATAATTGGATAGTATTCGTAAATGCAGGATATGCTTTATTAAGCTCTTTTGAAATCCAATTAATCTATTTTTTTCTGCGTATTATAAAATGCATTTATGAATATGATCCATCCCCAATTATCGATCTTCTGCGGTTTCTGCTTAAGAAATATAACGACAAAGTCCAATTGGTATCACTAGAGATAACTGGAAGGATGATGTATGGAAAGAAGGTGCACATAGAAATAGTCAGTGAAGCAATTTAAGCTTTTCCACTTATTACTTGTTTACTTGTACTTTAACTATGAGTTCCAACATGGCGGATAGTCATTTAAGTTGTAATGATTTACAATGAGAGTCTGAGAAATTGCTATGCAACTACAAAAAATAAAGAAAATTAATTAAGAATGCTTAAGAAAATTTATATATTTAAATTATATTTTTTGGTCTCCTGTACCAATTCCAGTAATTTTTAGATTTAATGGACGAGACCAATGTGTTTTTTATGATTTTATGTTTTGCTTTCATCTAGTATTGACTGGACAGAACTTTCGTATTCAACATCAAAAAGAATTAAAACAACAATTATTATACGGTTTTACGTTAACTCAGAAAAATAAAATGTAGGTTTAAGCTGATCCATCCAGTGAAGCTAGTTTCCCAAAATATAAAGGACAATATCCTTTGACCAGTGGCGAAACTAGAACGCTAGTTGGGGTGGGTAAATCTGCATATATCCAGGGGTGGGTAAATATGCATATATTTGAAATTAACATCGCAAACAAAAGAAATCAGCAGGGCAGAGCTGAATATATGAATATATACCCCCCCAATTAACGTTCTAGTTTCGCCCCTGCCTTTGACTAGGATTGGAAGTACTGTTATTTTACTGTTATAATATTTTTACAATTCCGATCCTCGCTGCAGTAGAGTAACTTGGAGCTTTTTTATCTGATGGTAATACATTTACGTCAGTTTCAGAATTACACTTGCAAAAATGGAAATACATCGGTGAATCAAAAAAACATAAAGAATTGTTGTTAAAACTAACTGAGTATGGACAAGATCTTAACGCTGAGGTTAAACATTTGAACGATGTACGTGTAGTTTTCTCGGAACAGTTTTTACTTGGCAAAGGAAGTGATGGAACCCGTGTTTATCTTGGACTGGGAAAGGATGGTTACGGTAAAGCAGTAAAACGAATAATTCGTGATAACTGCATTGGGCTTGTGCAACAAGAAAAGAAAATTTTGAATGAAATCGAAGCAAAGGGCTCGAAGTATGTTGTAAATTATTCTTACTTAAACGACACTGAAACAGAACATGTCTATTTAATACTCGACCTGTGTGAAGAATCACTGGAGCATTTTGTGGAGTCAAAGAGTTTGGCTTATCTTCGAAAATTTCTTCCCAAAATTCTCAGACACATTTTAAAAGGATTAGCTGATCTTCATAGTGACCCATATCCTATTCTTCATCGGGATTTGAAGCCTTCTAATGTTTTCCGAGACGCACAGGGCAAATTTTTAATAGCTGACTTTGGTATGAGTCGAATTTTGAAAAATGGATCTAACACATTAAAAAGTGGCACCAAAATGGGAGCTGGGTATTGGATTGCTCCCGAATCATATTGTAAAGATGAAGATTCGGTTGATAAAGCACGTTACAAAAAAGAGTCTGATGTAATGGTAGGTGTAGAAATGTAAGATTTGCAAACCAAACTTAAATTCAATATTTTAACATTTCATTCACGCTGTTACGATTTTAGAATGCTGGAATGGTGGCTTATTTTGTTGCAACAAAAGGGAAACATCCTTTTGGAACTCAAGCGACAATATCGCATAACTTGTTGAATGGAAACCCTGTTTTCTTGAATGAAATTGATGATGTTAAACTTAAAGATCTTCTATCATGGATGCTACAGGTAAAACCCGAACTACGACCAAATGCCAACGAGGCGTTAGAACACCCTTATCTACGATCCGATGAAAAGAACTTTGATATGTTGTGTGATGTGGCAAACCAACCAGTGATAGAGATACCGTATTTAGGTCATCCTCTTAACTCAGATGTGCGTGAGCAGTTAAATGGTCTAAATAATTGGATGGGCCGTATTGAACCTGAAGTTTTTAATAATTTCAATAAAAGTCAATACGACTCCACATGGTTGGGTTGCTTAAAATTTTTGCAAAACGTTCACCAGAATTGGCATGATGAACCTCGTCCACAACTGTCATCATATGTTAAAGATGGAAACTATCAAGAGTATTTCCTCAAAGTTTTTTCAGAGCTTCCTCTGCTAGTAAACAAAATGAAAAGGTTGATTAAATGGAAGTCAAGTCCTGATCTTAAAGAACACTTTTCAAGTAAGTCACAGTCCTAGAAATATTTTTTCATTTTCACTGATGGATTAATTTAAGGTAGTGTTCCTCATTTTACACAATGCCAAGTGTAAAAATTTCAAGTAAATACTCTGGAAGTGTAAACTTTTTTGGTTAGATTCATCGTAATTTAGCGATATATTTCTTTATCAACGTGTCGAATATTATGAAAAATTAGCTTTTTCAACTTGGACGATTTAACCCCAGCAGCTCTATGTTTGGGTATGAAAGCACATGTGTTGTTTCTGAATTGTTAAACTATACCTAAAATGCATATGGTGTTAAGCAATAAGGGTGTATTGTTTTACTGGTATTCATTAATACAAAGAGAATTTCTTTTTATTCAAACTTTGCTGTCAGTAGCGACATAGCAAAGCGTTGATGTTAGTGCAAAGCTAAGCTTTGTTTTTGTTACTGCATGTTCACTTTCTAAAAGGCCTATAAAACTTGAATTTGCAAAAGCAATACATTTTTACACAATCCTTCGCCAGCAAATAGCTAATAAAATACAAACAAAAAACTCAGCATGAAAGTCCGTCTTACTCAATATTTTTTAAATAAATTTAAACTTCTTGATTGCTTCAAACGATGACACTCATATAAAGATTCATATTTAAGCAAGCCACATCCCATGGGAGATATAACTAACGCTAGCAATTTGAATCTCAATCAATCACTCCTCAAATGGAAGCTATGTTGCTTTTATGAAAGAAAATAAAGCGTTTAACCGGCATAAAGTCACTGGCTTAGCAACTAAGAAAGATGCAAGATGATTCTTTTCGTAAGAAAATTGCTAACTTTGTGTTAGAAAGTGTGTTAGAAAGTGTGTTAGAAAGCCATTTTCCGAATTTTTAACAAACTTAAATGTGAAGTAAGCAGAATAATTGAAATGCGGCATTACGAAGAGACTATGCATTGATGGATAAATTTGAAGAAGAAGAAGACAAATAACAAAACGCCAATGACAATGCACGTGTAACTGAAAGAAAATCACATATTGGAAAAGGAAGAAGACACATTCACAGAAGAGGGAAGAACATTGTCAGCTTTAAGTTAAGCAAGCCAGGGCATATTGCAAAGAAATTCCCACTCACTGTTTCAGAAAAACAACAGGAATAATTAAAAATGCCTGAAAGAGGAGGAGTTGCATTAATCTTTGGTACGAGAAATACCAGTGAACGTTATTTCGATTAAGCTGCTAAAAAGAATGTGACTAAATACGAGAACTCTCTCATTAATAACAAAAGGTACAAATTTTCAACAAGTTGATGATACATGCACAAAGGCAGCACGTAATGATCAAGTCGGAAACAAAAGATGTGGATTCATAAGTGCAAAGTTACATAGTTTTGCATGTGCCAAGATCAGCAAAGAGTTTATATCTGTGCAAGCGATATTCACCAACTGATTCTTCAGATAAATGGCATCAAATGTTTGTTTATTTAAATGGTCAATGGGTCGAAGTGGTGAATTCATGAAGTTCAAAAGCCAAAGGAGAGTAAAATGCTCATCAGGAAATTTTCACAAAGTATCATTCCGGTAAGGAAGTTTGGGAGCAAGTGTTGTAAGTATGAGCATGCTTTTGGGGATGTTTGTGAGGAAATGTCCTGCAAACTAAGAGAGGTTTAGTAAAGTCCAAATATATCGAGAAGAGACGCTTAAATCGGAACATACTACTCCTGTATTGAGAGGAAAAGGTTTATATTGTAGCAAAGTTATGTAACTTTTTTTTTGCATTGTTTTGTATGTGGGTAAAATCAATTGGAAGAAGTTAATTGCTACATTCTCACTTTCATTGAGTACTTTTCCAGTCTTCAGATACACTGTGGTACATCCTTTCAAGAGGAAAGGTGAGTCCTGGCCAAGCTTAAAACTTTTTTGTGCTTTAATGAAAGTCAGAGAAAAGATCATAAAATTAAAACTGTAATTATGAAGAACAATGGAGATGAATATTAGTTTGACTTGCACGGAAAATTAAGGTGTCTTGTTACAATTCACATTTCCTTAGTCTCCAGAGCAAAATGGTTTTGACAGAGATTTTGAATCGGACAGTAATGGTCATGGAATCAGGATAATCAATGACGAAACTTCCTTTGGTTGTCTTACAGATGCAAGGACAAGTCTGACCCCGCCTAAAAAAAGAGATCTGCTATAAGTTGCGATGAACGCTAATCTTTTTCGTTATGATCGATCGAAGACTGAGTGGATGACCTACTGAGAATTTTGTTCGATCTATGATGGACATGATTACAAAAAACAGATGATCCAACTGAAGGCATTGAGCAACCGGATGAGCCAAAGGAAGAAACAGAAATTCAATCAACATGAAAAAGGTCCACAGAATTAATCATGGCGAACTTACGCAGTTTAGGACAGTTAAGGCAGCAAAAAGTGCCTATTCCATATAGAGATGAATCATATACTTAATATTTCAATCAATCACATCAGAAATTGATCAGCCCGAGAGTGTTCAAGAACCTTGAAAACGTATTGCATTCAATATAGAAAAGAAACTGTAATCTTCAAGTGGTTGGTTGGCTCCCAATAGGTTCTTAAAGTGAAACACGTGTAGCTATGACAGTTTATTGCGCAAAATTAAAATTATGCTTTTAAAATATTTGGTCATGAACCACCAGAGTCCAGAATGAAATTTAAGAGTTGAGAGTAAAAGTCCGGTCAAGATTTTATACAAAACTGTTGTATTCTTTTCGAGAATGAATAACCTTAATGTTCTTCAAACGTTAAATTTAGTGAGGTCAACATAAAGCAACAAACATATATTTTTGTGTACATTGAATTAAGCTATATATCATGCATGCATGAAAAGAAAATTTTTGCAATTAATGTGTCTGCTTCCTATTCACATTTGAAACTTATCCAGAACGATAATTGGGAGCAATATTCATATGTTCATACGGCATGTCATGCATGTATGAATATGCTTCCCTAATCGTCGTTCTAGCTGCGTGCCGAATGTGAAACAGGGATGATTTTAGTTTCTGTTTGATATCTCATCATTTATCCCTTGAAGTATTTCTCTTTTTTATTTTATGAACTTGTGTTGCGAAGAGTGGAAATACATTGGTAAATCAACAAAACATGAAGAAATGATTTCAAAACTAATTGAGTTTGGAGGCAAGATTCCCAATGCTGAGGTCAAAGATGTGAACGGTGTACGTGTAATTTTCTCAGAAGCGTTTTGCATCGGCTGTGGAAGTAATGGAACCCGTGTCTATCTTGGACTGGGAAAGGATGGCTACGGTAAAGCAGTGAAACGAATACTTCGTGATAAAGGCATCAATCTTGCACATAAAGAAAAAGAAATTTTGAATGAATTAAGCGCAAAGGAATCAAAGTTTGTTGTCAATTATCACTGCTTAGAAGAAGACAATGGAAAAGAATATGTCTATTTAATATTGGACCTATGTGAAGAATCGCTGGAGGATTTTGTGCAATCAGAATCAAATAGCTTGGCTTATCTTCAAAAATCTCTTCCCGAAATTCTCAGACACATTTTAAAAGGATTATCTGATCTTCATAGTGGCGAAAATCCTATTCTCCATCGCGATTTAAAGCCTTCTAATGTACTCCGAGATGCACAAGGAAAATTTCTGATAGCTGACTTTGGTATTAGTCGAATATTGAAAGATGGAAGTAAGACAAAAGTAAGTAATCCTAATAAGGGAACTCCGCATTGGATTGCTCCTGAATCATTTGGTACAGAAAAAAATCAGGATGGCAAAGGACGTTACAAAACAGAGTCGGATGTAATGGTAGGTGTTTGCAATTTAAGTTTAATTATTTTTTTTTAAATTTCTTTCATCATATTACGTTGTGATTTATTTTAGACTGCAGGAATGGTAGCTTTTTATGTTGCCACAAAAGGAGACCATCCTTTTAAAACTGAAGAGAATATATTGAAAGGAAACCCTGTTGGCTTGGAGAAAATAGATAATGTCGATCTAAAAGATCTACTGTCATGGATGCTACAGCTAAAACCGGAAGACAGACCATCGGCCAACGAAGCGTTAAAACACCCTTATCTACAAACCGATGAGGAGAATTTCGATTTGCTGTGTGATGTTGGGAATGAACCAGAAATAAAAACATCATCTCCACATTCTCTTCCCTCAAATCTTCGTGAGCAGTTGAATCTTTCAATAGATTGGAAGGGCCGTATCGATGCTGAAGTCTTTAAACATTTCAATAAAGTATCTGACTCTACATGGTTAGGTTGCCTAAGATTTTTGCGAAACGTTCGCCAGCATTGGTATGATAAACCTCGTCCACAACTGTCATGTGTTAAAGATGGAAACTATCAAAAGTATTTTCTTCGACTTTTTATGGAACTGCCTCTTCTAGTTCACAGAACCATACGATTGAGTGACTGGAAGACAAGACCTGTTCTAGAGAAACATTTTCCAAGTAAGACACAGAAATGAGTTTCATTTTCGATGACCAAGCTATAAATTAGGGGTTCATGACACTGTGTTTGTTCTTTTCACTCTAATTCTCCTCTTCATTTATTGTACTTAATGCATGTATGTTTTGAATTCTGTATATTGCCGTTGCAAACATTTTTTAGACAGAGAACATCCTGTAAAACTTGAAGAAGGCAAGGGAAAGAAAAGCGAAGCTGTTGTTGATTACCCTGATCTCAACGGTAAATAGCTATGTAACAACAAACTAATGCTGTGTACGTGTCACTTTTCTAAAATATTCTACCAAAAACCGTAATCCCTCCAGTTCTATCTGGTGCATCGTTTTCTAACTTTGTGCAACTGAAAATAACGGTTCAAGCATGTGTGATAGTACTAGCAATTGTCAAAAATCTTTAGACGAGATTAACGATTTGTCAGATATCCAAAGATAGTGAAGAGTACCTACGAATCATGGTGATTCAGAGACTTTGGCATAATTTTATCGTATGGTAAAAAGAAACTTATAGCTTATTATGTTGTCAAACTTGTAAAGAAGACATGTGCAATAGTAAATATTGCGTATCCTTTGCTTTAAGTCAGCAAATGCTTTCACGTCGTATGCATTAATGCTGAAATTGCGATTCTTCTTTGCATTATTTATCCTAAGTGTAAATGGTCAGATCAAATGACGAAAGGAAAAACAAGAACATTATCGTTTTCAATTTAAAGCTAAAATGTGCCACATCAATGAAGCCATTTTATTGTCTGCAAAAGAGGTTTATGGGAAAGCAATTGGCAAGAAGGAAATCAATGATACCACAATTCAAGATCCTCCTTTATGTATGTTTTAATTTAAGGCTCGTAAGCAAGTTAGATTAAGCTAAGTAACCAAGTTGGATATTACATGGCCAGATTGCTATGAATTTTCATTGGATTTTACAATGTTATATAATTAACTACTTTTTTGTCTTCAAATGACTAACGATCTAAAACTGAAGGCGAATGAAATTTAAATTTGATTTCCATACATCATGTTTCTTATGTAAAATATACAATAAATTTTAACATGTGTAATTTAGTAATACATAACATTTCTTCAAGTATAACAATGTATAACAATACATATAACTATATATAACAATATAATATGGATGTCATGACTTGTAACGCAATTAAGGAGTTGCTCGATCTGTGCTCAAAATCCGTTGTACTTTAGCGTTATATAAGTCTTTCGTATGAGCTCCGAGCGTGAGTTCAATGTACTAGAACGCTATTTAGTTTATGTACGTCACTACAGTACCACTGCAAAGAGTAAAAGATTGATACGCATAAAAAGAACAACTTATTGAATCGGGGAAATTGGTTATATTTTAATAAAATGACACTTTTATGTGAGGTTGTGATCATTTCCTAGTATTTCCTTTGTTGCAGCTTTGAAATTGTTAAAAGAAAATCTGTGTACGTTGAGGTTAATGATGACGAAGTCAAAGTTGAATTTTTGTTCAACTTTTGTCTATTCAAGCTTAGTTGTGTTGCATTTTTCTTGAGACTAAAGTCGTATGTTTTAAGCCACAAGCTTGCATTTATAAATTTCAGTCTTTTAAATAGTTAGCCAGATCTGTCTCTTTCAGTCATTTGTGACTTGTTAGGTCAAGATTTACATTCTCAGTTAATTTCCATTGATTCTATTATTGTAGTGTGTATCATTGGTGTGTATGGAACTTCAAAGTATGAATACTGCCGAGGGACTCCAGCTGTATTGCCTTCATGCATGTTTCGTTATTTTAATTGAATTCTTGTTTATTTTTCCTTTAAATATTATAACATTGTATTAGTCCCAACTCTAGAAATTTCTGAATTGAATGATTCAATTCCTAAAAACGCGAGACGGGTGTCGGCGGCCATATTTTATAGCCACTAATCATCAGAGCCATCTATTTGTAAGAGTTGGGACATCTATTGTTCTCTGTTATGCTTACGTTGATTGGACAATATTGATCACCTGATCAATTTCCGCCATTTTGGTTCCTAGTTTTGAAATTACAGGTAATGTTTATATGGCGATTACTGCTAGTGATATGGTATTTTGAGATAATATTACTTTTTGTTATGGATAAGTGTGTAATATTTGATCGTTGACGGCGACTAAATGTCATTGCATATCGCCAAAATTAAGGAATACGAAAAAAATGAAAGAAATGCTTTTACGTCGAAATTACGAAATTTGATTGCGTATGGTGATTGTTGATTTAAGGCTCACTCAATTGACTAAAGTAGAGGATCATTTTGGTGCCAACTCTAACTGGAAAAGTTCGTGTTAATACTTTTTCAATAGTTTTCTTACAACAAAGCATGTTTTCAATGGAGAATTATGATTTCTAACTATGTTCTGAAATGGGTCATTATACAAATCTCTCAATTCTCAGCCATTTCCACACTAAAACAAACAACTACACCAAATCACAAAAAGCTATTATGATTTTCCATGTTTTTTTTATTTCATTATTTAAAAATGAAGTAATTATAATGAGGATATTCACTGCAACTGCCGAGTACAATATTTTATTGGTAATGAATTGTAAAATTATACATTGCCTTCTGTAGCTCAAAGTAAAACACATAATTTATTTTTCTTCTAGACTTTTCAATGAGATTTTAATAAAAGGTTAGGTCTATATATAACCACAAGGCATATTTCCTTTAATGTATATTACAACTGATGGTGGCCTTCTGATGTATAATAAATGTTGCTGGCTTTCTGATATAAATTTAAATGTTGCTGGCCTTCTGATTTATATTAAAATGTTGCTGGCTTTCTGATGTAAATTTAAATGTTGCTGGCTTTCTGATGTAAATTTAAATGTTGCTAGCTTTCTGATGTAAATTTAAATGTTGCTGGCTTTCTGATGTAAATTTAAATGTTGCTGTCTTTCTGACGTAAATTTAAATGTTGCTGGCTTTCTGATATACATATTTCACTAGCAGTACAAGGCATAGAATTTTAACAAGGGAGCTGAACTCCCTCCAACACAATCTAGTATGGTCATAAAAAAACATACAGAAGTTTTGTCATTCCTCAACCAATATATTTAACTCTTTGATAAATTAAAGATTGGGTTAGACTTAAAATGCTTTATAAAAGACTCTACAAACAGTAACATTTATAGCAAAAAGACTGTTCAACAACAGAAATGTTTCATGTAAAAGAAATAGTATATTCATTTTAAAGGAATGTTTCACCAAAATGTTTAGCAGAATCCTATAAAAACTACACTAGAATTAAACTTTAATTACAATCACACTATCACAGGAAAAACACAAAATCAACTTTCATCTTGGACAAATCATTGCATTTTTCAACAACTAAAAAAGTTTGTCATTTTTTCCTGAGCAAGAAAATTTTGTAATCTGTCAGAATAAAAACTGTCATGCTTGGATCGAATTGGAGGGCATGCACAACTCACTACCATTAAATTGTTATGAGTCGAACAAAAGTCTTGTCCAAATATTTGATAACACTGATGCCAAGATAATATTGCCGCTTACCACAACGCTTAAAGATTTTGAAAACTTGTAACAGAGTCGGAATACATGCCCAAAAACACGTTCACATACGTAAAATACGTCTTACAATGGGCCACGATCAATTTTGAAGCACGAACTATTAAACCACGAATGAAGCTCAAATCAATGAAATCAGGTCTGCCGACAATCATTTAGAAAACGCTAAGAGCTTGCTATTATGCCTGATATATTAGATATTACCACGGAATAAATCCAAATTGATTTCCCTTTTGCATATAAACCCAGTATCTAATATTATTATTATAGTTTCACTTTGCAAGTAGGAACCAAAATGGCGGCTCCGCGCTCACCCCAGACTGTTTGTCCCAACTCTGCTAATCATTCGTAAATCGTTATCCTATGAATATTTATCCAGGGAGTAAGTTGTCGTATAGTCAGAGGTATAGTTAATTAAGTTAGTACTCTGTGCATTCTCTGTGACGCGATGGTGTTGGTATCAGAGTTGTAAATTGACACGTAAGTAAACCTTTTAATAAGTATTACTTTTGGGAAGTCTTGTCTTGGCTTTATCTTTGTCAATCTTTCGGTTTGTCGTTTTTATCTGAACTATTTTGAGTTATTTCTATCAGCGATAAGTGTTGTGAACATTAATGTAAATAAAGAAACAACTTCTTAGTTTCGAGCCGTTTGTGTTCTCCTCTGTGCGGTAAAAATAACTAGAATATATTGACCTCTATAAAAACATGTGTTCACGACTGTAAGAAGTATTCAAGATTGTAAAATAGATAATGACATAGATAAATACATGACATGTATGTATAAAAAATGCATGAATCAATAAAGTAGATAGAGTTTGTAAAACGGTGTAAGCAAGGCATGTGTGAAAATAAAATGGATAAGGGTCACTTGCTTGACAAATTAGCAGTCATTGATATCTTATAATTTTGCCAAAAACACCCAAATTGCTTTTTCCTGAAAGTAAAAGCTAACGAGAATAAATGCACAAATATGAAGCTTATAAACATAACTAACCATGCATGAAACGTTAACTCTTATCTTGCATTGTAGCTTCCTGGTGAACATGGGTCACAAAGCTCTTGGAATGAAGAAAAACCATTATGCAAGAATTAGATTATAAGTAAAAGTAAGCTTTGGTTTTATTAAGTACATATAGTGAATGTAATTTGCATTGGGAATGCAAGCCATATAATTTAGTTCTTAGTCATGCCACTTGTGCAAAGCAAAGGACTTGCTGTTTGAATTTAGATTCCCCACATTGTTCACATGTCTTGCGAATGTTGTGAAAATACTTATTTAAAGACATATTTATCAGTACTCAATCTTTCTGGTGTGATCTACAATCAAATAGGATTATGTACTTCATTTCTTTGCCAGGTTAAGACATAAAAACTTCTTGTGTTAACAGTATATAGATTAGGTTTGGTTCACAATATAAATCCTAAGAGATTTGACTCCTCTCCAATCCTTTTTGGCTTGGTAGCTCAGCAGGTAGAGCGGACAGACTAGTATCCCAAAGGTGCGAGTTTAGTCTCATCCAAGTCACATGTTTTTCATGTTCATATAAAAACCGTGTTAGGATTTATATTATATATAGATAGGATTTAAAACATAATAGATATCATAGCATTTTAAATCTTAAGCTTTATACAAAAAATAAGTTTGGGGATCTACAGATATAACATGAAAATTTTGTGAGGTTTATCTACTGGCATGAAAGCAAAGCTGTTATTTTGATCTGATGACATTTTGAAAAGAATCAACTGCTTCATAATCAAAATAGAAGAATTGCGTACATGTGAAATCTTTAGCTATGTGTGAATACGTTTGTGATATTTTGTTTATATTGAAAGTAAGATTAAAAATGCAACCAAAATCTGAAATGCTAAAGCTAGCACAAAAGAAATGAGTAACCAAATTTAATGCACCTTGTTGTATAACTTTATGCACTAAAATATGTGACAAGCAAAGTTAAAAATAAAAATAACTTGTATACTTTAGTCAAATATGTTTGTGGCCAGATACATTGTTTTTATTTAAACAAGATTAGGTAGGACTTGATCTGCTGGTCGATATCCAATACCATCTTACAAATGATTTGTGTACAATATTCATACTAATACCAAGTATTGTTTTGCTATTACTCATTTATACACTTGGCAATCAAATACTTCATGAAATACCTCATTGTGTTTCAGAAAATGTTTTCAAGATTTTACAATTTTGGAGAAATCATTGTTAAAATTTGTAAAATTACCCCTATATGCTTGGAAGAAAGTTTTTATAAATTTGATTGTTGTATAGTATATTGTGAAATGTAACAAACTGTTCAAATAAAGTGCTATTGGTATGAAAATCTGGTTTTGATGTACCCCAAATTGATGGTATCATATCACCCATCCACAATGTCAGGCTATGGTTACGTAGCTGAGGCGTAGCCAGCTCGATAATTGGAAGGCAATATTCGTTTATAATCTGTATTAAATTCCTTTGAAATCCATTGTTTTCTTGAGATTACAACATACATATATCAGTATTGGCTCCCCAATTATTGATGAAGCAGTCTACGCCACTGCTACGCAGCAGATAAAGCAATGGTAGAAACCACGAGTATCACGTGTGTAATCGAGGTGTAATCCCATATGTAATCATCGTCTGCCATACTACATGCTGGGACTGCACGCTCATCCCAAATGCATTTTGTAAGCTAAAATATCAAATTTTCCAGCTGTAAGATTTAAGTCCGTTGGAGCAAGGCGTGACAAAAATATCTATAAATTTGTTGAACTTTAATAATGTCTTCCCATGATACCAACTTAAGTCTTCCATCATGTGTGTGTGTGTAGGGGTCAGATGTAAATTCTCGAGTGGAGTAAGTATTCAAAATTCCAAATGAAAGTTTTCATTTACTTTGATGAATGAAAATTCGTATGCTTTGGAAGTAGAGACTCTAACGACAAAGTTTATTTTTTTGTCTTTAGTTGAATATGGAATGACTTTAACATTTGGCCATTACAACTGACGCAACAAAGAAGAATCTTCTGTTGACTTGTAGATTCCATACATGGGTAATTGCTGCTGTCCAGAAATTGACACCTCCCCCGTTGTCGAGGTAGCTTTCTTGAAAGAGGGGAATCGTGGTATGATCTGTTCTTAACAGTCCCTCAAAACAGGCCCTGTGCACAAAAAATAATAATTGGATTAGCAATTTAATCACCCAGATTCAAAATATGGACTGTACATTTCAACCTATCAAAATTTCAAGTAATTTGGTGCACGCTTTGGTAAACTCGATGTCTTCAAAACTTGGATTTTTCGAGTTTGTGCATTTCAAACAAAGTTTGTTCTATCACATCAAGTTCAATTTATGCATTATCAGGAAATGCATGAATTACAATATGAAATTATCAACTCCAGTTCTTGAAAGTGAATTTGTTATATAAAGCAAGGTATGAAATACAAAAACGCAAAAATCCATGTTTTCAGCGCGTGCGCCAAAAATTTGAGATTACGATAGAATTGTTTTTCTTTTGATTATTTTTTTCAAAAGGTCTGTTTTGAAGGATTTTTAACAACTATGTAGAAAATCTTGCATTTTCCAACTTTTAAGTGCCTGCCATGTCAAAAAAACGTTAAAATACTTAGAATTAGTAAAGGTTTTTGGTTATTTAGCGTGCATCTACTTTTCAAGAACTTTTTTCCTAGAGTCAATCATTTTCTATACACCTTGTATATTAACTATAGATTTATTGCTAGCACTTGAAATTCATCATTGAAAATTTACATAAAGCCTGTTTTTTACGTCGCATTTTACATGAGTCGATTGCATACAAAACTAATGAGGAATTATATCTGAATTTCTTTTGTTTTAAATGCATTCGACGCATGTAAAATGCGACGTATAAAACAGGTTGTTTTTCACAGAAATGTTTAGTGTGGAATACGCTTTCTTTTTTAACGCACATGCATATTTTCGACAAAGTAACTTTTATTTTTTCACAAAAGTTGGTCTTAGTGGTAAAAATTCTACCTGAATTTGCCTGTTTAAAAGCTTGCTTGCCCTAAACTTGAGATAGGATGCATTGTATACAATTGTATCAGTTATCAGCAATATGCTTCACTCTTGGTAGCATTGTTTGTTTTAACGAGTAATTTATGATATATTGGTTGTTAATAAGTTGTTTTGACGATTTGCATGTTGCTATTCGAATTCTCAATTTAGAAACTTGTGCTACTTTAGGGCCCATTCACACTAACACTTTAAATCGATTCGAAATCGATTAGAGTCCGTACGAGAGCTAATGTGAACACTTACAAGTGATGCGAAAACGAATTCGATCAGAAATAACTTCGGCCACCTCAAAAGGTTGTCTTAGAGTCTCGAATCGGATTAGTCTGCATGATAATGTGAACATGCAACACGAATAGAATCGGATCAATCTTGATCAATCACATGTTTTTAGCTTAGTAGCCAGGCTTTTAGTGCGAGGACACATATCACGCGTTTCATGCTATGTTTGCTTGCAGCAATATTTTACAGTTATAAGCAAATATGTTAAAATAGTTCTAAAGATAGCAAATACCATAGTGAATGGTAAAGGTATTATAAGTTGATAGTTCTTTAAAGAACTGTTTTAAGTGAAGAGCACTAGGACCAGTACTTGCTAATATTTTCGTAGGCTATAATGAGTATAAGATGTTTGCCTCTTCTGGGCCTCTGGAAGTGCTGTGGTACAAACGTTACATTGACGACACCTTTTCCCTTTTTCGTAACGACAAAAATCGCCAATTATTTCTACATAAACTCTGTTCTGTTCACCCTTCTTTAAATTATACGTCTGAACATGAATCAAATTGTCAGTTAGCGTTTTTGGATGTTCTTGTCCATAAACGCAATGTTCAATTCCTTACAAGCATTCATCGCAAGGCAACTTTTACGGGTTTGTACACACGCTTTGACGCTTTTCCTTAACACAGAGAAAAGATTTCTTTAGTAAAGTGTTTAATAAAGCGAACGCTTAGACTGTCCTCAGAGGAGTTCATTTAGAATCATTTAAGAAATGCCCTTCATTCTTTCTGTTACGCGTCTTGGAGGCTGTTTTAATTAAGTTAACCAATCCGTCCTCTGCCGACAAAAAGATTATGTTTTTAATTTATCCCTGTTTTGAGTGTCATCTCCCCTTTTTGAGATGACGTACACTCTTTCTTGGCATTATAAATATCGAGAGATTGTAAATTTTCATTTAGCAGACCTTTACACCTGAGGAGTAGTCTGCCGAAATGCATCGTGTCGTTTAATTTAGAACTATTGGGTTAGTGCTCTTTACTTAAAACAGTTCTTTTAAGAACTATCAACATATTGTATTACTTTTACCATTCACTATGGTATTTGCTATCTTTAGAACTATTTTGAGATTTGTCACCACGACAAAGTCTCTATTTTATTATTTAAGCAAATATTTCAAAACGCGGAGAAACCTGATTTAATGAAGAAGTGATGGTACTTATTTCTATTTGGGGGTCTGAAGAAATACAAAAGAAACTAAGTACTACGCACAAAAATGCAGATATTTACAAAAAAATACTATCATTTCGACATTTCTTTTGTTGGCGATTTTAATTTCAAAAGAAATCAGCAGGGCTGAGTGTCTAAATATTCACTTACCACCTTCCCTCCCCAATTAGCGCTCTAGTTTTGCCTCTGAATGCATTATACCAATAATACTTCACCTGAACTGAATGCTTTAATGAGTGATTTATAAAATGGTTGTAATTAAGTTGATGTGCTTTTAATTCCTATCCAAATCATTTATTCAATGGCGGAGCTTGAGTTATTTCAAATTAATCGATTTTCTTGTTTTAATAATCTTTAAAAGTAATATTTTTACTCCAGTTTCAGAATTGCAGTGGAAATGCGTTGATGAATCAACTAAACATAAACAATTGTTTTTAAAAATGATTAATTATGGACGAGATCCCAAAGTCAAGGTTGAATATATAAGCGATGTACGTGTAATTTTCTCCGGAGAATTTTGCATCGGCAAAGGAAGTGATGGAACTCGTGTTTATCTTGGACTGGGACAAGATGGCTATGGAAAAGCAGTGAAACGAATATTTCGTGATATCTGCATTGGGCTTACACAACAAGAAAAGAAAATTTTCAAAGAAATCATCGAAAAAAAATCGAATGATGTTGTGAATTATTTCTACTTAGAAGAAGACATTACATCAGAATATGTTTATTTAATACTCGACCTGTGTGAAGAATCGCTGGAGGATTTTGTGCAATCGGAATCAAATAGTTTGGCTTATCTTAAAAAATCGCTTCCCAAAATTCTCAGACAAATTTTAAAAGGTTTAGCTCATCTTCACAGCGAGCCACGTCCTATTCTTCATCAAAATTTGAGGCCTTCTAATGTTTTCCGAGACGCACAAGGCAAATTTTTAATAGCTGATTTTGGTATGGGTCGAATTTTGAAGAATGAATCTAACACATTACAAAGTGGCACCAAAATGGGAGCTGGGTATTGGATTGCTCCTGAATCATATTGTAAAGATGAAGATTCAGTTGATAAAGCACGTTACAAAAAAGAGTCTGATGTAATGGTAGGTTTAGAATTGTACCATTTGCAAATCGAAATGTAATTTATTAACATTTTAAAAATGCTGAAAAAACGTTTTCTTGATTTTAGAATGCAGGAATGGTGGCTTATTATGTTGCAACAAAAGGGAAACATCCTTTTGGGCATCCAGAGTATAGACTGAAAAACTTGTTAGATGGAAACCCTGTTGGCTTAAAGGAAATCGACGATGTTCAACTTAAAGATCTACTTTCATGGATGCTACAACTTCTACCTGAACTAAGACCATCTGCCAACGAAGCGTTAAAACACCCTTATCTACAATCCGATGAAAAGAACTTTGATATGCTTTGTGAGATGGCAAACCAACCAGGGATGGAGATACCGTATTTAGGTCATCCTCTCAATTCAGATGTGCGTGAGCAGTTAAATGAGTTAAAAAATTGGAAAGATCAAATTGATCCTGAAGTCTTTAGTGATTTCAATGTGGGACATTACGATGATACATGGTTAGGTTGCTTGAAATATATACATAATGTTCACCAGCATTGGAATGATGTACCTCGTTCAAAACGGCGTCAAAGTGATGGTAATTATAAAATATATTTCCTGCAAGTTTTTCCAGAGCTTCCTCTTTTGGTCAACAGAATTATAAGATTAAATGAATGGAAGTCAATACCAGATCTTGAAGAACACTTTTCAAGTAAGTTACAACATTTAGATATTTGCTTAGTTTAAACAGTGTAGTTAGATTTGTGATAACTTTAGAGGTGAAAACAGCCTTAATATCAACGATCCTCAAAAGAAACATCTTGCTATGGAAAATGAAAGGCTTGAACTTAAGATATATAATCAATTGAGTTAGTCAATGAAGCAAATTAAGTTTTTTACTCAATTACTTAAGTTTGAGTTGCAGCACGTCGGATAATATTAGGGGCATATTTTTTTGGGAATACAGGAGGGTGCGAATATTCTCCTCCCAAATTCTCTAGTACCCTCTAACAGAAATTTTAAAATAGTGTTACATACTGTAGAGTAATATTATAACAGTATCTGAAGTAAGGAAACTGTGCAGTAGGACTGAGTAAAAACATGTTTTATATGACCACCATTTGCAATTGAGTTACTAACATGCGTGTTTTCATTTAAACAATAAAATCGAAATACAAAGTAAGCAAAGTGCTTAATGCAAAGTAAGCAGTTTTATCATGTCAATTTAGTTTGCCGTTTCTTTTCTCCTCCCTTGTTTGTCATGTGTGAAAACGACTGTTGTATTCGTGTTTCACTCGTCGTTGGCAATTTACTTAACTTTGCGAAAGAAAAGCTAATTACTCTTTCATTTCGCAAGATTCACTAATCCGTAAGCATAAAAAGCCACAACAGCCCGAGGCCTTGGTAACCTTGGCTAAGATTACGATGCACCCCCTTCTTTGGAAAATCTACACCCCTCCTGTCAAATGAGTATTGATTCACCCCTGGATAAAACCAAAACAATGTCATTTATGTAGTAATGATTTACAATGAAAGTCTCATATATAGCCAGTTATAGAAAATAAGGGATAGCAAGAAAGACGAGAGAGAAAAATTATGCATTTAAATGGTGTTTTGGTCTCCAATATCGTTTCCAGTATTTTGTAAATTTTAATACACGAGACGAATGGTTATTTATGACTTTATGTTTTACCTTTATACAGTGTTGACTTGACAGAACTTATAAATTCACCAATAAAAAAATTAATATAATAATAATTATATGGCTCACTCAATAAACCGTATTCAATTGCTTTTCAGAGCTGGTGGTGTCAAAAGCGTTTTAATGCAGTAAAATTAACTTTTTGTCATTACTTATTTGACGTCCGTGACTCTCCAGTCCTACCTGAAGCGACTCCTTAGATAACTAATTTATGATTTATTGCAAAGTTCTTCGTCAGACTTGTAGGCAATGAGGGAATTTGAGCTACTTTTTTCCGTTTAGTCATCCCTTCTTGTAACAATCGTATGTCATTTTAGAATTGCAGTTGCAAGAATGGAAATACATTGGTGAATCAACAAAACATGAAAAATTGTTCTTACAAATGATTGAGTACAGGCACAATCCCGACGTTGAAGTCAAATATTTGAATGATGTACGCGTAATTTTCTCAGAGGAATTTTGCATTGGCAAAGGAAGTAATGGAACCCGTGTTTTTCTTGGACTGGGAAAGGATGGTTACGGTAAAGCGGTGAAACGACTACTTCGTGATGAATGCATCAAACTAGCACAACAAGAAAAGGACATTTTTAATGAAATCAAAGCAAAAAAGTCGAAGTATGTTGTGAATTATTCCTACTTAATAGAAGACACGGGAACAGAATATGTCTATTTAGTACTAGACCTATGTGAAGAATCGCTGGAGGATTTTGTGCTTTCAGAATTAAATAGTTTGGCTTATCTTCAAAAATTGCTTCCCAAAATTCTTAGACAAATTTTAAGAGGATTAGCTGATCTTCACAGAGATCCGCGTACAATTCTTCATCGGGATTTGAAGCCTTCTAATGTTCTTCGAAACGCTGAAGGAACATTTCTGATAACTGACTTTGGTATTAGTCGACTGTTAAAAAGTGATTACGCGACATTAAAAAGCAATGCTAACAGGGGAACTCAGTATTGGATTGCTCCTGAATCATATAGTGCTGGTGAAGTTTCATTTGATATAACACGTTACAAAAAAGAGTCGGATGTAATGGTAGGTGTTGAAATGTAGCAATTTGCATATTACGAATTAACTCAATTATTTGATTTACACTGACGCAGTCATGTTTTATTGGTTTTAGAACGCAGGAATGGTGGCTTATTATGTTGCAACGAAAGGAAAGCATCCTTTTGGATCTTTAAAGAATAGACTTCCAAACTTGTTGAATGGAAATCCTGTCGGATTGAACGAAATCAAGGATGCTTCACTCAAAGATCTTCTGTCGCGGATGCTACAACAAAAACCGGAAGACAGACCATCTGCTGACGAGGCGTTAAAACACCCTTATCTACAGTCTGATAATGAAAAATTTGGCACAAAATAAATGAGCAGTCAAATTTAAATACACCATATTTTATACACTCAAATATATGAGAAAACAAGTAAAAAATAGAAACAACTTGCATACTTTTTTTAATGTAATACGTTTATGGACAGATCCATTGTTGTTGTTTTTTATTTCAACGATGTCAGGTAGTTCTTTGTGCGTTGGTCAATATCCAATACCAACGATTTATATAAAGTATTGATTCTAACAGAAAATATTTTTAGATGTTTATATTAAGCCTGCACTGTCAATTGTACTCATACACTTGTGAATAAAAATAAGTTTGAACTTTTAAAAAATGTAAAAAAAACGTAGTTATTCTGACATATGTTTTCACATATCATTTGCTTTTGCAATTCTAACAAATAGTGTTATTCTGTATTTGTTTTGCACTCCACATTATTGTCGGTAAATTTAGTATTTACTCGTTTGAGCGCCGCAGAGCTCTTCGAATTTTAGAACTTTGGATGCCGCGCTCATTTGGGAGCAGTGCTCTTCAAAAAGATCTGTCAATTGTGCATTGTAACAAGAAGATTTAACATCAAATAAACACGTTTTTACAATATTTTTACAAGAAAATAAATTTCCGAGAGTGAGATTTATAGTTGTTTTTTGTTAGAGTCTTCATCAGTTTTAAAGCTGTGTCGATAAATCATGCATTAAATAATTAATGCAGAGCTCATTTGGGTGCGGCGCTCTTTAAAAAATATTGTTTAAATATGCTGCTGTCATTCGAGTGAGGAGCTCGTTCTGGGACAGCGCTTAAAGGAGTAAATTCTCGGAATGATTAACCTTCTGGAAAAAATAACACTCAAAAAATGTTTTATTTCGTTTATGACATTCAAAGGATTCTTCTTGAAATTTAATGGTGTCTTTGCATAATACCTTCTTAAGTTTTCCATCTTTTTGGGGAAGGGGCAGACGTAAATTCTCAGGTGGAGTAACTGGCAGACGACAACTTTGTGTTTTTATTATTAAATATGAAGTAATATTCCTTTCTTACTCCTGAGTAGTGACCTGATGACTTCATAAATTTGTCTTATATTACAAGTCGATCAACTTCGCTCAACTAATGTAAGACAAATTCCTGAAGTCATCAGGTTATCACTCAGGAGTAAGAATGATTTCCCATGACAAACTAGTATATTATCAATTACAATGAGGGTTCCGTAAATTCTATTCTACAAAAACTGCACTCATACGTCTAATCGACCAAGACTTAATGGATCTTGATAAAAGTAAAGTATCTGGGCTTTTTTCAATTGATTACATAAAAGCTTTTGCATGACTAGGTCGATCATCAACTATTATTGCATAAAATTAAATCATACGTGGTTCACAGAAGCGAACTTTAAAGCTTCTTCGCAATTATTTACATGATCGTCTTCCATATGTCCAAATTTATGATAATCAGACAAGCTTATCTGGCCTCCGGTAAAGAAGTTTTTTGAGACCTTTGTTATTTCTTCTTTTTATAAATGACATGCCTTCAGCAATACAACGTTACTTATTCATCTGCATACAACTTGATATGTATGCAGATGAATAAGTAACTATTCAGAAAAGTGGGTCTACCCACTTTATGCTCGAGAAATCGAAGGTGGCAGCTCGTTTGCAGTGTCAGTCTCACGATGTTCTCTTTAATTAGATTCATCTGTTAACTCATTTCGTAAAAGTCCTGTAAAGACATTTCGAATTTTGTAAATAGTAAATACACTTTCTTGTCTATGTAATATTTTACTTTACGTAGTATAGTTTCATTGTAATTATTTAGATGTTAGGAGCGTTTATCAGTCTTAAACTGTCTCGTGTTACCCTCATGAAATAAAGTTGTTAATAAAAAAAATTAAATATCCACCCGTAGTTGTGTAAGTATTCCAATTCCCAATGAGAGTTTTCATATTGTTTGATCAATGAATATTTGTATGCTCTTGAGATGAAGACTCTAACGACAAAATTGATTTTCATATTTCTAGTTAAATATGGAATGGCTTAAACATTTAAAAACTACAACTGACTTAACAAAGAAAATTCTTTTAACTTGTAACTAACAGTAGATACTATACATGGATAATTGCTGCTGTTCAAAAATTGACATTTCTTTTCCAGTGTTGGATTTAACCTTAAGATTAATAAGCTCATTGAGCTGCATGTTATATACGTACAATCAGAAGCTATGTACGGTTCTTGATTCTTGAAAGAAGAGGAATCTAGTACGAAAATGGACACTGCAAAAATTGTTTGGAAGTCGCAAACTAAAATATCGATTATATAGCGTTAAAAATCATGGCATATTTTTGTCTTTGTAATTACGCTTACACATTCTCTGAAAAACGATAGAAAGGGTTGAATTGTTTTGATCATTGTTTTTGCTTGAATGTTTCTTTTGAATTGAAAGGAAATGTTTTCAATATCAATTTTATCTTGGCCTAGAGAGTGTCACTGAAGAAAGTAGGATATGCATGGAGTACGAAATAAAAAAAGATTAAATGATCTGCTTCTGCCATAATGCACAGGGAGGATTGAATAAGCTGCTAGGAAATTAAAGTAAATGGTTTGAACCCGGGAGTATCGTAACATGTTTGTGGATGAAGATCGTCCAAGTTAATAGAGTCCTGACAAGGACTGTTGGTATTAATGCAGACTAACAACCTTGGCGGTAGTCATCTTTAGAGTCAAGCCTAGTGGTAGTCTCTGAAAATGACTACACCACTAAAGTTGTCGAAACGTCAGTCTACATCAATACCAACAGTCCTTCTCAGGACTCTACTAACCTTCATCCAAAAACATGCTGCTTGCCTTTGAAATTATTAGAAATCTAGTATTATAGAAATCTAGAGCGTTATGAAGGATTCTTTCTTACTGATTGTCAGTAAGATATTATTTTGAAATTCGTGGGAGTCCGTGAAAAAGAAGTCACGGTCCATTCCTAACTCAAAATACGTTTTTCTAAACAAAATTAAAATCGAGTAGAAGCAGAGCATCTCTGCTTGTATCAAATGAATTGTATTTCTGTCGTCATATTTCACTTATAACTTTCTTTTACATTTTATTGACTTGTTATATATTTTACTTATTTTTTATGATGGAGACAAAAATCGTTATGATCATCAACTGAAGACAAGTTAGGTAAAATCGGTGAGTTTTAATGGAGTGGAGATTAGTTAAGTAAGATGAATGTTAATTTTTTAAATGGAAACATCGATATTAAACTCTACTAAAAATGTAAATAAATATTCACAAAATAAACTTAGAAATAAAAATGGTTTTATAACCATTAAGTTGGTTGAATTAATGTGAAATAGCAATTTACGTTGCTAGTTGCTGCCTTTATATAGGTTTATTATCTGCGAATTATACAAGGATTGACAGTTTGTTTATCATCAACCATCAGGGTGAGTAACCACAGTAGGTATTGTTTTATTTCAAACTAATATTTTATTTCTTTGTTTGGTTTTGTGTATATTAGCTTGAGATTATTGAAATCACTTCTTTAGAATAATATGAAAAGATAAAATGTGATAATTTGCTGTATTAAATGAAAGTTTAAACTGTGTCTTGAGTAGTATACAGAGCGTCGTTTCTGGCGCAACCCCGGTTTGGGAGGCTGCGTACATACATTTGAGCGTCCCAGCCCTAGTTAGCAGTTCTAGCGCACCCCGGTCTGTAGACTGCCAGTTCTAGCTCACCTCAACTTGAGAAAGCGTCATTTCTGGCGCACCTCACAGTTTGAGAAGGAGTATACACAAATCTAAGCGCCCCAACCCTAGATCGCGTACGTATGCTAGCATAATTACAGCGAAGGCCAAATCCTGGAGAACGGCAGGAGCCAAAGACGGCCGGCCCACACCCTGTGCCCGCGCGGCCGTCCGTCTGGGGTCTATTAGTTCTGATGTGATAATTAGTTCTGATGTGATAATTAGTTCTGATGTGATAATTAGTTCTGATGTGATAGTTAGTACTCGTCGAGAGAGTTCCCCTCGAGAACCCAGTCCAACATGCTTAGGTGGGCATCTACTCGCTCCCTAGCAAGCACAACTTGCCGTTGGAGTTCCTCGGAAGCAGCCCGGAAGAAGCGGTGAGGCCACCCCCTAGATCTCATCAGCTCCTCAACTAGCTTTTCTCGGTGCCCAGGCGACTCGATATGCTTACACAGCCATTCTA
Organism: Xenia sp. Carnegie-2017; assembly: GCF_021976095.1. Taxonomy (NCBI): domain Eukaryota; kingdom Metazoa; phylum Cnidaria; class Anthozoa; order Malacalcyonacea; family Xeniidae; genus Xenia; species Xenia sp. Carnegie-2017. The sequence continues at coordinate 2,324,464 of NW_025813481.1, forward strand.
CATCCCCGCCGCTGTCGTCACACAAGTGGCAAACGAATTTCATAGCTTTGCCAGCCAACCACGCACGGTTATGCCGCCGACCATTGAAATGCTCGGCTAGATTCATGACGCTCATAGCGCCAGTTTGACATGCCAAACACTCCATACCACTGACACTATTTCATACACACCGTTTTATTCAACTACTGGTTTTCCCTCGCGAACAAAAGAGATGTTTACCGCGGTGATTTAGTATGATCACAGCTTCGATCTGTTGCCCCTGGCGTGTGTGGGGTGATTAAAACTGTCACACCAAGATGATGCAACTCTGTCAATGGCGCACAAAGTTTATGTCTAGCGTGAATCGCCATCCGTCACTTGACGCTGGATTTTTTCATAGCATCCATGCGCCCGAGCTGAATGCCCTCCTCACGCATGCTCGCACGTGCAGCGCCCAGCTGTGCTTCTAGCTCTCGAGTCTGTTCGCAGAGAGCTCTCTTTGTCTGGCTTCTAATTTTGTCTTTTAAAGAAGCGAAGCGCTCAGCTTCGTCCGAAATGAGCTGGTACACACTTTCGCTGCAGTTCCCATCTCGAAGCGCTTGGATCGTGATCAGCGAGATTGTTCGGAGCACGGTCTCAGTGGACGTCCGAATGCGATCGTGGTTTACAGCTTTCTTCTCCAATCTGCGGCTCACGACCCGACCAATGAAAGTAGCCGTGCTGCAAACAGCTGCTAGGCCTTCAAACACGATCCCGACAGGAGTTAAGACAACGGTACTGAGTACGGCCACATCACTAACAGCACTGCCCACAGTGATAGCAGACAGGGCATTGCCCGCGCCGTCTAACCCGTTCACAGCTCTTATGTACTTTTTGTAGAGCGTTTGGCGGGCTTCCATTTCCGTGTGCAATCGGTACGTATTTCCGGCACGCTCGCAGTAGGCAGCGTAGGATAGAGAGGCGCCGTCGACACCGGAGGTGAAGAAGGGGGCGCGGAGGGCTCACACGAGGTAATACTGCTCCAATAGCAATGTCACTATAGAACCAACGGTAGCGTCTGTTGAAGAAAACCCAATAACTGCCCCCGCGTCAACCTCTAGTGCAGAGTGGAAAACTGTAAAGACTGAAACTTGCCCGCGTGGCTTGCGCACTTGGAAAGTTGTCTTCTCGACATCGTTCACCTACAGCCGGACGGTTGCAACATCGTTTACAGCAGCCGCAATCCCCATGCGAAGCACTCGACTCGAGCTGAGAACCGGGCCAAGCGGAAACCATCCGTCGACCCCCCTCTCCGCCTGCAGAGTAATACACGTAGGAGGACGTCCCACCTCCTCACAGCGCCATCGGAACGACGATACCCAACCCGCTTGGCGGCCTGAGCTTGGGTGAGAACGGTCTCCAGCTGCGTACGGGTGGGGCGGTCAAATTCGTATTCCCATACAGAGATCGAGCTCGGTGGATCATGCTCGGGATCGTATTGGCAGCGGAAGCACGTTAAATCCGCCACAGGAGGTTTCCTTGCTTGGAGCCAAATCTCGACTGCTTGGGTCATACACAAATCTAACGCCATGCTGATACGTAGTAACAGCGGAACTCAAGATAATACAACCTATAGGTACGTCTCCAATTGTATCTGTACGTGCCCCGGTTGTCCGAGACTTACCGTGGGACCGCGGCATAGCGAGTGAGAAGAGAGGTTTCATCACCCCGCCCGAAGAGATGGAAGTTCCAACCACAAGCCTCTCGCAGCTTACCGCTGCTCTCATGATACCACTCGTTTTCAGCCCGTTCAATCCAGAGACTCTGAATCTGTATCTTGCCATTCTTCAGATTCGCACCCTCCCCAAACCGCGCCACCTCAAAGTCCTGTCATACGAGATCAGGCAGCGTTCCTGTAGCAATTTTCGGCAAACCACCTAAACGGTCATCAACGCCATGGAGGTCGAGCTTGTTTACCTTCAGCTGCGCGACAGTATGAGAGAGAGTGCCCTCGGTATCCTTATTCCCAATTTTTGTTTTGCACCACATCATTCTGCAAACGAGCAAGCTGCTCCTCCTGATCACTGATCACCGAAGCAGCCGCCGTCTTATCCCAAGTGGTCGTCCAAAATGCCATGTCCATAAAACATTCAAACATGGCTCCGAGCGTTTAATATAGCAAGACACTTGCTAATGATGTGGCTCCCGTTAATGAGGAGCGCATTAATAAAGGCAGCATCGCTAGTCATCTTGCCTCTGACGCCTCCAGGCATAAAATGACGATCATAATTTATAAGTTTGCTCTCGGATGTTTTGGAGTAGGTCTCAAGCAAGGCCCCCAAATCACCAAACTTCTGCCCTGACCCCGGTACCGCAAGAGTATGCTATTTGATCTCCTGCAACTTCTGCCTCGCCAGGCGAAACTGGGGATGGCCGAAGTCGACTACGGCGTTAGCGACCACCTCAAAGGGATACCTGCTGAGAAACTGTTGGTTTACGTTGTTCACAAGCACGCGATAGTCAGCCACGATGACAAGACGCATATCCAGTTCCGCCTGAGGCTCCCTGAGATTGGCTTCAAACCCTTGAGGGTTTTACGTAAACAATTGAAAAGCTGCGCACGCGGAGTGAAATTGTTGCTTTTGAGAAAGGCCTCGGGAATCTTCTGGCCCGCCAGAAAGCGGCCAAAGACGAGCAGCACCAAACGATCGAAATCCCCCTCTTTCCGAGTCTGGAGAGAGGGCGCGGTTGTAGTGACCGCCGGTAGTTGGTTTTTCAAACGGACATCAGCGACGCTGTTGCGAACTTGGCCTGTATCTTCAGAATAGTTCAGCAACCTGGATTTGACCGCGCTCAGGACCGACTCTTCATTGAGAAGCTCAGGGTGACCCTCGAACAAGGCATAGAGTTCTTTTACGCTTGGGTGTTTTTTTGGCTCCAGCAAGCTCAACTTAGCAAGGGGATGGTTTGGTATATACTGCAATGCATTGCGCAGGAAGGAGATGAAATCCCGGTGGCGATTTGGTGCTCCAGCGCCTTTTGCTCGGGCCCCTTCGGGGAGATAACCCAAGACCTTCCTAAAGGTCTTAGCGCGTTTGATTATGTGCTCGGGTTGGCTCTCGATAAACTGGAGGACCTCCAGCCGCCGCGCCTTTGGGATGAGGAAGGCCGACAGATAACCATTCGCCACCCGATCAAGCCGCTGTGGGAGACCATCGACGATCCGAATTCGAATATCTTCCATTTTCTTCAAACATACGCTAAAAAATCTGGTGATATTCCTCCTGAACTTCTTTCTCTAATTCTTGCTCAGATTTTTTCTGGTAATGACGGAGAAAGCTAAGCTTTCACTGAAAGTCCACCGCAATAGATTTTTCGTCGCAATAATAGACAAATCGCTGATTGGTGCAGTCGATAGCGAGGATCGGGCGCTCACAGCGGGTCAAGAGTTTCTCGTACAGTTTGAAGATGAGAGCCGGTTTATTGCCCGTGCCGCCGAAGAGCGAATTAAGAAACCGCTTCACGTTCGACTTATCCGTGAATCGGAAGAGATAGAGAAAGTTTGTGTTAACCTTCATGTCCTTTATGTTGTCGAAGCTCTGGGAGAGGAAGAAGACGTTCAATTTCAGATGATGGCTATACATCGTAAAGAACTTATAGAGGCATTCCCTCTGCGTTCCGCATTTGAGATTCATGACGCGGATGTCGTCGATGATGACGTAGGACTCCGGTTCTATAGTCGTATCCTCGATCGATTCAGGCATGACGGAATAATGCTTCAAGACCGTGTTAGGTTGGATATATTGATCAGCGGAGGTGTTCGAAATGATGTACAACCTTTTCGGACGAACGTGAGCAAGGAGCCGTTTCATGAAGAAGCTCTTGCCCATATTGCTCTGACCCAAGAGCAAAACATTCTGCCCTCATTTTTTGAGTGAAGGCAGAAGCTCGTCAAACCATTCCTTTTTGGGAAATTCAAGCCCGGGGATAGCGGGGTATTTGCCCCCACCAGTGCTAGTATTGCGCGCGATAACACTTGGAAGAACGGGAGGCGCAGGCGCCTGTGATGGCGTCGGGACGACTGACCCGGGGAATAACAGCCGAAAATCCATTTCGGAAAGATATGCACCGCTCTAAATGCTGAACGACTGGCCGATGTGGGTGCTCGTCGGGGTCGAGGACGCGGTCTGCAAGGCCTGGGAGATGCTGTTGCTGATGGGCTGATGGAAACGTGAAGCCGCCGCGGGCGCCGAAGCAAGGACATTGAGTGCCAAATTTGTGGCTGACGATTTCAACCTAGAAATGGCCCTCGATTTTGCGTGATTCGCTGCTCTCTTGCTCGTGCTCTTTGCAGCATCCAGGAGCATGCTCTTGAATTCATCCAAACCGCTATTCTTCGCTCGTCCCGTGGTCTTCGTCGTATCCCTGCCGTTCTTCTAGGCGCTGCGCGCTTCGACGCCCCTGTCTTCCGTCCCCTGTCTGTCGTCCTTGGCTCTGCGCGTGTTCTTCAAACCGTTCCCGTCGTCTTGCGAGTCTTTCCAGCCCTCGATCTTTTTGCAGCATCGCCCGTCGTCTGCTCGCGGGATGGCACATATTCCACGCGGTAGTCGTCGGAGGGGTGAGACATGTTCCCGTTAAGAATACCCGCGCCGAAGATACTGTCAACGACGTTGACCCCAGCGAGCCGAGCGGACCGAGGGCGAAGGGGATAGCGGCAATCTTCGCGTAAGGGGCCATCCTGGTGACGGCTCCCAACAGCCTTGGGGGGAAAGCCAATCCCCCACGGATCATGATTGTGGTTTACCGTTCAGGGGGGGGGCGTCTTCATTTGGTTGGCGATCCGGTCTCCTGCCCCCTTTCCCATCAGCATGGGGAGCAGGCTCAGCCCCGCCAACGCCCAAGGAAAGCCTCCACGCTGCATGAGCATTTGTGACTTGATCGGGTCGCTCATCGCTTTTTGCAGCTCCGACGGCGACACACCGGCCCCCAGGCCTAACATGCGTAGGAGGGGAAGAAACCCGCCATATTGGCGGTTTGTTGTCGCGAGGTCACCCCCGCGATAACGGCGGTTACTCGTTTTCAGATCACCACCTTCCATGTTGCTACTTGTAATTATGCTAGCATAATTACACTATAACAAAAAACTTCACACTTCAGATGTAATTATGCTAGCATAATTAGTTCTGATGTGTGATAATTAGGTCTGATGTGATAATTACAGTATAACTAAGACGACACTCCAGCTGATGCCTTTCTCTTTCGAGATCGTGTACATAAACTGATCGAGGCACAGAAAGGAGCGCAATAGGACTGTCCGCCACTGCCGTGAACGTATAATCGATTGTGAGATCGCCTCGCGTTTTTGCGTTGTCTGTGACAGGGTCCAGACTGAGATTGATCGGGATCATGAACCAGTTGTTGCAGTAGTCCTCGGCCGTGATGGGCACTTCCGTGCCGTACGTCTTTCCGAAGAGCTCTTGGACCAAGTTGTAGCCTCTCAGGTAGGAACTTTTATTGGGGTCGTAGAAGTAAGTGTCTCCTGTTTGGTTAGCTTCGCCCGCGTTGCACTGCCACGAGAACTTCAGGGGGTGCTCAAAGAGGTTCTGCTCGTTCACGATGACGCGGAGTTGGCTTAAGTTTGCGTGGATCATAGCAAATCGGTTGCTGGAGTCGGCGGCGACATTTGGGGCAAGTCCTGGTGCGTCCCTGGGATCGGGGCATTGTTTAAAAGCGCGAGAAAGCCAGCGTCATCGTTCAACGACTTCTGAACTATCCTGGGGCACCAGGTGTGGAAATACAGCTCCTTAGCGATCGAGACCTGGTGTCTGTAGTCTTTTTTCATGCGATAGGTGGGGTGGAAAAAGTCGAGCTCTAGCAGTTCTATACGTATGCTGCTGATAGCGTCTGCGTTATCCGCACCGTTCCCTTTGTTAGAAATGATCATAAAGCGACTGAGATCGCCCTGTGGGAGGTCGACAAGAATCTTCACTTGTGTACCCGGAGGCAGCCAACTATCCCACTGGAGAAGAGGTGGAGGAATGGGCGAAACTTATACTGAAAGTTCCCGCTGAGGACACGTTTCTCCATAAGACTCAGGATGTGCTGAACCGGCTGCATATCAGCCACGACGCCACTCTGCGTGACCTCTTGTCCGTTGAGCTCCACACGGATGTTTTGTACCCAACTAAAGGCTGGGCTCGTGGGAGTGATCCAATTGCGATAATCGCCCGTGTTTGGGTGGTTGCGATTGTCTTTTACCGCGTACCGCATCTTTACGATGAAATACGATTCCGAAAGCGCCATAAAGCTGTTTGCCGAGCTGATGTCTATCCCTGTCGAGAGACTTGGATTGTCCGGATAGAGAGTGACCCTAGCTCGCCCCTCAAGCAGGGAGACCTTATTTTCACTCCACTCCTCGATGACATCCTGGACTACCTTCACAGGTGACAGCAGACCACGGAAGGGCTCGGGGAGTTGGGGTGTGTCAAGAGTCGTCGCCATGGTTAACCTTCGGTAAATGCGTCAGTGGCTTGTACCTCCAATTGGATGTAAGGGGGCTGTTTGGTCATGTTTAACGTGGCAGCAGCAACAAACGTAGTCCTATCCGCGGTGCATAACTCGCTGGCGATCAGCCGCGGCCTCCTCGAGCCCAACTTTACTATGTGGGTTAAGGACCTGAACACTGCGGGAAAGGCGATTTTCGTCGAAAGTGCCCAGTTTGAGCTCCATTATCTGAATGTCGGGCCTAAAAGCAACAAGCTGTACGTTGTTATTGGTGACAGCGAGACCGCGCTCAGCATCCTCACGGGGACATACACAGAGGTCGGGCATCTCATCAGAGTTATAAACCAGACTCTGGCCAACGTCGGTCATGAAGGTATAGTCTTCAACTACGTGCGGGCTCAGAGCCGAGTTCAGGTCAGGGTGCCGGCTGGTAAGACCTTGAAGATGAAAAAAGATAGCCCCTCCCTCGTCCTCGGCTTAGGCGAGATTGCGGCAGGCAAATCGTGGGATGCCGCAGGGGGCTCCTCCGGAATCGTGAAAACCCTCCCTTATGCAGTAGACCTGAGCGCGAGTCGGCGGACAGTCCTCCTTTACACGGATCTACCCCGCTGTGGAGTATGAGGACAACTCTGACAGCCGGGTCCTCAAAACCTTTCTCGTGCAGACACTCGACGGCATTAACAATTATGTGTTTGCTAAGCCCGACTTGCGGCGTCTACACCCCTACCAACAAGTTAATGAGGTGTCCTTTTAGTTGAAATTCAACACTGGATAGTACATTTCCAAAGGGTATCCGATCTTTCTGGATCTAAGAACCATTGATATCGATTAATTTTAATCAGAGATTTAATGTTCCATAAGATACGAACAACGTCTCAAGCTAAAGATGGGTCTTCCGGAGGAACTTTAGAATGCCTGCCACGGTGTTGCTGCAGCGGCTCGCCACGATCTCAGGGGTCAAGGTCTGCGAGGTTTCCCACTTCTGGAGTTAGGCGATATTGCCGATGTCTCGCTGGAGGGATAGGGAGCAATGACTCGGGAAGCGTTAGTCGACATGGATAAGAAGAACCTACCGTGCGCAGTGCGGGCAAAAGGCAGCATTGCTTATTGCGGCCGCTGCCCACTTACTGTAGAAGCGCTCCAACAACTCGAGAATGTTTACAGGCGCATCATCGAGAACTGATTAACGCTGGCAAGCAGCGCCCTGGTGCCTTTTTAGACTTCCGCTGTGCTTCTTGTAATTATGCTGGCATAATTATAGTGTAAGGAATGGAAGATAGATTACCCGCTCTTGATCGTTGACATCGAACGCCTCCTGAAGGCCGAGCGAGCCCGAGGACGGTTCGTTGGGGTCTGTAGCTACGACAGCCTACCACATCTCTACGATGGGCAGTTTTGCATCAGCAACCCGGACAACATCTATCCTTTCCATGATCCGGTCGAAGGGGGGCACCACTGGCTAACGGTTTGTTGTACTGGAACGCATGTGCTTGTCTTCGATAGCTTTGGACGTGCGCTCGCTGAAATAGAGGAAGCATATACAGAGCCCCAGCTGCACAGATATTTTCTGGAGGCCTTTTCCTAGTGGGTCATGGTTACAAATACGTTTTCAGTGCAAAGTCGAGCAACGGCTGTCTGCGGGCGCCATACTGTCCTGGTGGGGCGGCTGTTTATAGAAGAGGGTTCTGTAGAGGGGCTTTTAAAAAGATTAAGGGGGGTGTTCGGGGAAGACACTCTAGCCAATGATCAGAAGGTGCTCGACCTTGTGCCTCTGATCACTGATGGTAGTCCTGACGATTTCGAAGCTGAAGAGAAGTCGCCTACGATACGTCGTAGTGTCGAAGCCGTCGTCCCGACAAAGGATGGTCGCGTTTCTATGGACGGAAGCGTTGAGGAACGCCTTGCTGACGCGTACTACAGTCCTGCGGGGTACCGGCGCGGACGTGCTGCTATCCCAAGGCTGGCTAAGGGGGCAGGCTTCAGCGAGGATGTGGCTCATGAATGGCTAACAAAACAGGCCATCTGGCAGATCTACTTGCCCGCACCAGCGCGAAGTGCTATCCCCCGACCTAAGTTTGACATCAGCACCCCGAATGAGGTCCACCAGGCCGATCTCTTGTATCTGCCTTACGATCGAGGCGGAAGACCCACATTCAAATACGACGTAGCAAGTCGGTATATGGGGGCACAGGAAATCACAGACAAGACAGCGACCCAGGTTAGGAAGGCGTTAGAATCTATTTATGCCCATGGGCCTCTTCGATGGCCTAAAGTTTTAGGTGTAAGTTTTACGTTTCAAGTCGAACCTGGCTCGGAGTTCCGCGGGCTGTGCAAAAGCGTGTGATAAAAATAATGTCACAATTCGACGGGATAGAGTCGGAGTTCATAGAGATCAGGGGATCGTAGAAAGATTTAACCGAACTTTGGCGGAGCGATTGTTCGGTTACCAGTATCATCGCGAGCTGGCTGAGCCCGTAACTAGGAACAAAGAATGAGTATCACGATTGCCTGAGGTGGTTAAAGCCCTCAATAATGAAACTACTCGTTTGACGGGCGAAACGCCCTCCCTTGCAATTCGAAAGAAGAGCGTTAAGGCCAAACCCGCAGCGCCAGCGCTTCGTCCAGTTGGTTTCAATGAGAAACGCTTACCATCGGATGTTATGGTGCGGTATTTGTATGCGCCTGGCGAACTCGAGGGTGGCGAACGGCGCATGGCAACCGATCCTATCTGGAGTGTGACCTCCCACTAGGTCGAGCGGGCTGAGGTTGAGGGCGGGAAGCCCGTGTTGTATTATTTGAGCGAAGGGCCCAGCGCGTTTGTGCGCGAGGAGATACAAGTGGTGCCCTTTGGGACCGAAGCGCCGCCGGCTTAGTGGATGGGGTCCTGTCACGCTTTTTATGAAAACTCCTTTCACTACCAGGTACTACCTTGCGCTTAGCCGTGGAGCAGCTCTTCTACTGTAATAATCAGCATAATTAGTTCTGATGTGATAATTACGCATTTATTATTTATTCTCCTGCGGCACTAGCTTCCCTATGCCCATATGCTAGGGTAGAGATCCCATCGGCCGCGATCGAGCGCTTCGTGTCCAGCAGGCTCAACGATGTCTTGTTGACGTGCTCGCCGAAGATCTGATGCCCGCGATTGCGCAGCATATCCACACCGTGGCGGAAGCGCTTTGCTTCGAAGAGCGCCTCTTTGCACCGGGCATGACTGATATGCTTTTTCACGACGGCCTTTTTAACACCTTTGTCTTTGCGCTCCTCCTGACCATCGGCTTTCAGGATAGAGTACATCTTGGGCCTGAGCCTCACAAACTCAGCGATAGGCACCCCGACGCACTCGTCCTTCATTATCCCCAGCACCTTCTTGTTGGCTGTGCTGAACAGCGGATGGTCTTTGGGATAGTTGCTGGTGTCGTACTGACCGGCGTTGCGTCTCATGTCGGCGTACACGTCCTCGTCTGGATCTCCAGCACAAGGCCGTCGCTGTCGGTGTAGAGGAGCTCTGCTGACGACCCGTACTGCGCCTTGAGATGGTTGTAGTACCAGATGCTTCGAGAGGTCGAGAACACTCATGCTCACGAATTCCGGCCGGTTGAGCAGCAGACTGCTTTTATTCATATGAACGGCTGCGAGGTCTCCCGCATCGCCAAAGATGAGATGCCAATTGAATGTCAGCTTGGCAATAAGTTTGCGGAGTCTCTCGGTCTCGCTTGGCCGGAGCAGCTTCATATCGACACATTTCTGGAGGTTCTCCATCGTCTTGCTGAAGACGCTGTTGTTCAGTAGCTTGTAGAGTTGACTTCAAAGTCACTCTATGTCTTCTTCCGGAGTTCGGTGTTTTTCCGGATGTAGGGCTCCATCCATGGGCTTTGATCGAAGCGGAGTGCCCTGTGGATCTTTTTCAGGCGCATGCCAAGCTGCAGATAGAGCTGCAGATTCCGATAGTGCAGGACGTATCGAGTCTTGTCGAGCAGATTTAGGACCAGCTTTTCGACCTCGTGAGACGCAACCCTATACATCAGTTTGAGGAGATTTTGCTGGTAATCCGACATCCACGCGTTGTCGACCTTCAGGCGTTCAGGCGCTAACGGATATGCATTGTGCTTGTCGTGCAGCTTTTCTGAGTACTCCAGATTGACTTCGAGAATGTAGCCCTTCTCTGCATCTACAGGCAGGTTCAGGGCGCCTTCGCATCCTCTTGGGTGACCCACTCGAACGCGCCTGTCGGCAGCGGCTGCGACATTGCCCAGCCGTACAGGTTGTTGGCGTCGTAGTACTGGATCCAGCTTTGGGGCTTCCCCGGATCGTAGTTTGGCACCTTGGGGTAGTTGGTTTTGTCAAAGCGCCTGCTGGCCATGCTGATGCCGCCGCACAGGCCCTTCTCGATGAAGAGATGCATGTTGATGTCAGTGAGCAGCTCGAGCTCAACCCCTGTGTGCTTGAGAAGAGCGTCCTAGCTTAAGCCCGGGCTCGTGTAATAGTGGGCCGGGTCTAGCCGGAATAGCTCGAGGCACAGCTTTTGGAAGTTCTCGAAGACGTCGGCGAGGAGGAGGACATCGGTCCGGAGATAGAGGTCGTGGTAGTTACCGAGGCTTGTGCAGCCGAAGGCTTCCCAGACCCTTTTCCCGTGGGCGTAGTCGCCGTCGGTAATGCCTTCTACCAAGAGCTTGCCGTAGAAAGCCTCCTTCGGCGGGAGGGCCTCCTCGACGAATCGGGGACAGCCGTCCATGTACTCGTAGGGGTATACCCCTTTCAGGAGCAAGAGGGTACGCCTCTGGAGCTTCGGCTCGTAGTCTGTTGTGATGCGCATGTCTCACGGGTTGCTGGCTTTCACCAGGCCATCCAGGCTTGAGAGCATGAACTGGGAGTTGTCGATGAATCGGAGCTGGCTGATGCTGAACGAGATGTACTTCTCGGCGTTGTGAGGGATGCAGGTGACCTTCCCTTCAGTCTCTGCGCTAGTCTGCATGATGAGATGGCTGTCGTAGCCCCGCAGGTTGTGAAAGACAACCGGTATGGTTGTCGTCTTCGAGCTGAGCCACAACTTCAGATTGCACTCATTGTGGGCCGCACCTCGGTACTTGCCAGTAATGTGGCAGTGGTCTCGAACGGAATCGCCTTCGAGGGGCTTGCTGCAGACGTGGCAATTTGTGGCTTTCTTGTAGCTCCCCCAGTCCTTTCCTGTCATGTGCACAGGCTCGGGGTTAGCCAATATCGTCTTGATCCTACGCTCTTCTTCTTTGAGCGCTTCCAGGAATTGTTTGGCCGCGTCGGGCCCTCGGTAGAGCTGCGGCGGCTGCGTTTCCCCGTCGGAACGGGCGACTATGTACGAGTAGCCGCATGCCTCGTGTCTGGAGGTTTGCTGGGTGCCGCTCTTTTGGGGTTAAACGCTGGGCCCTCGATCATGCAGACCAGACTTATGAAGTCGGCGTAGATTATGAAGGGCGCTTTGAGCTGCTTGTGGTAGTTCTCAAAGCGGATTTTGTAGTTTTTTCCGGGGCTTGGCATTCTGAAGGCAACTGCGGCCTGGTTGATGCCTCGACATTCAGGCTTATGCTCTTCCAGCAAATCCTGTCTGGTGAAACCGTGAAGGCAACGCTGACAGAAGTGCAGCTGATGGTAGCCACTCTGGTTGAGAAGGCGGTCGAAGTTATTGATCCAAGTGTAGTGATGTTTCTCAGGATGTTTCGAATTCGAGACGAGGAAGAGATTCTCAGTCTTGCAAGCTCTCTCTACTTTGCTCAGACGGCAAGGAACGACGCCGCCTTCCCAACCGTACACGTTGATAGCAAGGTCGTTCTGACGCTCTACTCGTTTGAGTTGGGAGAGCGGTGTGGGTGCGCTCACTCCCACAAAGTCAAGGCCGTCTTCAGTGGGATATTTTCCCGGCCGTTGCAGGTCTTTAGCTGCAGGAAACAGCGCAGGCCTTAGAGACCAGCGGAGGCAGTCGTCATCTCTATTTTTCACGTTGACGATCGCCTTCTTATTCTTGACAGGGGTGGGGAGAGGAAGGTATGAGCTTCTACGTAAAGGCTGGTAGTGAGCGATGTCAAGCCAGAGTGTTTTGACACGATCCACTATCCACCCAGACCCTTCTCAAGTGAACTTTTTCAATCTCTCCAGGATTGTTGGGAAGGCTTCATGTAGGGCTTGCGGAATTTCATGCTCCTGTAGCAGCGTGATCTGCTTTGTCCCGAACACTGGTGCTTAAAGCACTTCAGTACCATTTGCTTCATCCTTCTGAAGCTCAACCTCTTCAGCCAACTGGAACTTAACTCCTCGTATAGCTAATAGCTTCTCGACGAGTTTGCGTTCGATGTGAGGCTGGTCGTTTTTGAGGAAAGCCATCAAGTCGCGTTCGGAGGGGTGCCCATTCGGCACCTGCATTTTCCAGGCTCTCAGATGATAGCTGAAGGCCTTTGTTTCATCCCACTTAAGTTTCGTGGGTGGTGGGTAAATTCAGTCAGAGGCTCATTGATGTATGCGTCCATCTCATCATCGGTAGGCTCGGCAGGCTTGCGCTTGCGTGGTTTGGGGATAGGCCTGCGCTTTCGCGGTTTGGGGATAGGCCTGCGCCCTTTCTTGGCGTGGGTGTCGGGTCAGCTGGCGGTTGAAAAGCCTTAAGAGAGGTGTTCAGCGCATGTCCGCTGATTACACCTTGGTCATATAGTTACAGAAGTTTATTAACAGTATCCATATCAGTGAATATACCTATCATACGCTATTGTCTAAATGGATGTATCCTAGCATTTAGTGAAAATTCAGCTAATATAACCTACCATACGCTATTTTCTAAATGGATGTATCCTAGCATTTAGTGAAAAATTCAGTTAATATAACTTACCATACGCCCTTCTTTAAATAGTAATTCCCAGCCTCCACATCGCTGAGGTTCAGGCTAAACTGCCTTCGTGCTCGGGCATCTTTTCTACGAAGGCGAGCTTTTCCGGCTTGCTGACCACTATCTGCGCATCGTTGCGCCTCTGCCTGCGTGCTGATACCACAACCGCGACATAGGACCGGCACCGGCGAGCCACGCTGGATTTGTTGCAGATGCACTCCACAATACTTCCCCATACATAACTTTCCATGTGGCTCTCTAGTGTGGACCCTCAGCCACGCGCACTTGATCTTGCCTTGCCTCATAGATGTACAAAGTGTGGATATACGCTGTGAGTTTGGATATACGCTGTGAATCGTCTTTCTTCAAATGATTGACGGCCGGCGGAGGGCACCGCCTTATCCCCGACGGCCAGCCCCGCGGGCGCGGGAGGGGGGGGCGCCAGCTGTCTTTGGCTCCTGCAGTTGTCCAGGGTTTGGCCTTCACTGTAATTATGCTAGCATACATACGCGAACTAGAGTTGGGGTGCTTAGATTTGTGTATACTCCTTCTCAAACTGTGAGGTGCGCCAGAAATGACGCTTTCTCAAGTTGAGGTGAGCTAGAAATGGCAGTCTACAGACCGGGGTGCGCTAGAACTGCTAACTAGGGCTGGGAAGCTCAGATTTATGTACGCAGCCTCCCAGACCGGGGTTGCACCAGAAACGACGCTCTGTATACTACTGATTGGACAAAGTGAGAGTATGTGGAAGGTGGCATCAGTTATCATATGACGTGATTACTACATAGATAAAATGAAAAATGTCATGAAAATTGTGAGATATTTGCTAGCATTAGTAATTTACATAGCAATAGTTTCAGTGTATATAATTATAATAAATTATTTATCGCCCAACATTACTATACACACTGAAGATGGTGACTGTGGATCTAGTGATACCTTTTGCACATGTTTATTTAGGGATAAATGTCTGGGAAAATATAAGAGACGTGTTTTAGGACATGCTGTTTGTGATTACTTCTTTAAAGCACAGGGAAAAATCTTTTGGTGATTGGCATTAAGGTATTGAGCACTTGTGATGTGTTGAAGACATATTTAGATGAGAATTTTTAAGCATCTATTAAGTGCCATTACAATTTATTTGTCTGACAATAATTGCATCTAATTTTATCAAATCAAATATTTTCTAATTTCAGGCCAACTCTCCTGAAGACATTCTTCCTGTAATTGCAACCGAATTTAGTTATCTTATCAGTATATTTTGTCATGATCTCTTTGTTGTTTCTGTTGTTGAAAAATGAAGGTTTGTGTCCAAACTAATCGATTGTCAATTGATATTTAGATAATGTTTATTGGGAAGTAACTATCATTGATTAAAAGAGATTGTTTGTCGGGTTGAGTATGAATACCCTACGCATGTATGTACTGTCTTCATTCAACAAAAGCATGACATTCTTTCAAGATAAACAAGACTGAAAAGACATACAAGGAGTTTTCATTAAGTGTTTCCATGCAGGTTTGATTTCAAAAAATCTGACTTGTGAAATATCTTGAGTATAATGTATTGTCTATTAAATTCTGTGAAATTAAAGGTGTTTTGATGACCCTAGAGACAGACATAGATAATGAAGTTATTGGTTTCTATAGAAGATTTCATTATTGTTGTTGACTGCATCACTACAGCCATTTTTACTCAATAAAACCCATGTTGCAATTTGTAAAATCCCTTTACAACAGTAGTACTTAACCATCACCTAATTTTTGTTTTTCTTAATAACTTAAATGTTTTATATTATTTCTCAACTAAACGTTTGTCGTCTTGTGTAGGTGATGTGATTCTATTTTCTCGATGACGTGTATGTAATAAGGACCTTGTATATCAACCATCTGTTCTTATTGGGAAAATTTTTGTTCAACAAAGAATGTCAAACTATTACAGATCATTTGCACTTGTACACCAAACATTAAACATTAAACAAGTCTTTGTTGGATGCATATTTTTATGTTAGAATCTTCCACCCTTCGGCGTGTACGTTGTTTTTTTCATAGCAAATTAAATCCGCATTGATTTCATCGTCTATGGTAGATATAAATAATATCGCAAATAATCTATTTGCTAGTGTGTGAGGCTTAATCGTTGAATCTGAAAGTCAAAATCTTAAATTTAACTCACAGTTGAATATCAAAAACTTTTATTGAAATGTATCAAAAAATGCTTTGTTTTGAAATGACAATTTCTGTGTTTCTATGCATTTTTCTATCACATGAACAAATGTACAATATTGCAAACTTAGAAGACTGGAAAAAATATCTTTTCTATGTCAACATTTACTTATTGATCTAAGTTGCAAGAATGACTGCATAGAATAATGAAAAATCAATTTAATGCTCGTAATTCAGATGTTTGCGAACAGTTGAGTCTTCTGACAGAATGGTGAAGCGTGTGGACTTTAAAGTCTTGAAGGTTTAAAGTCAACAACAACTAAAAGACTTTTTAAGATTTGTAAGAAACGTTAATCATCATTGGCACGATAAACTTCGTAGGACTTCGATGAACTTCTATTGCCATATATTAAGATAGGCAACGATAACAAGTATTCTTGCTACTTTTTCCAGAGCTGAAATTGTATCGTAAGATAAAACATAAGAGCTGTGTTTTACTAAAAGATTGTCGTTATTTATTTAGTCAGTGAAGCACCTAAACTGGCTATGAGCTAATATGAAGTGTGTAAATCTAATCTAATCTGTTAATTTGTGTTTTGCAATTTTATAACTTAAAGCAAAGAAATTTTGTAATATGTTTACTTTTGTTAATATAAATATAATGTTTTTCTTGTTCATTTTTACATCCAAAGAGAAAAAGCCAAAAACACAGCGACAGATACCTCGTACAGGTTGGTGTAGTCAAACAACGCACAATACAGGGTGTTTAAAAAAAAACTGAACAGATAGGAAAACGTCGCTAAAGTAATCAGCTCGCAAGATCAACAAAAACTTTGGTGGAAATAGTTAGATGGACTTCCAATGGTTTATCTGTAGGTAAAATTTTTCAAATAAAAGCTATTTATAGAGTGAGAAGTATGCTACCGGCAAGCACTTTTGAAAAAGCTTGTGCACGAAAATGACAAAGGTAAAAAGCAACTGGAACACTTAGGGTTAAAATATGGCACTTGTTGTTCAAGCTTATCAAATTTCCGGGAAACGTTTGCGACGAAAACGACGTTGCAACTTGAATGTAATTGATACAAAAATGACGTTGCAACTTGAATGTAATTGATACAAAAATGACGTTGTAACTTGAATGTAATTGATACAAGAATGACGTTGCAACTTGAATACAATTCAAGAATGTTATATGCAGTGCAATGTTATAAGAATTTTATATGAATGTTATATGAATGTTGTATGTCAGAATGTTATATATGTTATATCCCGTTGAGTCATCTGAATTTTTCAGGTTCTTGAGACAATTGCTTAAATTGTCCAGCAAAGTGCGAAGATCATATCTACATTTAATTTGAATATAATTGTTACAAAAATGACGTTGCAACTTGAATACAATTGATACAAGAATGACGTTGCAACTTGAATGTAATTGATACAATAATGACGTTGCAACTTGAATACAATTGTTACAAAAATGACGTTTTATCTTGTACTTCCCCCTCACCTACAGCATTTCCATCACAAATTTTAGTCTTTTAATTATTATAAATTATTATTTTCGATTCCTCTTTATGAACTAACAATTTTAAATTAATGAGACAGTAAAATATCGATTTGTTGATTCTTAAATATTATTATTAACGTGATAATAATGTTTTTGTTGTTTTTTTTATATATTAGGAATCGAAAAGCCAAAGCAAGGACAATATTTTGAAGGTTCGTATGGCCATAAGCTATTCTCATAATGAAGTCTATATTTTGTAAATAAAAAAGTCGCTCAGACACCTTGAAAAAATCTTAGTTTTGAACTAACAAACGTCTGCACAACTGTGTACTGAAGTACGAATATCAAATTCTATAAATGTCAAAACGTATGCATCTTTTTATATTTTTATCATTTTTTTCGTAATTCAGTACTAATGGAGAAACTATCACATCCACCACGTCCAGGTTGGTAAAGTTAATTAGCACAGTGATGATGAGTATTTATGGATTTTGGGGGGTTGCTAATGCAAAAAAATAATGTTTTTGTTGTTTGTTTTTATTTTTTCAAAACAATTAATGTCATGTAATGAAGGTTGGTTTTGTCATGATGATTGCTCGTTGACGGTTGTCAGGGTTGCTAATATATTCAGTATATGTAAGAACCAAATGAATTAAATAATTATGTATGATGCATGTGCAAATTCAAATGATGTATGTTTTCAATGTTTTTTTTTGATAATATATAGAATTCACAGTAAAACCATCTTGAAAGCCGCGTACAGGTTAGTACATACATACTAAGTAGAACAGCGTAAAGATAATTGGTTTTTTTGTTTTTGTTCAATAAAAAAATTTGGTCATAAAATTCTGTCATTGCAATGTATGTGTATAAGCAATTGGAGCTCACACTCTTTTTAAAACTTTAAGGACGAAATTTAAATTGTAGCGAGATGATACTTCATACCTAAGATGTTCATGCAGTTCTACTTAAAGTGCGTGAGAAATCAAGAATATTAATAACGTATAAAAATGCTATTTTATGCAGCTACATTAGAAATTCGTGATGGTTATGAAGTATACTAATTTGGACTTCTCAAAACTGTTGCACTTAGCCCCGATGAATGTAACGTTTTTTCCACCTTATAATGATTTCCCTACATTTGTGCTTACTGATGCTCCGCAAATAGTCATTCCCTAGTGTATGAATTTATTTGTTTACGTCGGTGTACTTGGAAATCATTTCTAGATTACATTTTGTTAGCAACCCAGGGGCGGATTCAGAGTGTTGTCAAACTTGCCTTGGCAACAGTCAGACTTGTCGTTACATATTAACAAGTACACCGACGTGCTATTATACGCTTAGCTTAGAAAGCAGTTATCATATATCTGGCATTTTAAGTATACATTCTGCTATAAATCTGAGGAGTGAGCATAGCAAAGAACAAATTGAATACGACTATAAAAACATGTAAATTTTATGTTCTTTGTGTTAGCTGTAGGGAAGAACCCGTGCGGGTGATTATTTTACGAGGTTTGCGCGAGTATATACCGAACATCTTTTTAGGTTTCGGAAAGAGTTCGTACATCTGCCAACACGATTTTTGGGCAACAGTTAGCAGTCTTTTTGTTGCTATATTTAGCATGGTGGGCAACACTCAAGTGTTACCAGCGAATCAAAAGTCGCTGTTCTAATCAGATGGCAATAGTTTGGCAACAGTAAGCAAGAGTTTCCCCTGAATTATTGTGAAGTCTGAATCTATAAGCAAAATAGTTGATAAGTTCTACGATGTAATGTAAAAGACACATAATTGTTCTGTTTATGCTTCAATAAACGTCTTTTACCACAAGCATAGGAACATATGGCCACAGTTTTAGTGAAATTGAAGAGATATTTCGCCGCCAAGCAAAATCAGATAATATAGTTGAAGCGTTAAATACCTTCAACACCAATGTGCAAATCATTTACACTAAGAATACAGGATTCGTTTTAAAATAAGGGACTAGATTGCGATAGGACTTTTCGATAAAACGATAAGACTTTTCTAAACTGCAATCTCCAAAAAGTGAAATTAAATGATCAAATTCAAAGATTACTGTTATACACGTCACTTTGCGTTTGTATTTATAAATACGCTAGTCTGTTATTGTTGACTATATGATTACTTTACATCATGACAACTAATAAGCAATAACATAAGTAAAGTACAACTTATTTAGGCGCAGTATTGTACATGTATTAATATTAGTTGAGTATAGACTGAATCTGCATGCATGATTTCACTTGCTCGTAATAATAACTACACTGGCAAAACATTGTGTCTCCAAGAAAGAGCTTTAATCTCAAAAATTCGTGACGGGGAGGGGCACGTTCATGAACCCTCTATAAACAGCGCTTGTATCTGCTCAATAAATTTTCCAACAGTTACGAAAATAACTGGATCCGCCCCTGCAACCCTCATTAGTACCTTCACCCATTTCATTTTTGTCACAGATTAAATGCTTTATATCAAAACATTATTGGAATTTTTAGTGCCAGTCGTGTTATACAGATGAGAAAATTAGCATATTTCTGAACATAGTCATTATTCCTTTTATCATTGTTGTATAATTTTCCTTTAAGTTGAAGTAATATCGTCACAATCATGGAAATGTATTGATAAATCATCAATGCACCTGAAAAACTCGCAAAAATGAAGGAATATTGACGCGAACATCCAACAAAGGTTATAAATGTTAGTGATAAACTTGTAATTTTCTCGAAAAAGTTTTTGCTTTGTAAAGGAAGTGATGGAACCCGTCTTTATGTTTTATGCTAGTGATGTTTATGACAAATTTAGAGCAGATGAGGTGAATAGAAAGATTGTCAAATATGGGCCTTCATGGACAGAATGGGTCAGATTTATTTGAAATGTTTGCCAGCATTGGTACAGTTGACCAATGCTGCAACAAGAATTATTTAAAAAGATTGGCGATCCGAAAGAGTATTTTCTCAAAACTTTCCCCAGTCTCCCTGGTCGTGTGAACGCTGACGACGAAATAAAAAATAAAACAGGAATCAAAAAATTTTTTAATTTAAATGACACGAATGAATGAGAAATGCTATTTTTGTTGCTACAAACTTTTGTCATACATAAATTTTACCATGATTCACCAGTGTTAGTTTATCGTGCATCAACCATTCAGTGTAGTGTATTTAGTTATCGATTAAATATTTCATTTTTTGGTATTAGTTACGTTAGAATTATTTTGATAGCAAGATACATGCAGCCAGTCCGTTCATATAGCGGCCATGAAGATAAAATAAAAGTTCAAGTTGAATGATTTCGGAACAAACTATTTTTCACTCTATTTAACTTTATGGAGTGAATTTATGATAGACTTATGCATTTTGATAATTTACCATTAGTTTTTTTCTTCCTCAAATATATTTTAGGTTGATATTCAAAATTTTTAAAAAATTATTCAATATCTCCCTCTCCTTTAAAATACTAATATAAATAGTATACTAATTGAAAACATAGCATTTATTCCATAAAATGTAGTTCCTGCTGTGTTGTTTAGAAATGCTCACATGTTTAAAATATTATGTATGTATTTGATGAGATACAAAGCAAGTAGTTTTTGTTTTATTTATCTCTAGTCAGACGCACCAAAACCGGCAAAGAATTCAATCTTGTTGCAGCACTTAAAGAACGGGGAATTTTTCGTAAGTTTTGAAGATTTATTTGTTTTGTGTTCCTTTGAAAGTTAAACACTGATATGCGTTAAAATACAAGGTTAAATTTTTGAATTCTTTCGTTGCATACAATAACAATGTTACGTTAAGAAATTGCATTGCGTCAGAAGTTAAATTTCATTGCTAGGAGCGTGTCTTTTTACCTTGTTGGTTTGTTTCTCATTTTTCTGTGTATACAAATCCTTAGATTATATTTCTAACAGTGCAGGTTTTGAGCACGACACGGTAAAAGTTATATCTTGACGACGTGGTATGCCAGGTATACGATATACTTGACGAGAAGTGCCCACGCAAGCAAATTTTCTTATGAAAAAGAATATCCTGGGAAATATAAGTACTCAGACTTTTAGCCTTAGAAGTATATAATGCCGGTCAAGCGTCTAAATTAGCTACCAAAGAATTTTAAAAATCTGTTCTTAATTAGTTAGATTTGTTATTAACAAAACGCTTCTTTCTTTAATAAGTAAATTTAATTACCAAAAAATTTATTTCTAACTTTTAAAGATTCCAAAGTAAACATTCGATAAAGAGCTTTTGAAACTAGCTGCAAAGTTCGAACTCAATCATGAGAATTTGGAAGGTTTTGGTTACGTTTGTCCCCCCCCCCCTGACACACACACTCAAAAAAACTTTGCGTTGCCAACGAGTGGGCGATTCACTAGTTTTGCATATGTAGATAAATATTTTGAATTTTAAACTGTTTCGGAAATTGTCCATTACACACATTTCTTTAGATTCATGCACAATACTTAATAAATACCTTCTATCTCCCCCCAGCAAAGATCATGATTTCCTGCTGTGGTCTTTTGAAATTACCACATTTTTAAAATATCTTGATCTACCACAAATTTTAAAACAGGTATTTGTCATAGTTTAATGTTTATAGTGCAATGGCACCAAAAATGCCAAAAAATAAAGCACTCATTACAAACACCACGGACGTACTGCCATTACCGACAGAAGACATTATGGAGCTACTGGAGCTCTGCCTCACCTCGACTTACTTCGAGTACAAAGGTACACACTACAAACAATTACACGGAACAGCAATGAGCTCACCCGTTTCTGTTGTATTTGCTGAAATCGTAATTCAATCTAAAGAGGAACGGGCGCTCACGACTTACGGACATGCACTACCTTTTTGGTTCAGCTTCTTAGATGACACAATCACACCACTACATGCAGACGAGATTGATGACTTTCACACTCACATCAACAAACAGAACAGCCACATACAATTTACCAAAGATGTCGAAGAAAATGGAACTCTTCCTTTTCTCGACTGTTTGGTAAAACAAGTCAATCAAAAACTACGAACAACAGTTTATCGCAAGCCAACACATATTGACCGACTATTAGAACAATCATCTTACAACCCCACATCACACAAAGTCATCACAATCAGAACATTAACAAGACGTGCACAAATCATACGTGATTCACCGGACGCTCTATAAAACGAAAACAGCCATCTCAAACGTGTTTTTGACAAAAACAACTATAAGTCTGACTTTATCAAACGCAACACTTACAAACCTAACGAACCCAACGAAACGAACAACTCAGTGACAACAGCAACGATACCTTACATCAAAGGTACGTCTGAGACTATCTCGCGTATCTTACGACAATACAACATACGTGTCGCACATGAACCTATCACAACGTTACGACAAGTACTAACGAACATAAAGGATAAAGAACAACCCAACGAAGGACAAGGTGCAGTTTACAAAAGAAACTGCTCCGAGTGCCACGCCTCCTATATCAGGGAAACTGGCAGGAACTTAAACATAAGACTTACTGAACACAAACGAGCTACAAAGAAACAAGACAAAATTAATCACATTGCCAAAATCACCGAATCACAAAGTACAACGTTGACTGGGACTCGACAAAATGCATCACTTACAGTACTGACTATAGACAACGGCTTACTTTAGAAAGTTGGTATACCAACTTGGAACAAACCCCCCTGAACAGATCACAGCAATTACCTGCACCTTACAAACGACTTATTCACAATACAAACAAACGATCAACAAAAAAATAACACTTCAAACTAATTCACAATGACAATACACATTTGACACCCACACATTTCCTGTACACACAATACAATGACGTAAGAACCAGACAACAAATACGGCTAACCTGACGTTTACTCCTCATTTAACTCTGAGGTTGACTACTGCTAAGGTTGTCAAAACGTCAGTCAACAACAACAAAAACAGTCCTTCTCAGGACTCTACTAACGATACTCCCGGGTTCATACCATTTACTTTAAAAAATGAAAGTTTGTAAAACTGTCATAAACGCACGGCAGGTAAAGATCGTCGTAGGGATTTTAAATTTTCCAGACTTAGCAGCGTATTGTATTCTTCGTGTGTTCAAACACCTGTGCACAAAATAAAAGAATACAGAAAATCCCATCAGTTTGGAGCCAACGTTTTAAACAGTTTCGAGTTATCACATATTATCTGTCTCCATTTCTATAAGAGCCGATTATTGTAACAATAATATATTTTAAAACAGATGCCTTAGGCCAAAGAAGAAAAGAGATGGCGTACACAGAGAGGTGTAAAATTCTTAAATGGAACTCTTTAGTACAAAGGAGAGATTTCCTTTCCTTAGTGAAATGTTATAAAACTGTATTCAATCTAAATGGATTGAGTTTTAGCGAATATTTTGAACTTTGTAAGAACACTAAATCGTGATCTAACCACCCATATAAACTACAGCTCAAACTCGCAAGACTGAACTGTTACAAAAATTCTTTCTTTGTTAGAATTATCAAATCCTGGAATAATCTTCCTATTAATTTATTTAACTTTTGTGACAGACCTAACGTTCGTGAGTTTAAATCAAAATTGAAGAAACACACGAATATTTATTGAATCGTCAGTTAATAATTGATATTTAGCTGTTTCTTATTTGACATTTTTTATTTATTTATTATTTACTATTTATTTTTTATTTATTATTTTTTATTAACTAGTTCTGTAAGATTTTTTACATAAATAGGAGACCCTTGATATAGGGCTAACCTCTGGGTTTCCTTTTTCTTAATAGTGATGTATTTACATGTTGTTCTGAAATAAAGTATTGTAATGCATTTTGGCTGTTCTATTTCCCCTTTAAGGACGTATTAGGCCAGGTCTGTCTGTTTCTATAATAAGGCTGCTTAAGACTTTCATAAATATATTTTTTGAACGTTATTAATAAATAATAGAAAGTAAACCAAAATAAAGCTGATAAGTTTTTATATCTTTCACATATGTTACAAATAAGAATTTTCAGATCACACTCTTATTGCAGTTTAATTTCATACACAGGTAATTGCTACATTTCTAAAACGGTCTCTTCGTTTCCTGAGATCGATTGGCTTAACTGTATTGTATTCTGGCGTGGATTTTTGGTTTGGAAGTTAAAAGCTGAAAGTCGTTAGACTTACCGTTTAATCAAACACGGCATATAAAGAAAAACAGTAATGTTGTGTGTGAATAGTAAAACTGTTGTTCTTGCTGTAATGAGTCGAAACATAAATAAGCTTAAATATTAAATTAACGTGAACAGAAATTTCAATAAAATTAAAATTATTATGTGATCGAAGATGGATGGCAACAAAACGCAATGACAACAAAATGAAGAACGAATGAAATTAAAAAATGTTAAGACCTCTAAAAAATGTTCTTGAGCTTTAATTGCATCTTGTAAAGGGGGTGATTTATTCACGAATCTTGCAAGTACTCAAAATTTCCCATGAAATTTTTTTGATGCAATAGTTGATTGTTTTGTCTTTAGTTATACTGGACGATTATATTTGTCGTTTACAACTGACACAACAAAGAAAATTCATTTTCTCACATCAAACCAATAACAGCCTGATCAATACATGGGTAAAGTCTTTTCTTTCTTGAAATTTGGCTGGCGGTCAGGTTCAGTGAGTCAGCACTTGAAAAAAGGGAATCGTTGTATAAATAATGGCGATTATGAACCAGCAATTGAACACTATATACAATGTTTGAGACCTCCAAGCAAGAATAGCTTCAAAATGATGGCTTATTTTGGTGCTGGCAACGCTTGTGTCCTCTCTGATAAATGGGAGGATGGATTGAACTGTTTTGATGAATGCTTAAAGATTTCTTCAAAAGTGAAACGTAAATTTTGTCAACATCAAGTTTATCTTGGCCTAGGAAATATCGATTCTACCACTGAAAGATTTGTGGACGACCTGAAGAAAAATAAAATGGTCTGTCTTTGCCATATTGCATTGGGAGGATTGAACAAGCGGCTTGGAAATTATGAGAAATCTTTGGAGCATTATAGAAAAGGATTCTTTCTTATTGATTGTCAACACCAAGAAAATCAACAGGAACTAGAAAAAGAACCAAAGAAAGTTGATGGTATTAACATTAGTAAAGATTTCATCGACCACAACATGAAGAACTTGTCAGTTATTACTTCAACTAAAATCATGAATGGAGTGTTAGTTGTTTATCGGGAATTAGCAGAATTGTTTGAAAAACTTAATAGATGGGACGAGGCGACTTGTATTTACAAAATATATATGGAGGTGGCCACTGAAGATGATGATGTACAAGAACAAAGGAATGCTATGGTGTGTTTAATACGAATATACGGAAAAGATGGGCGTGATAACTTGAGGGAGTCAGTACAATTGAAATTACAAGAACTAGATAATAAAAAAAATAATGCAGGTACGAATGCAGGCGAGGGTAAGAGACAACTTTTGCTTCGGCTTAACAATAAATTTAGGATTTTTTAAATAATGCATTATAATTGACATTAGAAGTTTAATGACTGGTAATCCAGGAATGTTTCATTGTAGAAAAGTAAAGGTTTCTCATGATTTTTAAAATTTATTCTATTGAGCTTTTGACTCGGTTCTGACAAAGGCTCGAAGAACGCTCATTAAAATAAATTTTCAAAAATCCGGAGAAACCTTTACTTTTCTACAATTCACATTATATGTACATAGTCGTTCGTTACCAAAATATATGACGTGGATTTGCCAGTGCCAAAGCTTTGTTACGCCAGTCTGGAGACATGATGTATTATATCTGATAATTTTAGTTATCAGCTATATCCTCCACTCTTGCCAGGATTTGTTTCCTCGAACGAGTGGTTTATGATTTAACAATTACTATACGGTTTTACCGTTACGGCAGTTAAACCATCACTGGCGTATAACAATTAAAATAAATTCAGGGTTAGGAGCTTAAGAATTCTACCAAGATTATACTTATAATAGCTAGTTTAAATGTTTAAAAGTATGATCGTGCTAGTGATCGAGATGAACAATTATACCCAGTAATTCTCTAGAATTGGATACCTAAATTTTACCTGAACTGATGGCATAAATGATTTATTTATGAAATTGTTGTTATGGCAAATTGTGCAGTCAGTACCTATTTGAATCATTTGTGCAATGGCGGATGTTGAGTTATTTCTAATTAATTGGTTTTCTTATTTTAGTAATCTTTAAAAGTAATATTTTTACCCGATTTCAGAATTGCAGTTGTTGGAGTGGAAATGCGTTGATGAATCAACTAAACATAATCAATTGTTTCTAAAAATGATTAATTATGGACAAGATCCCAAAGTCAAGGTTGAATATATAAGCGATGTGCGTGTAATTTTCTCCGGAGAATTTTGCATCGGCAAAGGAAGTGATGGAACTCGTGTTTATCTTGGACTGGGAAAAGATGGCTATGGAAAAGCAGTGAAACGAATACCTCGTGATATCTGCATTAGGCTTACACAACAAGAAAAGAAAATTTTCAAAGAATTCATCGAAAAAAAATCGAATGATGTTGTGAATTATTTTTACTTAGAAGAAGACATTACATCAGAATATGTTTATTTAATACTCGACCTGTGTGAAGAATCGCTGGAGGATTTTGTGCAATCGGAATCAAATAGTTTGGCTTATCTTAAAAAATCGCTTCCCAAAATTCTCAGACAAATTTTAAAAGGTTTAGCTCATCTTCACAGCGAGCCACATCCTGTTCTTCATCGAGATTTAAAGCCTTCCAATGTTCTCCGAGATGCTCAAGGCAAATTTCTGATAGCTGACTTTGGTATCAGTCGAATACTGAAAAGTGAATATAATACATTTAAACACGGCCTTATTTGGGGATCTGATTATTGGGTTACTCCCGAATCGTATTGTCCGGATGATGGGTCGATTAAAAAGTCAAATTACAAAAAAGAGTCTGATGTAATGGTATGTTTTAGAATATAACAGTTTTCAAAATACAGATAAATAATAATAAATACATATCTTTATTATTTTATTCACGCTCTTTTCATTGAATTTTAGAACGCAGGAATGGTTGCTTTTTATGTTGCAACAAAAGGGAAACATCCTTTTGGAGATCGAACGACAAGACTGCAAAACTTGTCAAATGGAAACCCTGTTGAATTGAAAAACA
This sequence comes from Xenia sp. Carnegie-2017, assembly GCF_021976095.1. NCBI lineage: Eukaryota > Metazoa > Cnidaria > Anthozoa > Malacalcyonacea > Xeniidae > Xenia > Xenia sp. Carnegie-2017. The sequence continues at coordinate 2,351,618 of NW_025813481.1, forward strand.
TAGTAGATGTCGAACTTAAAGATATTCTTTCGTGGATGCAACAATTGAAACCAGAACTCAGACCATCTGCCAACGAGGCGTTAAAACACCCTTATCTACAATCCGATGAATGTAAGTTTGACTTGATGTGTGATGCGGGAAGCCAACCCGAGATAGAGATACCATATTTAGGTCATCCTCTCAACTCAAATGTCCATGAGCAGTTAAATGGGCTAAAAAATTGGAAGGATCGTATTGATCCTGAAGTCTTTAGTAATTTCAATGTGGGACATTACGATGCTACATGGTTGGGTTGCTTGAAATTTATACAAAATGTTCACCAGCATTGGAATGATGTACCTCGTCCAAAACGGCTTCAAAGTGATGGTAATTATAAAACGTTTTTCCTGCAAGTTTTTCCAGAGCTTCCTCTTTTGGTGAACAGAATTATAAGATTAAATGAATGGAAGTCAAAACCAGATCTCGAAGAACACTTTTCAAGTAAGTTACAACATTTAGATATTTGTCTAGTTTAAACAGTGTAGTTAAATTTGTGATAACTTTAGAGGTGAAAACAGCCTTAATATCAACGACCCTCAAAAGAAACATCTTGCTATGGAAAATGAAAGGCTTGAACTTAAGATATATAATCAATTGGGTTAGTCAATGAAGCAAATTAAGTTTTTTACTCAATTACTTGTAATTTAAGTTTCAGTTGCAATATGACGGATAAAATTAGGGGCATATTTTCTTAGGAATACAGGAGGGTGCGAATATTCTCCTCCCAAATTCTCTAGTACCCTCTAACAGAAATTTTAAAATAGTGTTACATACTGTAGAGTAATATTATAACAGTATCTGAAGTAACGAAATTGTACAGTAGGACTGAGTAAAAAGTGGAAGTTATCATTCCAAAGACAATTACATGTTTTATATGACCACCATTTGCAATTGAGTTACTACCATGCCTGTTTTTATTTAAACATTATAATCGAAATACATTATTTAACGCGAAGTAAGCAGTTTTATCATGTCAATTTAATTTGCTGTTTATTTTCTTCTCCCTTGTTTGTCATGTGTGAAAATTACTGTTGTATTCGTGTTTCACTCGTCGTTGGCAATTTACTTAACTTTGCGAAAGAAAAGCTAATTACTCTTTCATTTCGCAAGATTCACTAATCCGTAAGCATAAAAAGCCACAACAGCCCGAGGCCTTGGTGACCTTGGCTAAGATTACGATGCACCCCCTCCTTTAAAAATTCTACACCCCTCCTGTCAAATGAGCATTGATCCACCCCTGGATAAAACCAAAACAATGTCATTTATGTAGTAATGATTTACAATGAAAGTCTCAGATATAGCCAGTTATAGAAAATAAGGGATAGCAAGAAAGACGAGAGAGAAAAATTATGCATTTAAATGGTGTTTTGGTCTCCAATATCGTTTCCAGTATTTTGTAAATTTTAATACACGAGACGAATGGTTATTTATGACTTTATGTTTTACCTTTATACAGTGTTGACTTGACAGAACTTATGAATTCACCAATAAAAAAATTAATATAATAATAATTATATGGCTCACTCGATAAACCGTAGTCAGTTGCTTTTCAGAGCTGGTGGTGTCAAAAGCGTTTTAATGCATTAAAAAAGCTTTTTGTCATTACTTATTTGTTGTCCGTGACTCTCCAGTCCTACCTGAAGCGACTCTTTAGATAACTAATTTATGATTTATTGCAAAGTTCTTCGTCAGACTTGTAGGCAATGAGGGAATTTGAGCTACGTTTTCCCATTTAGTCCTCCCTTATTGTAACAATTGTATGTCATTTTAGAATTGCAGTTGCAAGAATGGAAATACATTGGTGAATCAACAAAACATGAAAAATTGTTCTTACAAATGATTGAGTACAGGCACAATCCCGTTGTTAAAGTCAAATATTTGAATGATGTACGCGTAATTTTCTCAGAGGAATTTTGCATTGGCAAAGGAAGTAATGGAACCCGTGTTTTTCTTGGACTGGGAAAGGATGGTTACGGTAAAGCGGTGAAACGACTACTTCGTGATGAATGTATCAAACTAGCACAACAAGAAAAGGACATTTTTAATGAAATCAAAGCAAAAAAGTCGAAGTATGTTGTGAGTTATTCCTACTTAATAGAAGACACGGGAACAGAGTATGTCTATTTAGTACTAGACCTATGTGAAGAATCGCTGAAGGATTTTGTGCTTTCCGAATTAAATAGTTTGGCTTATCTTCAAAAATTGCTTCCCAAAATTCTTAGACAAATTTTAAGAGGATTAGCTGATCTTCACAGAGATCCGCGTACAATTCTTCATCGGAATTTGAAGCCTTCTAATGTTCTTCGAAACGCTGAAGGAACATTTCTGATAACTGACTTTGGTATTAGTCGCATTTTGAAAAGTGATTACGCGACATTAAAAAGCAATGCTAACAGGGGAACTCAGTATTGGATTGCTCCTGAATCATATAGTGCTGGTGAAGATTCATTTGATAAAACACGTTACAAAAAAGAGTCGGATGTAATGGTAGGTGTTGAAATGTAGCTATTTGCATATTACAAATTAACTCAATTTTTTGATTTACACTGACGCAGTCATGTTTTATTGGTTTTAGAACGCAGGAATGGTGGCTTATTATGTTGCAACGAAAGGAAAGCATCCTTTTGGATCTTTAAAGAATAGACTTCCAAACTTGTTGAATGGAAATCCTGTCGGATTGAACGAAATCAAGGATGCTTCACTCAAAGATCTTCTGTCGCGGATGCTACAACAAAAACCGGAAGACAGACCATCTGCTGACGAGGCGTTAAAACACCCTTATCTACAGTCTGATAATGAAAAATTTGGCACAAAATAAATGAGCAGTCAAATTTAAATACACCATATTTTATACACTCAAATATATGAGAAAACAAGTAAAAAATAGAAACAACTTGCATACTTTTTAATGTAATACGTTTATGGACAGATCCATTGTTGTTGTTTTTTATTTCAACGATGTCAGGTAGTTCTTTGTGCGTTGGTCAATATCCAATACCAACGATTTATATAAAGTATTGATTCTAACAGAAAATATTTTTAGATGTTTATATTAAGCCTGCACTGTCAATTGTACTCATACACTTGTGAATAAAAATAAGTTTGAACTTTTAAAAAATGTAAAAAAAACGTAGTTATTCTGACATATGTTTTCACATATCATTTGCTTTTGCAATTCTAACAAATAGTGTTATTCTGTATTTGTTTTGCACTCCACATTATTGTCGGTAAATTTAGTATTTACTCGTTTGAGCGCCGCAGAGCTCTTCGAATTTTAGAACTTTGGATGCCGCGCTCATTTGGGAGCAGTGCTCTTCAAAAAGATCTGTCAATTGTGCATTGTAACAAGAAGATTTAACATCAAATAAACACGTTTTTACAATATTTTTGCTAGAAAATAAATTTCCGAGAGTGAAATTTATAGTTGTTTTTTGTTAGAGTCTTCATCAGTTTTAATGCTGTGTCGATTACTCATGCATTAAATAATTTGTGCGGCGCTCTTTAAAAAATATTGTTTAAAAATGCTGCTGTCATTCGAGTGAGGAGCTCGTTCCGAGACGGCGCTCAAAGGAGCAAATTCTCGGAATGATAAACCTTCTGGAAACAATGACATTCAAAAAATGTCTTATTTCGTTTATGACATTCAAAAGATTCTTCTTGAAATTTAATGGTGTCTTTGCATAATACCTTCTTAAGTCTTCCATCATTTTTGGGGGAAGGGGCAGACGTAAATTCTCGAGTGGAGTAACTGGCAGAGCACAACTTCGTGTTTTTATTATTAAATATGAAGTAATATTCCTTTCTTACTCCTGAGTAGTGACCTGATGACTTCATAAATTTGTCTTATATTACAAGTCGATCAACTTCGCTCAACTAATGTAAGACAAATTCCTGAAGTCATCAGGTTATCACTCAGGAGAAAGAATGATTTCCCATGACAAACTAGTATATTATCAATTACAATGAGGGTTCTGTAAATTCTGTTCTACAAAAACTGCTCTCGTACGTCTAGTCGACCAAGACTTAATTGATCTTCATAAAGGTAAAGTATCTTGCCTTTTTTCAATTGATTACATAAAAGCTTTTGCATGACTAGGTCGATCATAAAGTATTATTGCAAAAAATTGAAGCAAAATGGGTTCACCGAATTGAACTTTAAAGCTTCTTCGAAATTATTTACATGATCGTCTTCCATATGTCCAAATTTATGATAATCAGAAAAGCTTATCTGGCCTCCGGCAAAGAAATTTTTTAAGACCTTTGTTATTTCTTCTTTTTATAAATGACATGCCTTTAGCAATACAACGTTCTGTACTTAATATATGTGCAGATGAATAAGTAACTATTCAGATGTAAAAGATGTGCCTTAATTAATGTAGCAAAACAAAATGCATGATGATTACCAGGTTTGTAACCAGAAACTACTTGGAGTGATACTTGACAAGTGACAGTCTCTAGGCTTTAAACAACATGTTGAGCAGCTATGTAAAAATTGTCTCAAAGAATAGCAGTACTGAGAAAAATTTGACGTTATCTGTCTATTAGTGAGCAAATATTAAGCCGTTAAGAACCACGCTCGAGGCCTTTAGAGAGAAAAATCAGACCGAGGTCTTGTTGTACATTGATTTTTAGGGGATTTTCCATTGTATTTAACTAATATCCTTCAATCGAATATGGATGTTCATGGCTTGCAAAAATGTTATGGAAACTGCAAAAATTGTTTGGAAGTTGCAAACTAAAATATCGATTATATAGCGTTAAAAATCATGGCATATTTTTGTCTTTGTAATTACGCTTACACATTCTCTGAAAAACGATAGAAAGGATTGAATTGCTTTGATCATTGTTTTTGCTTGAATGTTTCTTTTAAATTGAAAGGAAATGTTTTCGACATCAATTTCATCTTGGCCTAGAGAGTGTCACTGAAGATAGTAGGATATGCATGGAGTACGAAATAAAAAAAGATTAAATGATCTGCTTCTGCCATAATGCACAGGGAGGATTGAATAAGCTGCTAGGAAATTAAAGTAAATGGTTTGAACCCTGGAGTATCGTAACATGTTTGTGGATGAAGATCAGCCAGGTCAGTAGAGTCTTGAGAACGACTGTTGGTATTGATGTACAATTTGGCGGTATTCAACAGACCTTCTCAAGACTCCACTAACCTGGACGATCTTCATCCAAAAACATGCTGCTTGCCTTGGAAATTATTAGAAATCTAGCATTATAGAAATCTAGAGCGTTATGAAGGATTCTTTCTTATTGATTGTCAGTAAGATATTATTTTGAAATTCGTGGGAGTCCGTGAAAAGGAAGTCACGGTCCATTTCTAACTCAAAATACGTTTTTCTAAACAAAATTAAAATCGAGTAGAAGCAGAGCATCTCTGCTTGTATCAAGTGAATTGTATTTCTGTCGTCATATTTCACTTATAACTTTCCTTTACATTTTATTGACTTGTTATATATTTAACTTATTTTTTATGATGGAGACGAAAATCTTTATGATCATCAACTGAAGATAAGTTAGGTAAAATCGGTGAGTTTTAATGGAGTGGAGATTAATTAAGTAAGATGAATGTTAATTTTTTAAATGGAAACATCGATATTAAACTTTACTAAAAATGTAAACTAATATTCACCAAATGAACTTCGAAATAAAAATAGCTGTAGCGAAGAATCAAGCTTAGTCATAGTTTTTGTGCGTCAACGGATATACGATGTGAGTAAGCACAACAACGCGCTACAAGCTAACCACACAAGCCCGACCACAAAGTATGAAAGCACTATAACGCGCTTAGAAGGAACTAAGTCATCCCACTATTACGTGCAGGATATGACGGGGAACACTCCCTTTAGTTATTATATAAAGACAAGACCAGAGATAAATAGTTATAGCAGAATTCAATGTAACTCGTATAATTAAATATAATATAATAATAATGATACGTGGCAAGTGTATGATTTCCTGGCGCAAGTGCATATACCGAGGGACATGAGGATCCAAATCTGACTGTTCTACGGTCCAACGTTACATTGGTGGCAGCGGTGGGATCCTTGAAATCAGCCTAAAGTCAGAGAGTCGGTGGATGACGAACTGTTTGTGCTTAAATAAACCGACAGTTGCTACCCTGGGCTCGTGTTCGTTCTTTAGGAACGGATTGGATATGCACTGTAGGTTCTGTTGCTAGGTTAGTTCTTTGTCTGGGCGTATGTGTCTTTTAAGCATAATTAATGAGAGTTAATCGCTAATAAAATAAGCGAAAACATGACTGAAGAAGGTGCTAGTAGCAGCAATTTCGCTAATTCCATCCCCCACAGGGTACTTGTAATGCCAGAAGCTTTCGCAGCATCTGAAAAGGAAGACTGGATTTCGTGGCTTAAATATTTTAATAATTGCGCAAAATTAAATAAATGGGATAACGAAGAGAAACGTGATTTCTTGGCCGTTCGTCTCCGGGGCGCTGCACAAGAAACATATTTTTCCTTGTCAGAGGAAGCGCAGGCGGGAACTTTTGGAGTACTTTCTGAAGCCCTCAGTAAGAAATTCGCACCCACAGAGCGGTTAGAATTATATAAAGCTGAGTTTCAAGCTAGGCGACGCGCACAGGGGGAAAAGTTAGGTGAGCTCGCAGCAGGCTTAAGTAAGATGGCTAGGAGAGCATTCCCAGGCGCAACGACAGACAGTCTCGATCGTTTGGCTATGGATCGATTTATAGCGTCTTTGGACAATGTTGACCTTCGTATTCGTCTGCGGGAAGGCAATCCAAAGACGCTGGGTGAAAGCTTAAGTCGTGCGATCCAGCTTGAGGAAATTTACGAGGCAGAAAACAGTACTGCTCGTAGTAAGACGTCTCGGGTGCAGGCGGTCGAGAGGCCTAGCGAGTCACGCATACTGGAGATGCTCAGCAAGCAGACTACAGCACTTGAAAAGGCCGTAAGCTTACTTACTGACCGTGCTAAACCTGAGATTCGCCAAAATAACCATAGGCCAGGCAATAAGTTTAAGTGTGGTAAGAAAACTTGATGGAAAGGCGGTGGGGTAGGTCACTTTAAAGCTAATTGCCCTACCAATGATTCAAGCGAAAAACAGGAAAACTAGGCCAGGCTGGCACCGCGGGTCACGTGCCAGCCGATGATTCATCTAAGACCCATAAAACAGGTTCCAAAAGCTGGGAAGGGGGTGCAGGAGTGTCAATACCCAAAGTTTTAGGTTCGTACAGCGTCAATGACGGCGCGAGTCTTTACGTCCCTGGGTGGGTAGGTAATGTTGAAATAGACATGCTCTTGGACACGGGTTCTGCGGTAACTCTCATTCATAAGCGAGTATTGGATAAAGTGGATAAGGGTAAGAAGATGTCTGACGTAGAAGAACAGGTCATTTCAGCAAATGGTCAACTCTAGGAATTTTGGGGGGGTTTGAAGTTAAACTATGTTTGGGAGACATTAGCACTAACCACAATGTTTTAGTTGCAAATGACATTACTCAGGATTGCTTGATCGGTGTTGACTTTTTGGGTAAAAACAATTGCTTAATTGATTTTAAGACTGGTGTAGTTAAGGCTGGGAATAGAGAGGTTGTCATGGGTTGTAAGCGGGAAGATTGGACATGTAGTCGGGTTAGTTTGGTGGAAACGGTTACGATACCGGGAAGACATGAAATGATCATGTCTGCAAAAGTTAGGGCGGTAAGTGATACTGTCACTGGTTTAATAGAGCCCTGTCCAAGATTTTTGGGTAAGCCCTCAGTCTTGGTGGCCCGAGTAGTAACTCAACCAAAAGATAACCAGGTACCTGTCAGGTTATGCAACCCTTCTCCGGAGCCAGTAGTGTTACATAAGGGATGCACACTTGGAACATTTGCTCAATGTGAGGTGAGCCACTCTCTAAAGTCTACTACCAACGATTTTCAAGTTACATCCGTCTGTAAGCGTCGTAAGCGATCGAAAGCAACATCGATAAAAGCATCTCGTGCAGCAGTGTCACATTTATTCAGCTGGGACGATACGGACATTAGCAGTTTACAGAAATCTCGGGTAAACGAACTTTTAAATGACTTCGAGGATGTTGTGTCAAAATATTTATCGAACATTGGCAGAACAAATCGGGTAAAACATCGCATTCCTACGGGCAATGCACCTCCTATCAAACAGTCCCCATGGCGAGTTCCCATTCACCAGAAGGACGAGTTGGATAAGAATTTGGCGTCGATGCTGAACGACGGTATAGTTCAACCCTCTTCCAGCACCTGGGCTTCTCCAGTTGTGCCGGTAAAAAAGAAGGACGGGAGCACAAGGTTTTGTGTTGACTATCGTCGCCTTAATGAAGTAACGCGAAAGGACGCATATCCGTTGCCAAGTATTGATTCGACCCTTGATGCTCTGGGCGGAGCCAAGTACTTTTCAACTATAGACCTTGCTAGTGGATATTGGCAAGTCGAAGTGGAACCGTCCGATCAAGAAAAAACGGCGTTTGCAACACCTCAAGGGCTGTTCGAGTTCTGTGTAATGCCATTTGGATTAACAAGTGCACCGGGCACCTTTTAAAGATTGATGGAGTCTGTCTTAGCAGGTCTTCAATGGTCAACATGCCTGGTGTACTTGGATGATATTATTATCTTTAGTACGACATTTGAAGAGCACCTCGAACGATTGCAAATGGTTCTCGAGAGGCTTCGCGATGCAGGATTAAAAGTTAAACCGCAGAAATGTCACCTCTTTCGGAGAGTTGTGCCTTTTTTGGGTCATGTCATCTCCAAGGAGGGGGTCGCCACAGACCCTCGCAAAGTAGATGCGGTGACAAAATGGCCGGTACCTCTCGCGAAAACAGACCTGCGGAGTTTTCTCGGTTTAGCTTCGTACTATCGCCGGTTTATCAAGAACTTTGCAGCAATTGCAGCTCCATTACTTCATGCATTAACTGTTGGTAACGAGAAAAGCTTTGTGTGGACTACTGCCTGTGATCGTGCAATCGCAGAGCTTAAAACGTGTTTAGTGAACGCACCGGTCTTGGGCTATCCAAGATCGGACGGGGAATTTATTCTTGACACCGACGCGAGTGACTTCGGCATCGGTGCTGTTCTGTCTCAAATACAAGATGGCGAGGAAAAGGTAATTGCTTACGCTAGTAGAACATTGAGCAAGAGTGAGCGTAACTATTCAGTGACGAAACGAGAAATGTCGGCTTTAGTTTTCTATACCCAACAATTTCGGCGTTATTGCGAGAACGGATCATGACGCTTTACGTTGGTTAACGAACTTTAAAGAACCAAACGGGCAAGTAGCACGTTGGCTAGAAAAACTTGCAGAATTTGATTTTAAGGTGCAGTCTTGACCTGGGAAGCGACATGGAAATGCTGACAGTTTGTCTCGACGGCCCAACCCGTCTATCGAAGTTCATAATGTAAGAAATATGGAGCTTGAAATACGGACAAATTCTGAGGAAGCTTGGTGTCCCACGTGGACGTCCGCTGAGTTACGATCATTACAGTTAGCTGACCCTACGATTTCCTATGTGTTGTCTAAAAAGGAGATCCAGGTAGATCCTCCACGAAAAGAAGAATTAAAAGGATTAAGCCGAGCTGTGCACAATTTGTGTTCACATTGGGACGTTTTGGAAATTCGTGACGGTGTTTTGTATCGTCGTTATGAAAATGACGATGGCACAACGACGGAGCCCTTGTTGGTAGTACCTCGTTGTTTAGTAGACGATGTGTTTAGAAGTTTGCATGGCAGTCCAACTTCCGGTCACCTGGGCATAACAAAAACTCTCTCGAAAGTACGACAGAGATTTTACTGGCCTGGTCAACGTCAAGATGTCGAAGAATGGTTGATGAAATGTGAAAAGTGCGCTGTAGGTAAGGGTGCAACAAAAGGGAATCGGGCACCACTGGTAAGTTGCCCCTCTGGTTATCCTTTAGAACGAATTGCAATCGATATACTGGGACCTTTACCAGTGTCTGCAAATGGCAACAAATACATCATGGTGGTTGGCGACTACTTGTCAAAATGGACGGAGGGTTATGCCATTCCAAACCAAGAAGCATATACAGCTGCGGAAAAGTTGGTGAACGAATTCATCTGCCGTTTTGGTGCACCAGATACCATCCACACAGAACAAGGTAGGAATTTTGAGTCTTCACTATTCCAAGAAGTGTGTAGGCTTTTGGGAATCCATAAGACTCGCACATCGGCGTATCACCCGGAGGGAGATGGAATGATTGAACGCTTTAATAGAACCCTTGAAGCGATGCTTTCCAAATATGTAGCAAAACATCAAAAAAATTGGGACGTACATCTTCCCCGAGTAATGATGGCTTACCGATCGAGTGTGCAGGAATCAACTGGCTTTAATCCATACCAGCTAATGTTTGGACGAGAAATCCGTTCACCTGCAGATGTGATGTTCGGAAACACTCCTGACCAATCAAAGGATTTGCACGCGTACGTCGAGGAGTTGAGAGACAGTCTCGTGGCAGCGCACGATCTAGCTCGTGAACACCTGAAAACAGCACAGAAGCGGCAAAAGCGATATTATGGCGCTCGCGGTACTGGTGATGGTTTTTGTATCGGCGATCGTGTTTGGCTTCTCAATTCCGCATCAAAACAAGGCGAGTCACGCAGGTTACGATCGCCATGGATAGGACCGTTTGTCATCCTTGACAAACTTTCTGACGTGAATTACAAGATTGGGGCAGAGAATGGAGAAGGAAGAAAGCAAATTGTTCACTACAATCGGTTGAAACATTGCACAATCAAGTCTGTGGAGAATAGTCACCCTCAAGCAACGCGTGGACAGAGTGTTCATGAAGATGATCGACCTCGTGTGATCTTATGTATACCCACG